>NC_050068.2:271376224-271687988 GCF_009764565.3 Dermochelys coriacea | reverse complement strand
TACCCTGTGTGAAGCAGCTGGAATCAGTTCCTTCCAATCCCTTACTGCTTCTAACCTCACCTCTCCTGTAGGCTGTTGCGCAGACACATGTTCCATGAGCCTCTTCTTCTAGAGGTCCAACTACCTGGGCAGCTTCCTGCCAGTCCACTTCTGCAGCACCCTGCTCTGAGTGGTTCTTCAGCCTCTCCAACAGTCACCCTCCCTTCTGATCTGCTGTCAATCCTACCAGAGGAAGCAGCTCATCTCTCTGAGAACCCTTGTAAAGGTGTGGGCAGCGCTTGCACACCCCCTTGTGGCCTGGTTTGGTGCTGCGGGCATGCCCGCACCTTAGTTCCCTCCTCCCCACACCCACTAGGGCAGCCTAAATTTGCTCTAACAGCCTGGAGCAAGGAGAAGCCAACATACCCTATTAAAAGGAGACATGTCATTTGTTAGTGTTTCAGGACAGAAGAAAGTACAATACACTGTTCATAAGGGCCTCATCTCAGGGCCCTAGGTTAGCTCCCACACTTGAAGTTCATAAAGTCTCTAGTTAGGCCCATTTTCTAGAGCCTGAGAGGCAACCACCATGCACTGCAGCCTGCAAAGCTTCCACCTGCTCAGTTTCTCCTGCTCAGTTTCCTGTTTATATAGCCTAGCAATAGGGCTGCACTCAGCTGGGCTTCCTTGATTACACTCCAGCCTATCCCTTAAAAGGGTAGTACACTCCTACACTACTCTCCCCGCTAGAATCTTGTCTGGCTCTAGAGCAAGTTCTACTGTCTGTCCATGGAGTATCTCTGCACTCCATAAGGACAATCAATTTGACCTCACTATACTGCTGACCTAGCCACCTTCTTTTGAGCTTATTCTCCAGCCAAAGGAGCACTTCCTGCTTAACATCACCAAGGAAGTTTGCAAGACCTTTGGCCATACTTTTATCCTCATTACTGAGATACACAGAGACCAGGAGTTGTGTTCCCCAACATCTTATATAGCTCACCTGATGAACAAACTCCTCCATATAGTCTTTGGCACGTCATAATTCAAAACAAACTGTATGCCTTGTAAGGTGAGCCCTCTGGCCATAGCAGGAGTAATCAGAAGCACTGGGCTTGCACAATTCATAAACTGGCACGAGGCTGCTTCCCAGTCTTTGACAGCAGCCTCACAGGATACATTCACACTTCAGAGTGAAACTAGTTTTTCATCCATTCCAACTTCTACTTTGGTTTTCTAATTAATCTAAACCATCTTTTTTTCCTGTGGTCTTTAGTAAAGGACATATGAGAGCCTATTTCCAATCCTCGTGCACCCAGACTACTTTGTGTGTAGTGTTAACAACTGGAGGGTCACCTTTACTCTCCTCCCTTTGTAGGCTGGCACATCTTTTTGCGGGGGGGGGGGGGATTTTTTTAAGTCCCACTCTGGTTAGGGCTCTATGTGGCTGTCTCCAGGCCTCCAGGTGGGGAGCAAAACCTTTTCTCTCTCATCTGCTTTATTTTTCTCATGGCCAGGTGATTCTACATTAACAACATGTGTTGCAGCCTACTGAAAGGAAAAACCACCTTCACCACACAGCCCAACTTTCACTTGAAAGATTTAAGGTCTTATCTTCAGGGCTGCCCTCTCCACTTCCAGTAGTTCCACCTTCTCATCCTGGGCATCAGTGATCTAGTACTGCTGGAGGATTCTCACAAAGCTCTTCCTGGTCTCTCTCCAACAGGTGGCCTTCAGGTGGGCCAACTCCTGCTCCTTTTTTATGCCTTGAGCCAAGACACTTTCCCAGGAGGAGCCTCTCTCTTCCAGCTCCTGCCGGGCTTCTGCTTTTGGGGCCTGTGGAGTGTTCATCTGTGCAAGGATGTCATCCAAGATTCTCTCAGCTGCAATAACCTTCTCTTCTAGTTCTTTCCAGCTTATTAGTGGATGAATTTGCTAGGCAGTTGTAGATGGTATCACTGTTACTGCAGCTTCCATTGTCACAGTCTCCATATTTGTGTCTATTGATGCCCTTCAATGGGCAATCCACTCCTCCCCTTGAACAGGCTTCTTGAATATACAAGTTATCACTCCACTCTACCATATAGAGTTATTGCCATGCTCTCCACCATACTGCATGTACCAGTGCTCTTGTTGTATACCTGTGTCGTCTCCAGAGTTGTCACTGCAACAATGAATGACACAGAGCAGCCATCTTCATTTAAGTTGCTGCCAGGCACAGCAGGGGGTCATATCTGTCTGCACCCCAAGATCTGTGGAAACCGAACATTCACATATGAACAGTTTATAGATAGATATAGATGCAGTTACATAGTTAATATAACAGGCATTAACAGTCCAGTGGATGGTCTCTTAGCTGGTCTACAAGTACAGTTACCAAATACAAACATAGCATTTCCTTACAATTTATTATTAGGGATTTAAATTACTGCCTCATTTTTAAGAGAATAATTCATTCTTGTGTATAAGAATGAAATAAAACCTGGATTTAATAGACCCCCTAAGACCATTCTCCTACTCCAAACCCATATGCTATCCTGTTCTTCTCCCCCTCCCTCGGCCTGCTCTGTGCTGTACTCAGAACCCCTTATTTGCAGATTCTTGGAATCTCAGAAACACCTGTGTTTGTTCTGATATTTAACCCAATAGTATAGATCATCCCAGTGCATTAAGTAGGATTTGCAGGTGCTAATATAACTTAGCACAATACAGCGCTAGTTGTATGATCATTTCTTTCCAAGCAGAGGTAAAAATCACTTATACTCACAAGCCAAAGGAGGGGTCTGCTTTCTGGCTACCTAAATTCGGACTTTGCAGCTGGGCTTCTGTTGTAGAATAGTACTTCTTTTCACTTCTCCTTTGTGGTGCTTATGGCAGCGCTTACCTTGGGAAAACTTGTCAATGTTGTTATTCTGAACTCCAGGTGTAAAAGGTATTTGTAACATTCACACCTGGGATTTGGAATTGGGGTAGCAGGTTGTGAAGGGGCACAGTAAGCAGTTGTTCTTCACAAACAAACCTCTACCAGGGCTGCCTGGTATTAGTGTTAGAGAATGAGGGGAAAAAATAAAAGAGTGAAACAAACAAAACTTCCAAGTAAAAAAACCTGTTGTTTTTAACAATGATGCATCCCAACAACATGTTGTGGTGGTGAAGGTTAAATTCCTCTTGGGTATTTTTAATGAATACACAGCTTGCATTGATGTAGTATTTAGGGACCGATCTTGGTCTCAGATAGTCAGATGAATCTCACTGCAATATCTTGTGTTAAAAATAAAAAATAAAAAAAATAAAAAAATCAGCAACTGTGCCAGAAAATTCACAGCCAAGTCTGCAAACATAGGTACCGCATGGGCCTCTAAACAGTTGGTGATCTCCAATAATGCGCCCCATGTGGCATGAGAATAGGGGGAAGGAGGGGGAAGAAAAGAGCGACTGAAAAGGCCAAAGCATCTCAAAGGCTTTTCCTTGTTTATTGGTGACTGTCAGAACCTTTCCACCCCTCAGTATTACCTGCTGCGAGTTAACTTTCTTTTTTGTGAAATTGCTCTTTCCATTTACCTGTTATGGTGCTAGAAACAAATAATTCATAGAATCACAGACATTAAATACGGAAAAGGCCTAGTAAGTCATCCTGTTCCTCTCTGTAAATATAGGTTTCAGAGTAGCAGCCGTGTTAGTCTGTATTCGCAAAAAGAAAAGGAGTACTTGTGGCACTTTAGAAACTAACAAATTTATTTGAGCATAAGCTTTCGTGAGCTACAGCTCACTTCATCGGATGCATTTGGAGGAAAATACAGTGGGGAGATTTATATACACACACAGAGAACATGAAACAATGGGTTTTATTATACACACTGTAAGGAGAGTGATCACTTAAGATGAGCCATCACCAGCAGCGGGGGGGGGGGGGGGGAAGGAGGAAAACCTTTCATGGTGACAAGCAAGGTAGGCCATTTCCAGCAGTTAACAAGAACATCTGAGGAACAGTGGGGGGTGGGGTGGAGAAATAACATGGGGAAATAGTTTACTTTGTATAATGACTCATCCATTCCCAGTCTCTATTCAAGCCTAAGTTAAGTGAGCTGTAGCTCACGAAAGCTTATGCTCTAATAAATTTGTTAGTCTCTAAGGTGCCACAAGTACTCCTTTTATTTTTGCGAATACAGACTAACACGGCTGCTACTCTGAAACCTAAGTTAATTGTATCCAGTTTGCAAATGAATTCTAATTCAGCAGTCTCTCGTTGGAGTCTGTTTTTGAAGCTTTTTTGTTGAAGGATAGCCACCCTCAGGTCTGTAATCGAGTGACCGGAGAGATTGAAGTGTTCACTGACTGGTTTTTGAATGTTATAATTCTTGATGTCTGCATAGCCATTACCTTCAGCCCCCAACTAAAACCTCTCCAACGCATCATCAAGGATCTACAACCTATCCTGGAGGATGACACATCACTCTCACAGATCTTGGGAGACAGGCCAGTCCTTGCTTACAGACAGCCCCCCAACCTGAAGCAAATACTCACCAGCAACCACACACCACACAACAGAACCACTAACCCAGGAACCTATCCTTGCAACAAAGCCCGTTGCCAACTCTGTCCACATATCTATTCAGGGGACACCATCATAGGGCCTAATCACATCAGCCACACCATCAGAAGCTCGTTCACCTGCGCATCTACCAATGTGATATATACCCTCATGTGCCAGCAATGCTCCTCTGCCATGTACATTGATCAAACTGGACAGTCTTTACGTAAAAGAATAAATGAACACAAATCAGACGTCAAGAATTATAACATTCAAAAACCAGTCGGAGAACACTTCAGTCCCTCCGGTCTCTCGATTACAGACCTGAGGGTGGCTATCCTTCAACAAAAAAACTTCAAAAACAGACTCCAACAAGAGACTGCTGAATTGGAATTAATTTGCAAACTGGATACAATTAACTTAGGCTTGAATAGAGACTGGGAATGGATGAGTCATTACACAAAGTAAAACTATTTCCCCATGTTATTTCTCCCCCCCACCTCACCCCCCACTGTTCCTCAGATGTTCTTGTTAACTGCTGGAAATGGCCTACCTTGCTTGTCACCATGAAAGGTTTTCCTCCTTCCCCCCCCGCCCCCCACTGCTGGTGGTGGCTCATCTTAAGTGATCACTCTCCTTACAGTGTGTATAATAAAACCCATTGTTTCATGTTTTCTGTGTGTGTATATCAATCTCCCCACTGTATTTTCCACCAAATGCATCCGATGAAGTGAGCTGTAGCTCACGAAAGCTTATGCTCAAATAAATTTGTTAGTTTGTAAGGTGCCACAAGTACTCCTTTTCTTTCTGTAAATATAGGGGAGTTTTGTTCAGTATATTTTCTAGTGTTTTGTAATTCTTTACGAAACAGATAGACCTAATAAATTTGTAGTGGTACTGAACAGGAATTCATATTCTTTTATACAAATAGTACAAACTATATGTAACAGTGGGGGATAAATATGTAACAGTGGGGAGAAATGTTTTTAGAAGTCAGGTCTGATCACAAAATCTGAATGAATTTGAGAGGAGGGGTGGGCATTTAGCACCTCTCAGGCTAGAGCCCAATGATTGGGCTCATATTCATTCAGGTTCCACGATCATACAACATTTCCCCCAGGTGCTATGTACTTATCCATCATAGCTTTTGCTTCTTGTGTAGAATAATATCTACTGTTCTCAGACACCACAACAAGTGCACTGGCATCAATCAGAGATGCTTGTTTTCAGCACCTCTTAAAATCAATTCCATCTGAAATGCTTTTACAAGCTGATTGTATTTAGATATCTGTCATAACATAAGGGACCAATGTCAGAGAAAATGCATCCCTGTGAAAGGCTATGCAAAACTTCAGAAGTTATGCTCCACCCTCCCCTGCCACTCCACCTAAAAAGGGGAAAGGAGAGAAAAGGATTAAATGAGGCCACACTGCAGTACCAGTATTGGTTGAATGGAGCCTCAAGGTGTTAAATGCATTCACAGGTGTAACAGGCTCAGTCACCTCCTGAGAGCCCTTTGTGGTCAGGGTTGGGTCTCCATTGCCCTGCCTCTGTTTTCTGTCTTCAGGCCCCTGAAGAACTTCACTAAAGGCTTTCTTGTGGCGAATTATACACCCATGTGAGGTCTGGATTTATTAACAAACAATTCAAACTATCAACACAACAGCTATTCAGATCTGCCCATCCTAGGTTTTTCTTCAGTCCCAGACTGCTTTTTATCAAGCAGCTACTTCAGCCCCTTCTGAATTCCTTTCCCACTCTTCCTGGCAGGAACTCTGCAGTCTTCCAACCCAGAGTCCTATCTTCTCCAGGAAAGGGTCCAACTCACTCCCAGGGCAGTCTCTTCTCCAGCTTTGAGACGTCAGCACTCAAGTTCCTCTACTGTTCTAGCCTTCAGCCTTCTTCAAAACCTCAGATTCTAGTCTCCAGACCCAAACCCTTCTCTCAGTTAGGGACTCTTATAGGGGACTCCTGCAGTGCCTCTCCCTCTCTCCAGCTTCCTACTGATCTAAGAGGGGACACCGTCCTCCATTAGGCCCTCTCAACTCAAGGCTGTTAACACAGCAGAGATGGTCTTGATCGGTTCCTTCTAAATGGGCCTATGGCAAGGTGCCTGGCCTGAAAAATGGCTGCTATAAGAACACAACCCCGCTATCTTGCATGAAGAAACGTTTGTTGTTGCCCAGCTGGCCCAGGTATTTATAAGCTATAGCTAGACAGTAACCAGAATCTTACCAGTTAAGCGGATGAACCTTTACTATATACCTGCCAGATTACCTAAGTGTAGCACTGTTTAACCCAAGAGCCAAAGTGCAATGGAAACATGTGAAAGATGAATGGCACTGCCTGGCTCAGATACCCCCTGTAAAGTTTACCATGAGTTACCAATGGGACTCATTTTTATTTCAAACAGCAAATTAATTTCCAGATGCTCACGATCCATAAATATACAAATCTTCTTGAAATATATTCAGTTTGCAAATATCTACATTAATGGTTGATTTACGGTATGTAGTTAATGCCTGATTATTTCATTGTGTCATTTGCCAGTATATGAATAATTCATGATCACACATTAACAAAACCCAAGAACGGGTAGATTCAAGATATTGACTCAGAGCCAAAAGCAAGAGAAGTAAATGAATATATGTGGATAGTTTAGGACTGGGGAGAATATACTTAGACACCTCAGTTTTCTACAGCAACTCAAATGTATCCACAGGATGTGGTATAAGAATGATGCTATATTAATGGTGGGGAGAACATACAGTGCACTACCTGCAAAATGTTGCTGAAATCTGATAGTCGAAGCATTCTGTCAGCCCAGTAACCCCATAGTGAGCTCTCTTCGTGCTACCATTATTCAGGCATGGATTCTGGACTCACTTTGGATGGTCATGCAGAAAGAGGTGACATGATCCAAAGGACAGGACATGGAAGCTGAATTTATTGCACATATTGTACCCTCTACTGCCGGACTTATATAACAGCTCTGGGCAAGGTCATCTGAAGCTGTCAGCTTGCCTTATTGACTGGTATTAAGTCATCACCACAACGTGTATGTGGGAATTAAATCAAATTTAAGAAAAACAGTGCCAGCACAGAGGGTAAGCCTGATCATGTACCACGCAACCTATACAAGAAAGAAACTTAAAGAGCTTTAAAATGGAGATTAACAGAGACAAGACACTAATGTGCTATTCGTGAAATGGGTAAGTAGGGTAAAGAGTTAAGCTATATCAGGGCCAAATCCTGCAATCCTTGCTCTGTTAAAAAGAACTCCCATAGTTGGAGATTTAGCCGAGTAATCACAGCAGGACTGATTCCATAGAGCCAAAGCTTTCAGTGTTCCTAGACACTGAGCAGTATTCGAGTCTTTTGGTACTGAAAGTCACCAAACTCTCGAAGCAGCCATGATCTGTGGCTGTACTCTCACAGGCTGTCCTGTTAGCTACTCCTGTAGTGGAGTAAACTGGTCCTTTAGTTAGAATGTCCTGTGTTACACTATAATTTATCACTAAAAAATCCCTAACCCTAAATATCCCAACCTGCCCATAAAACCCTACTCCCAAACCAAGTACTAATGTTCCAAGAGCAGAAAGATATCCCACATTCCACAGTCTACCTGTTGAGAGCAGATAGCAAGAGGTTCAGAGCCTCTTGTCAGCTGACATTATTTAAAGTTGCCGATGCCCTGGAGTTTTTCCTCCATTTAGTTGCACCTCACAGCACCCTCAGGAGCTCCAGAGCTGATTATTCCTCACACAACTGGAAGGGGGGAATCCAGAGATATGTCACAAAACTTAGGGCCCAAGCGTGAAAGTTGGTGAGTATCTGAGGTCATTTTTATACACTTCACCACAGATATACTTGGCACTCTATAGACAACTAACAAAATCCCAAAGAATTTATAACTGAGATACAATAATATACGCATGACATAGAAGATGGTAGCATCAGACATGGGGATGAGGGGAAGGAGGACAAGATTTATATAATATTGTGTTATTTGTATTAGGCAACATTAGGAGATATTTGAAGAAGGGAAGAGAAATACAGTAAGTACATGGTGCTCAGGATCAAGAACTCTTTGTTACAAAAGGAAGATATGTTTAAAGTTACATCCTATTTTAAAAAGAGATTGTAGTGAGGAGAGGCACATTCTGATCTCATCTTTGCCAGTGTAAATACAGAGTTAGTCCAGTAATGTCAATAGGGCTATTTGAGAATTCCACTGATGTGACTGGGAGCCGAATGTGGTCTACAGTGTCGCTCTGCCATATATTGTTAAGAAGAATGCAGTATATTTCAAAAATAATTCAGACTGGAAAATAATTTGAGGATAAGTGGTGACAGCCTAGATAATGATGTTTCCAAGTATGCCTTCAAAGCCAACTTTCCATAAAAAGGCTTAAAGCATGAGCTGACATTTACTCTCTTTTATTGCAGTCAGACACAATAAATGCAGCCATAATTTGGCTCTCTCAGAAGCAGAGCCATTGATCAGGGTTATTAAAAAGTTATTTAAAATTTCAAGTGAGCAATCAGTTTTGCATCACGCTCATCTCTTGTACAGTGAGACTGTGGTCAAAGACTAATCCCAAATCTATTCACTTCAATTAGTCTTTGAATCAGGCCCATACTGAATATTATGGCATCTTCAACCAGGCTTGGAAAAGCAATGCCATGATTATATTGTAAATGGCAAAAGTAACCCACTTTCATTTTCAGGCAAGAAGTAATATTGATTACTTGCCATACATGCACGTTTGTTTTAAACTACTAAAACTTTTGGGGGTATAGAAAAAAAATAAGTGAGATGAAAACAACAAATGGAAAGTTCAGGATGATCAGCAAGAACCTCCTGATTTGAGATTTGTTAACTGAGGGCTAGTTTCCCAAGGGAAATGGCAGAAGCCACATTGTTAGGAACTTTTTTAAGTAGTCTATAGGTATGCTTGGAAGGATTAGATTTCTATCAGTAAATGTTTGTAAATGTCAGTTTCACCACACACACACACACGTTGACTAAACCATATTTCCAACAATAATAAAAATTTACAGATAGGCAAAGAAAAATGCTGCTTGAGGGCTTAGAGTTTGATTTAAGGGCTATTTCCTTTTATATGTTGATGTGTGAAGTTGACAAGTTGTTTTAACAGTTATAAATCTTTAACTTTTGAATCTCAACATCTACTGTTATTTAATGATTATTTGACACTCCCTCGTTGTGTGACCACCCCATAATTTCATGCACTTGTGAAAAGTCAGATCAATATAGAAAATACTTAAGAACAAACATTAATATTATCTGTCAAAATGATAAAAAAATAATTCTGCCAGATCTATAAAAGATACTAGCCAATGTACTGTAGGAAATAATTCTTCACTAGCAGGGAAATGAACTTGATGATCTAATCAGCCTTTTTTCTCTTTCACTTGTGTTATTTTAGAAATGTAATCTGTTACTTTTGCAACACTGAGAGACTGAAATGCAGCCCTACACCTCGCATATTTCTGGTTCTGACTGAAATAAAGGAAAGAAAACTCAAAACGTTGCTTCAGAAGAGCTTGCTTTAAGAGCACACTCACAGCCAAGGTTATTCTTTGTGCTTCATAATGGCCAGTGTCAATCTCACAAATGTTGACAGTTTGTGTGTGGAGGATGCTTTAAATAAAGGGGAAAGACCTGGTAGAAAGTTTCGTGTGGATGGGTGTCTCAATTATTATCTCTCTTTCAGCAAAGGATTAAGCATTGATTTAGCTGTTGAGTAGCATAGAGAATGATTGCTCTGGTAACGGGTAGTAGAGCCAAATACTAAAAGCTATGGTATGATCCTTCCAGAGCACAATGTGGGGTGGGTATGGAGCTGCTCAGAACGTGGTGGGTTGCAAGCCAGGGCTGAATAGGACACAGGCTTCCCTCCCTTTCATGTTGTTTTTAAATGCTATTTCTAATGCAAACTGACAATTAGAAAATTAGGCTTAATTTGATTCCAGGGTTTATACATTTTTAGGGGTACATCTTAAAATGGCATGGCATGGGGGAGTATGTGCCTTCCCCAGGAAGACACCCAGGGTATGTCTACACAGCAAAACCAAAACAAACAAACCAAAATGCAGCAGTGAGTCTCAGAGCCCAGATCAGCTGACTCAGACTTGCAGGGCTCAAGCTGTAAGGCTAAAAATAGCAGTGTAGACATATGGGCTTAGGGTCTCAGAGCTCAGGCTCCAGCCTGAGCATGAACATCAACACTGCTATTTTCAGCCGTAGAGCAGAAACCCCGCAAGACAGAGTCAGCTCCCCAAGGCTCTGAGACTCCTTGCCATTGGGTTTTTTCTTTGCCGTGTAGGAATACTCTTAGATACCATAGTCAGTGAGCGCCAGTAAAGCCCATTAAAATTCAGATTTTAAATACTCTCTCACAGTCTGAAAAATCCATCAGCTACAGGGTTAAATCTAATTCCATTAGGCACATTTCCAGCATACGCTTGCCCATTTGTCATTTGCTTATTTGCTCCATGCTGCTTCAGAACTTAGTACCGCCGCAGTGCTACAAAACTCTGAAGTGCCACAGCATAGTTCAGCACCCCCAGGATGCTCGTCCTTCAGTGAATCAGGCTGCACCATTCACCCTGTATTAGGAATGGTTCTTTGTCAGCTAATCAAGGTGGTCTTCTACTGACTGTACATTCAGCAGGTTAAGTGTATTCTGTCCTCACAAAGTACAAACAGAAATTCCTCTCTCCAAAACTGCACTGTTTAGCATGTCAGCACAGCAGAGTGTAGAAACAGAAGACAAGTGTTATTTCAATGGAACAAAGTTACCAGGCCAACAGCAGATATATTTATTGGCATGGAGTGCAGTGAATTTTGTATGCAGCAGGGAAGAACCTGTTTTACCAAAGATCAGGTCTACACAAAAGAGTTACATTCAGCACTGGTAAAGAGACTCATCTATTGCAAACAGTACCAAAGATAGAGTTCCCTGGAAGCAAAATGTGGGGCTAGCTGAAAATGTGCTTGCCATGCTGAAATGAAAGAGACAACACAATAGTAACTACTGAAGAAACAGCTGGGCAGTTCTCCATGAAAGGAGATACCTTGGAGTCTTTTACTCTGGGTTAGTCCAGCTGGCTGATTGCCACAGACTCTGGAAGACCTGGGCTTGCTGCCTCATGAGCAGTCCCCCATAGCTTTGGAATTTTCTCACCCACTCCTGATTCAAAACTGATTCTTGAGGGCATGCTGCAATGCTCACTCTCCCACTCCACCTCCCCCAGCCTTTGAAAATGGGGGTGAATTGTGTGGAAGTGGTGAATTGTTGGCGAGAGAGCAAGAATTGTTTTAGTTTTTAGTTTGCCTGGCTTAGGTCATATTAGAGTATTGCTGCAGTTCAATTATGTTGCAGTTAGCTTTTCTTCCCCTTGTTAAGCATACATTTAAGTTATATCAAAAACATCAAAACTGTGTATAGGGCTCGTCTCCTTTCCCATCTCTTCAATATTGTACTGTACATATGTTGAAGTGTTCCAAGATTAAAAAGAAAGATATGAGTCTGGTTCACTTTTATGAAGCCAGTTTTCTTGCCTCCTTAATAAACATCTGATCTTACTGAAAATGTGTTAGAAGCAAGCCTCAGAAAACTTTTCCCCCTGAAAGAAAGAACTTTAATACCCATTTCCTCCTTTCAGTTATGCTTTATACACAGCTTGTGCGGTTTGGGTATTTTTGTTTGGTCTGATAGATACTCATAAAACTCCCTTTTTTCAGAGAAGTGGCACCAAATAGTGCTTCTATTTTCAAAGGTTCATAATGAAAACATTACTAGTCACTGTTTTCCAGGAGTATGTAAGTCAGCGGTATGTCTGTGTATTTTATATATATATACACACCTGAAATCCTTCTATTTTGATATTTACACACACACACACACACACACACACACACACACGCTTCCCTTTGGCTTGAAACTTGATGTAAAAGGTCACAGCTGAAGAGAAAATTTTTCTACCATGTTGTAACAAGAGATGCTTTTACATAAGCTTTTTTATGATAAGATTATATAAAAGTGAGTGATTATATCAGCTCATCTAAATATACTGTAAATGAGTTATTCGGTTTAGAAATTAAGTTCCACACAATTATTTTCTAACAAAAATATAAGGATTTCTGGCACAAATAGAGTTAGTACCCTCATAGCCCACATACTAAAGGAGTCCACAGGTAAAGGCACTGTGGACAAACCCTAGTGGTTTCATACAGTCACATCACAGCCTAAACATAATTCCTTGGTCAAAATGAGCAAACTTGCCTCTAACTATCCAGCATTCCACCTGCTGACCACCACTACCTATCCCCTCTTCAATGCAAGTCTTAAGGAGAATTAAAACTGACAAAACATGTACCCTGCATCCAATTAACAAGTAGTTAGTCCTCAGAGGAGGAAGAGAGACTGACAGTACAGCATCATGCTGATCAGATGACCAGTGGTCAATATGTATTCACCATTCAAGATCTGATTGCTGACCAGTCATCCAGCCTGTTGTGCATCACAGAAATCTGATGGACAGTGCAAGCTGACTTCCATCTCCTGAGGCTACTCTGTGTACACCACAAAACCAAACAGGGTGAAGATAAGTCTGGAGGTGGAATAGGCATTTTATTCCCAGCTGAGCCAAAGATTCCCTTAAGGGCATCCACTAGATCTGACAGTCCAGAGAGCAGACTAACTACCCTATTCACCTACAGATCTCCAAACATAACATGCTGCCAGAGGAGCTGCGATATGCTGACTGACATGGTGATGAAGTTCTCAGGGCTCATCATCTTGACACACTACAAATCTATGAGGACAATGCCTCTGACTAAATGGCACAAAATCTGTATTATCTTTCCACTTCAGGTTTTTCAGTGGCTATTTCGAAACTCAACCATAAATACTCCCTGGCAGAGATGCCAACTTTCTGAGTTCCTGGGGGGTGCTTAACCCCCACTCTTTCCCAGGCCCCACCCCCACTCCACCCTTACCCTCAAGCCCCCACCCCGCCTCTTCTCACCCTATTCCTCCCCCTCCCCCTCCTCTTCCTATCCCTGCTCCTCCCCCTCTCCCCCAGCACCTCCTGCATGCCACTGAACAGCTAATCACTGGCAGGCGGGCAACGCTGGGGGAGAGGGGGAGGAGCTGATCGGCAGAGTTGCTGGTAGGTGCTGAGCATTCACTATTTCTTTTCCATGGATGCTCCAGCCCCAGAGCACCCACAGAGTCAACGCCTATGTTCCCTGGATTGAGTGTGGACATCAGGAAACCAAGAACCAACCCTACTTCTCCCATTGTTGGTTTGGCCAGGGGAGGGCAATTTTAAATTAGTGTCAGGGTGCCCTTGAGTGCAGTGGCCCCAAGTGGTAGTGTGGGCTACAGTTTACACCCTGTGATGAGACACGCCCCCATCCCACGGACAGCAAGCCTACGAGCATCCTTGCACTCAGGCAGTGCCAATTAGGTGCACCTGTAGAGCATACCCTTCCCGGAGAAGGGGAGTTTATACAAGATGAATCTGGCAATGGGGAGTGGGGGAGATTTACCTGAAAAAAGATGCTGCTAAAGACCAGGAGGAAGCCCATCAGCCAGAGGAGCCCAGCCTAAGGCAATGATTAGCCTTTCCTTCTCCCCCACTTTGTTTAGGGCAGACAGACACTGCAGCCCTGAGAGGGGCTCTGGACATCTGCTTGCCATCATTGCCCAGTAGCTGGACATGAGAAACAGTGCCAGGGACTGGAGATAATTAGACTCAGAAAGGATCCCAGAAGTGAGCCTAGCTCCTGCAGAGAACAGGGAACTTGCCCAGGAGAGGCAATTCCAGGGGGCATATGGGGCAAGAAACCTAAAGAGATGATGGCCAAGCCCAGGGAAGTGTACTGGACTGAAGAACAAGGATCTGAATTCAGAGGAGGCTCGGAATTATTTTAAGTCAAAGTTGCAAAAGCTATCGGAAACCTGCATCACAAGCAATAGGAAAAAAATGGTAGAGAAGGTTGCAGACCAAACTGCAAGCATCTCAAACAGGTTATTAAGAGAAAGACTACAAGAAATGGAAGATGGGAAAGCTACCTCTTGAAGGTCAGAAAGTGTAGGGGGAAAATGAGAACTTACAAAAGCTAAACAGAGTTCGACCTTGCAAAAGAAATTAAAACCAATAGTAAGAGGTTCTATAGCCAAACAAAGAAAAAAGAAAACAAGGAAAGAAGTGGGACCACTAAGCATTGAGGATGGGGTGGAGATTAAAGATAATCTAGGCATGGCCCAACACCTAAACAAACACTTCGCCTTAGTTTTTAATAAGGGTGACAAGGAGCTTAGGGGTAGTGGGAGGGTGGCGAATGAAAATGAGAATATGGAAATAGAAATTGCCACATCTGAGGGGGAAGCCAAACCCAAAGAGCTTAATGGGACCAAATCAGGGGCCCCAGAAAATCTCCATCCAAGAATATTAAAGGAACTTGCACAGGAAATTGCAAGCCCAATGGCAAGGATTTTAAACAAATCCATAAATTCAGGGATCGAACTCATGACCAGAGAATTGCTAATATAGTACCTATGTCGCAGGGTTGATACATCCCGTCACCCCATGGGGGCGGGGCAGAGGTGCGTCACAGCCCCGTGGTCAAGTCTGAAGGGCTGCCCTGTGTCTTGGGGCTATGTGGCCTTGTGGCTTTAGTCCTTAATACAAGCCTTGCTCTCAGGGCAGCACTGCCCAATGGCCAAAGTCAATACTATAGGCCTTACTGTCAGGACAGCACGGCCTACTGGCCAGAGTCAGTACTACGGCCCTTGCTCTTAGGGCAGTGCAGCCCAATGGCCAAAGTCAATGACACGGCCCTTGCTCTCAGGGCAGTCCGGCCCTATAGCCAGAATCAGGAATATGGCCCTTACTGTCCGGGCAGTGCAGCCTGCCGGCCAGAGTCAGTACTACAGCCCTTGCTTTCAGGGCAGTGCAGCCTAGCGGCCAGAGTCCATAATCCTGGTGAGTGGGGTCACCATCCCAGGGTGGGTGGCCAGGATAGGGGGAGTCAGGCCCAACCTCTCCACCGGATCCCAACCCGGGGCCCTATCGGTGGTGGGATTACCTGCCACCAGCTCGGCAGGGCTCCTACTGAAACATGCCGAGCCTTGGTTCAGTTCTGTAACTGTTTCCACGCAAAGCTTTCCTGGGTTACTTCCTACCTGAGCCTCTGGAGTTCTCCGCCTCAGGGATTCTCTGGTCTCTCCCCTCTCCGCAATGTTCCAAGCCGGTGTGTCGGGGTCTGTCTCTGACTGGCTGGCCTCCATGTCTTGGAGTGCAGGCAGTCCTCCCTCAGGAGCTAGAGACACACCTCCTTCCCTACCAGCGGTCAGCCCAGACTGGGCTGCTCTGCTGCCTTTTATATCCTGGCTCCAGCCGGAGCATGCCCAGCAGAGCTGGAGATAGGGTGGCCTCCCCGGCTAAGAGAGGAGGGTTACCACCTGCTCTACCGTGCCGGGCTGATACACCCCGTCACAACCTATTTTTAAGAAAGGGAGAAAAGGTGATCCAGGAAACTACAGGCCTGTTAGTTTGACCTCAATTGTATGCAAGGTCTTGGAACAAATTTTGAAAGAGAAAGTAATTAAAGAAACAGAGATAAAGGGTAATAGGGATAAAATACAACATGGTTTTACAAAAGGTAGATCGTGCCAGACCACGGGATCTCTTTTTTGAGAAGATAACTGATTTTTTAGACAAAGTAAGGCATTTAATACAGTCCACCTGGGAAATTATTAGCTAAATTAGAGAATATCGGGATTAATATGACAATTAAAAGATGGATAAGGAACTGGTTAAAGGGGAGACCTACAATGGGTTATTCTGAAAGGTGAACTGTCAGGCTAGAGGAAAGTTACTAGTGGAGTTCCTCAGGGATCGATCTTGGGACCAATCTTATTTAACATTTTAATTGATGATATTGGTACAAAAAGTGGGAGTTTGCTAATAAAATTTGATGATGACCAAAGCTGAGAGGTATTGCCAAAATGGCAGAGGACCAGAATATCATAGATCTGGAGGACTTTGAAAACTGAAATAAAAGACCAGGGATGAAACTTAAGAGTGCCAAGTGCAAGGTTGTGGACTTACAATTTTTATTATAAATTGGGCACTTATCAGTTGGAAGTGACAGAGGAGAGAAAGACCTGATGTATGACTGTGTGCCATCAATGTGATGCGGCCGTGAAAGAGATTAATGCAGTCTTAGGATGCATCAGGCAAGGTATTTCCAGTAGAGATAGGGAAGTGTTATTGCCCTTATACAAGGCACCTCATCTGGAATACTATATGCAATTCTGGTCTCCTATGTTTAAGAAAGATGAATTAAAATTAGAACAGCTGCAGAGAAGGGCTATTAGTATTATCCGAGGAATGGCAAACCTACCTTATGAGAAGAGACTCAAGGAGCTTTCCTTGTTTAGCCTAAGCAAAGGAAGGCTGAGAGGAGATATGATTGCTCTCTATAAATACATCAGAGGGATAAATACCAGGAAGAGGAGTTATTTAAGTTAAGCACTAATACTGACATAAGAACAAATGCATATAAACTGGCCATCAACAAGTTTAGACTTGACATTAGACAAGCATTTCTAACTATCAGAAGAGTTAAGTTTTGGAGGAATGAAGCCTTCCAATGGGATCAATGGGGCAAAAAACATAACTGACTTCAAGACTGAGCTTGACAAATTTATGGAGGGAATAGTATGATGTGATTGGCTACAATGACATGTGGCACATCTGCAAGTGCTAGTAGCAAATATTCTTAACAGCCGCAGATGGGGCACTTGATGGGGAGGGCTCTGAGTTACTGCAGAGAATTCTTTACCAGGTGTCTGGCTGTTGGGTCTTGCCAAAATGCTCAGGGTCTAACTGATCGCCATATTTGGCATCAGGAAGAAATTTCCCTCCAGGTCAGATTAGCAGAGACCATGGGGGGTTTTCACATTCCTTGGCAGCGTGGGGCACAGGTCACTTGCTGGTTTAAACTAGAGTAAATGGTGGATTCTCTGTAACCTGAAGTCTTTAAATCATGATTTGAGGACTTCAGTAACTCAGCCAGAGGTTATGGGCCTACTACAGGAGTGGGTAGGTGAGGTTCTGTGGCCTGTGATGTGCAGGTGGTGAGAATAAATGATCCTGATGGTCCCTTTGGGCCTTAAAGTCTATGAGTCTGAGACTACACACCCCAGTGTACTAGTGAGTGTGAAAATAAGGCTCATGACTTCAGTGGGAACAGTGGAATAAAGAGAGCAGGATTTGAGCTCATAATAAGAATGTCAATTTGCAAAATGCAATGCTTTGAAACATGGGACTTTTATTCTGCGTCTCTAACGTCACAGACAACTATAAGTGGGATGCACTGTATGTTGCAAAAGCTAGGCACAATAGGATCTCTGTGGAGCAGAGTTTCAAAATTTACTGAAAAAGTTTCTTTGCATTAGTGGATTTAAACTAAACTTTATTTTACAAAAATCTTTTCTATGGATCATTTTTCTTCACCAATAAGTGCATTTCATTTAAGATGTTTAATTAAGCACTTGGAATGGGGAATTTTTTGCTATGGTCTTTGCTGGAAAGTTTCCATTTTACTTCAGGGTATTACTAACATCTTTCATTTTCTTAGCTTATGTCACACTGGCAAACAGCCACAGCTACCAAAAAAGAGCATAGAGATTTTGTAATATCTTAAGGCAGCCTAGTAGAAGTGTAAGATATTAATTAGATTTAAAAGAATCCCAGCCACACTCTGGGACATAATATTCTATCAAAACCCCATTCAACTGTCATTTACCTTTTGGCATTTTATTTTTCTTGTAGTGTTTACAGTGTTTATAAATACAAGTTCTTGTTCCTAAACATCTCTTCTCTTCCTCAGTGATCCATAATCTGGTATTAAAGAAGAAAGAAAGGGAAAGAATCATTATTCCCATTTTAGAGGTGGGGAAACTGAGGCATGGAGGTACAGTGACTTGCCCACAGTCACCAAGCAGGTCAGTGGCAGATCCAAGCATAGAACCCAAGTATCTTGATTCCCAGTGATTCAGTGTACAATGCTGCCTCTTTTCAGGAAATGAGGAGACATCACTAATATTGTAGCTTCACCAAATAAGTCAGAGGTCATGCTGCCACTCATTCTGATCATTGTAGGTCTTCCCTCCACACTCCACCAAGACCTAGAAGACTAGGGGGCAAATGATCTCAAATTTAATTTGATTAGAGAAAGAAGAATGTCCCTCTTTCTCTCCCAGAAATGAACTACACATTATTGCCCCTGTCAGAGATGATATGAAAGTTGGCTACCCAGGGCTGATTAGAATCTATTTAAGGCTTTTATAATTACAGCATTCTATAATTATAGAAAGGATAATGCTCCCACTTCCACACAAATTCATGGGTAATTGTTTAGCAATGATGGGAAAGGAAAGGCAATGCAGAAGTAGTATGATTATTTAATGAGGTTTCTGGAAATGTATTACACTATTTAAAGTTTGCTCGAATGGAGCAAAGGTTTGTTAAGTTGCCATTATTTTCCATGCTTGTTAAGTTCTGAAAATATGAGGTGTTAGGTTTAGCACTGGGCATATGAAAGGCTAAATGGTGGCTGTAACCCACTGCCCTGATATGGGAGGGTGAAGAAGGACTGTGGACCAGCAACATTTCCCATTTCCCAGCACCATTTGCCCTGAGGCAGGCACAGTGCAGAGAAGAATACACATGAGCAACATTTGGATGCTTCAGTCAAAGCTTTAAAGGAACAATATTTAATGCAGCACTGGAGTTGCTACGTTTTTAGAGAAATGAATGGTTAAGAAATATATCATGCTTTGTAATTATCTGTATCGATACTTATAAAAGCTTTGGCCTACATTTTCAAGAGTGTGCAGGATTAGGCCCAGGGCTTTTGCAGTGAAGTACATTCTTCCCCTTTCCCTGTGGTAGATGAAGATATGCAAAGTCTCCATGAAAGAAAGAAAGCAGTGCTCATCTGTTCTGCACATACTACTGCTGAGCTTCACAAGATGGCAGCTGCCTTGCAATCAGCAAATTCTTAGAAGTTTAAAGATTAATATAATTAATGTAATCAATGCAAATCAACATGGGTTTATGGAAAATAGATCCTGTCAATCTAACTTGATATATTTTGATGAGATTATGAGTTTGGTTGATAAAGGTAATAGCGTTGATGTAATATACTTAGACTTCTGTAAGGCATTTTGATTAAAACACTATAAAGCTATAACATTAACATGGCAAAAGCTGAATAGATTAAAAACTAGCTAACTGATAGGTCTCAAAACATAATTGTAAATGGGGAACATTCAATGGGAAACATTCGTTTCCAGTGGGTCACACAGGAATTGGTTCTTGTTCCTACACTATTTAACATTTTTATCATGACCTGCAAGAAAACATAAAATCATCACTAATAAAGTTTGCAGGTGACACAAAAATTGGGGAGTGGTAAATAATGATGAAGATAGGTCACTGATTTAGAGCAATGTGGATCACTTGGTATACTGAGCACAAGCAACCAATAGGAGTTTAAAATATGGCTAAATGTAAACGTATACATGTAAGAACAAAGAATGTCAGCCAAACTTACATGATTGAGGACTCTATCCTGGGAAGCAGTGACTCTAAAAAATATTTGGGGGTCATAGTAGATAATCAGCTGACTATAAACTCTCAATGGGACTCTGTGGCCTGTTAACGTGATCCTGGGATGAATAAACAGTAGGAGTAGAGAGATTATTTTATTTCTGTATTTGGCACTGGTGAAAGCATTACTGAAATGCTGTATCCAGTTCTCGTGTTCACAATCCTAAAAGGATGGTGATAAATTGGAGAGGATTCAGACAAAAGCACAAGAATAATTAAATGATAAGAAAACATGCCTTATAGTGATAAACTAAATAGATTGAGCTCCTTGAGTCTAACAAAAAGAAGGTTAAGGGCTGACTTGTTTACAGTCTATAAATATCTACATGGGGAACAAATATTTAATAATGGACTCTTCAATCTAGCAGAAAAAAGTATAACATGATTCATGGAAGTTGAACCAAGACAAATTCAGACTGAAAATAAGGTGTAAATTTTTGGCAGTGAAAGTACTTAACTGCTGGAACAATTTACCAAAGGTTATAGTGGATCTTCCATCACTGACAATTTTTAAATCAACATTGGATGTTTTTCTAAAACATATGTTCTTGGAATTATTTTGGGGAAGTTGTGTGGGCTTGTGTTGTACAGGAGGTGAGATTAGCAGATCACAATGGCCCCGTTTAGCCTTGGAATCCATGCATCTACATCAAAGTCACAATAGTTACACACAACTTGCACACTTTCAACTACTTGAATGCTAATGTGGAAGTATGATCCATCATTACAGGGACATTGCAACACTGTATCATGCCTTTCGTTTTCACAGGCTTATGGGAACTGACACTTGATAATCCTTGTCTGGAAAAAGTTTCCAGTTTATTTTTGACTGGCGTTGTGATATCAGAGACGGGGCATGAATTGCTAGCGACACCTGTGGTCGAAAATGTAGAAATACAGAAGGATTCTTACTGTATGCATATTACCAGATTAAGCTCATGGGAAAATGTTTGTTACTTGCTTACATTAGTTCAAGATACAAAGTTACACGTTTTATTTAGGCTGTAATGCATGACTGAAATAAATTTTTTCACTTCAGAAATAGTCATTCCATTTGCAAAGTAACTGAGAAAATGCTAAGCCCCCATGTAGAGCAGATACACGTTAGCAATAGGCTTAATGTTCCTGGGAGATTTTTCAAAATAACTTTGAACGTATGGTTCTTTGTGCTTTATTTACAAGAATTTTATTTTAAAAATCCCAGCAGAGACTAGTTCTTTTTGGCAACTGAAATATTACTCATAGTTCTGTTCAGCTGCATGTGATAGTACATATGTAGAAGCAAATTTGAGATCTGACTATTTTTTAAAGAACAATGTTAAGATGGACTGTGAATTTATATTCCACAAGGAATTTTTTAAAGGCAATAGTTGATTCATGTAGATCCTAGATAAAACTCTGTACAGATTTTCCTTGTTTTTATAATGGGCTTTGTCCGAACAAACATTTTCCTACTGTTTGGGGAAAGACCTCTAGGAAACAAATGCCTGCACACTATTCTATCTTGTCTGTGCTAGCGTATCTGTCTTTGCAAAGTTAATGTAATACTAGAGATTTCCTTCTATGGCATGTCATGTTTTATGTATATTGCAATATCTCTTCATGGTGTAATCTTAAATATTTCAATACTGTCTGCATATTTAGAGGAAAAAGATCCCCTCCCCCTCATTATTATGTCTACTAGAATTCTGGATTTTATCTATTTCCATGATCTCCTTGGATTTGACCTCCCCTCACCTCCCTGCATAGCATGTAGAAATAATTCTTATTCTTGATGTGTGTTTCCCCCCCATACAAAAGCAGTATAATATTGTTCTTTTTGCAGAGCAGTAAGTAGAGTTTAAAACTTTGGAGCAGTTATTCACTGGATAGAAGAGAAAATAGTGACACAGAATCAAGCTGTTTCCATAATATCCATTTTATGGAGTGGCCCAGATCTCAACTGATGTAACTATTGAATTGAATGGAGCTACAGGCATTTACACTAATTGAGGATCTGGCCCAGTAGGTGCACACAAGGCCTGATTCTGAACTCACATAATGGTGATGTTGACCTCAGTGGAATTACATTGTTGTAAAATCAGTGTGAGATCAGAGTCAATCCAAGATTTGTTGTTCAACTTGAACAAAGATGGCACACATCATACATAGCAAAGCCTTATTAAGGTAATGCCCACGTTGAGAGCCCCAGCTGAAAACATCTAGGTCCCAGCCCTTAGCTTCTTTTCCTGTATTCTGGTCTGGAAGCCCCCATCTTATATCCACACCTCTCCCTACCATGTAGTCCATGAAACTGAGCATAGTTTTGCCTAGATGGCATGCTCATCTAGCTCCAGGAAAAAAAGGATGCTAATACCTGATCTTAATGGTCTGGGTGTGGTGCAGATATGAAAATATCTATAAAGGGGCTTCATCAAGAGAACTTCAAATCAAGTATTTATATCTGAGTAATTCAATCATACACATTTCACTATTGCGTTCAAACACAGCAGCGTAATACTGGAGTTGAGATCAACCCCTTCCTTCATGAGGGCTGATGATAATTATTTCTATTGATGTCTGGGAATGGCATGGCACAAAGAGAGGCTGAAAGGAAAAGACTTGTACTGGAAATGCAGATGTTGTTCTGTAAATTATAAAGGTACTTTTTATGGATAGCAGCAATGGAGACATGAAGGGGAGCAACCTTCAAGTCGACCAATACAAGGAAGTCTGAGAGTCTGACCAAATTAGTTTAGCTAACTCCAGACATTATTCTAGTTCTCTGGTTTTTGCAGAGATAAGGATGGGAGGAGGGAAGAAGAGACTGGAATTCTAGTAAATACCTATGTTTATAACAGCACCCAAACATCCAAGATGGTGATTGATCAGGTAAAGAAACGTTCTGGCTCCACAGAGCCACAACCTTCCGAGAGAAACAGAAAATTTTAATTAGTTGCAGTCAGATCTCCCTCACCCCAGGATAGACTTGGCTTCCACAGTGAACATAGCTGTTAAATTGGACCCTAAAGACTGTACTTGATTAGAAATGTATGGATGCAGAAGTTTAGTTTCCTCATGTGGGAGAAGTAAGCTTAAGAGGTTGACACAGATTTGTGGGAGTGAGAGGTTGCGGTAGGGAGAGAAATTCTCTTCCCTGAGATTTACCTCAGGGTGTAGTAAAACTAGATAAGAAAGAGCTTGATATGTTTATGAATGGGATTCTATGCCTGGCCCAGGAGGCCCCTTTCAGTCCTATGTAGTCAGAAATATTTCCAAAAACCAGTGATCCTTGAATGATAGGGATATGAGCATGGACTTCCCTCCCCTAGGTGACTCCAAAGGGACCTGAAGACTAAGGCTCTATAGCATTAACCTTGAGGTGGATTGAGTTTTGAGGTCTGAGATTTTCAGCTACTACCTGGAACTCAGATAAATTCCTGAAAACTAATTTAGGGAATTTGAAGCTGGTCTCCTGTTTTACTGTTGAGTATCTGAGAGCTATTGGATGGTACCTCAGGAAAGACAAGCCACGCTGCAATTTGGCTCCCATTGAAGACACAGGTTTTCTTGAACGCCTCCTCTGTTTTATAGTCAAAGGGATCCTAAAGAGACTCATTAATGTACAAAGAAATCAGAAGGCTTGGAATGGAAAAAATACTACGAAGCAGCAAGCAGTCAACTTCAGGCTATGAAAACCAGAAGTCTTAGAATTTTGGGGAAGGGGCAGGTCTAACTTGTAGACTCTTCAAATAACTCACAAAAAAAGAATGGAGAAGTCAGAGAAAGCACACCATTCTCCCCAGCACCTTAACTATTGATGGAAGGACTAGTACAGCCTCCTCCAAAGTCTCCCCCTTAGGAAAATAAGAAGCCCAAGTTCCTCCTCTTTACCTTGTATTTCAACTTGAGAGATTACAGAGATCAACCATTGTTGGCAGGCAGATCCAGCAAGAGAGAAGTGGAAGGTGTCTCCACAGGCTGTGTAGTTCCTCCACTTTTTTCTGGGTGGGGTTTTTTTTGGGGGGGGAAGAGGAGGAAGGGGAGAGAGCCTCCTATGCTGAGGCTGAAGACATGATCTAAAATGGTGTCAAAATGGGGGGCTCAGTTTGAGGCAGGAATACACTGGGGAGCCTGAAGGAAAAATTGGTGGAGAAGGGGCCTAGCATCAGAACTGTAGCTCCTGACAGACAGAGGAGAAACATGCCCAGGACTCCCATAAAACAAGCCATGGAAATGGGATATGCCATCAAACATCATCTCTATGTTATGTCAGATTATGTCCTGTATTAAGTGGGCCTCTCTATTTTATCTGACATGATAAATTCAGCTAACTCATAGAATCATAGAAATGTTGGGCTATTAGGGACCTTGAGAGGTCATTTAATCCAGCCCACTGTGCTGAGGCAGGACAAAGTAAACCCAAATCATCCCTGTTAGGCATTTGTCCAACCTGTTCGGAAAAACCTGTAATTATGTTGATTCCACAACCTCCTTTGGAAGACTATTCTAGAGTTTAAATACCCTTATAGTTGGGAAAATTTCCTAATATTTAAACTCAATCCCCCTTGTTGCAGATTAAGCCGATTACTTCTTATCCTACCTTCAGTGGATGTGGACATCAATTGATCACATCCTCCTTATAACAGCCCTTAACATAGTTGAAGACTATCATCAGGTCCCCCTTTCAGTCTTCTTTCCTCAATACTAAACATGCCCAGGTCATATTTTCTAAATTTTTTAATCATTTTTGTTGCTGTCCTCTGGACTTTCAAAGTGTGGCAACCACAACCGGACACAATACTCCAGCTGGGGCTTCACCAGTGCCAAACAGAGTGGGACAAATACTTCCCATGTCTTACAACACTCCTGTTAATACACCTCAGAATGATATTAGCCTTGTTCACAACTGGATCTCATTGCTGACTCATTCAAATTGAGATCCATTATAACCCCCAAATCCCTTTCAGCCATACTAGTGGCTAGTTAGTTATTCCTCGTTTTGTAGTTGTGCATTCAATTTTTACTAAGTTTTGTGTACTTGTCTTTATTGAATTTCATCTGGTAGATCTCAGATCAGTTCTCCAATTTGTCAATGTCATTAATTTATATCAGCATCTTTCTAGACATCAAAGTTGACTAGTCTATAATGCTCCTGGTCCTCTTTGTTCCCTTTTTTAAAGATAGGTACATGTTTGCACTTCTCCAGTCTTCTGGACCTCAACTGTCCTCCAGGAGTTCTCAAAGATAATTATTAACAGTTCCAAGATTGCTTCAGCTAGTTCCGTAAGTACCCTAGGATGAATTTCATCAGTCCCTACTGACTTGAATATATTTAAATGTTCTTCAACCTGTTCTTTCCCTCTTTGGTTTGCATTCCTTCCCCATTGTTGTTTATATTGTGACAGGGTCAGGCCAGATGGCTACTGGAGAGTGATAGAAGGCAGATATATTAGCCCCAGGTTGAGTAGGTCCCTTTTCCCTGGGTAAGGTAACAGGGAAGTTTCCAGAACAATCAGGAACCTTCTGGAGACAATTAAGGCAGGCTAATCAGGGCACCTGGGTTTAAAAAGGAGCTCACTTCAGTTTGTGGTGTGTGTGTGAGGAGCTGGGAGCAAGAGGCACTAGGAGCTAAGAGTGAGAACGCAGACTGTTGGAGGACTGAGGAGTACAAGCATCATCAGACACCAGGAGGAAGGTCCTAGGGTGAGGATAAAGAAGGTGTTGGGAGGAGGCCATGGGGAAGTAGCCCAGGGAGTTGTAGCTGTTGCACAGCTGTTCCAGGAGGCACTCTAGACAGCTGCATACCACAGGCCCTGGGCTGGAACCCGGAGTAGAGGGCAGGCCCGGGTTCCCCCCAAACCTCCCAACTCCTGGTCAGACACAGGAGGAGTTGACCTGGACTGTGGGTTCATGAAAGTGGCCAAATTGAGGGCTGCTGTGAAGCTCCAAGTCGAGCAAATCTGCCAATAAGCACAAGACCCACCAAGGTAGAGAAGGAATTTTGTCACAATATTAAATTGTTTTAAGCAACTGGTCACCATGAACCTTTTTAGTGAAGACTGAAGCAAAATAGGCATGAAAACACATCAGTGTTCTTGATGTCATCTGGTATTAGCTCTCCTTCCCCACTAAGTAGAAGACCTACATTTTCCTTCATCTTTCTCTTGCTACTAATGTATTTATAGAACCTCTTCTTATTGCCTTTTATGTCCCTTGCTAGGTGTAATTCATTTTGTGCCCTAGTCTTCTGATTTTATCCCTGTGTGCTTGTGCTATTATTTTGTATTCATCCTTAGCAATTTGTCCATGTTGCCACTTTTGTAAGTTTCCTTTTTGCTTTTTCAGGTCATTAAAGAGCTCCTGATGGAGCCATATTGGCCTCTTACTATTCTTCCTCTCTTTCCTTTGCATTGGAATAGCTGGCAGTTGTGCAGTTCATAGTATCTTTGAGCAACTTCCAGCTCTCTTTTCTCTCTCAGATTTTCTTGGCATGGGATCTGAACAAACTCAGAGAACTGGTAGGTAAAGTCTGCTTTTCTGAAGTTCACTCCTCCTTGTTGGTCAGAATCAAGTCTAAAATAGCTGCCCTCCGATCACTTCCTCCACTTTCTGAAACAAAAAGTTGTCCTCAGTAAATTCCAGTAACTTGTTGGACATTTTGTATTTTGCTGTATTACTTTTCCAACATCTTTTTTCGTCGTCCTTGCCTGTGATCGTGTCACTCCCCTCTGAATCCCTTAACTGCTTCTCCATCTGGTATTGCATCAGATTTAAACTGATGGTCAGTGGTCACCTCCTTCAAGGCTCTATACAAGTCTTCCCCTCTCTACTTGTCTTCCCTAGGTGATTTTCGCATGGACTTCAGGTCCCGCCACACCACCAGCATTGCTGTCCTTGTCCAAGATTCATCCATATGTAAACCTCTTGAATAATCTCTTCAGTGACTTCTTTCAGGAGATTTCTTGAGTTTTCTGAGGATTTCCAAGTAAATCTCTTAGGCACTGAATTATAATCAGTTGAATGCTGGCTTTAAAGGAAGAAGAAGTTCATGAAAAAGAGCATCTCTAATAAGAATCTCATGATTTTTCATTTTCTTCAAGTTTAAAGCACAGAGACTCTACAAAGTCAGAACTTTGCAGACAATTATAGTTTAGAGGTTTCTCTGAGGTTATGTAATTATTATGTTAATTAACAAAAATAGTTATTAGCATCATTCACCAGAAATGAAACCTTGTGTTGTGGTCTGTCAACAGACTATACTGTCTGCTTCTATTCTTCAGCATGGTATCCAGATGCCTTTTTAAACAATTGAGGAGAGGCATACAACATCTTCCTCAACTTCAGTCTCATGTGTTATTGCAGAATCCCTGCACTGCTTCAGTGTACTTGGGAAGGCAAGTGCTTCACTGAGATTTCAGTTCTTCACCACGTCTGCACACAACCTGACCTTGCACATACTCACAAGGTATGTGTTCATGCTCAATAGCAAAAAAAAAAAAAGCATGTAATATATAATATTTTTTGACATAGCACTGGTTCTTCGGTACTCCACATTCTCCCGCTTCCCCCCTCCAGTTTAAAAAGAGCTGTATCTTTCCAAACTGTCCTTTTAGCCATGCAAAGCTACATTTATCTAGCTCAAGATTCAGTTCCTTGTTCAACAGAGGGTGTTGCAAGAGACTGAGGGTCTGGTCCAAATTCCATTGCAATCCGTTTGGATCAGGCACTAAAATATGTTTCCCTCCCCAAGAGGCTGAGTGTGTAATCAAATTCACACCCAAAGTTATAGCAGTATAACTTCATTATACCTATGTTGACAAGCCCAAAGAAAATTCCTGACTCCACATAATGGATTTCTGCTCCATATGGTAAGTGAACCTACAAGGGCCCAAGTTCTGCGCCTGCTCAGCAAAGGGACACTAGTATTAACCCAGAGGGGAAAATACCACCTGCTAAATCACCAACTTTAAAATGCAATGTTCTGAAGTTCTCTTTATGATCTGTCATCCAAATACTCACCAGGCCAAACCCTGCTTATCTCATGAAAAATGAGATCCTGGGGTGTAAGGCTGCAGACATTTGTGTGAGGAAAACCCTATAAAAACAGGGAAGTGCTTAAGAGTTAAAAGTTGCATTTAGAAATGTTTGCAGGCATTGCTTAAAATATGGAACATATGTTGGATTATTATGAGCATCAGAGGTAGAATTTTCCACAGCCCTATTAATGCCACGAGATTCAGAGAGTATCAAACCTATCAGAGAATGTGGCTTTGAAATTTCCCAATAGAACTGAACATTTTTATATTAAAACTCCAAGAAGTGCTGCCCCTTAAGATTATGGGTTGCAAGTGAGTTAGGGTTTATACTTCTCTACTCAGAATGAAGAGGGAGTGATAGCCAGTAGCACTGAAATAGAAGACTAGCACGGATGATGCTGAAAATGTGCTGATTAGTACTGTTAGGTATAGAAATGGCATCGGATATATATCGTACTGTGTACTACAGGCCTAATCTTGCAAACCCACACAGGCATGTTTGCAGGATCAAGGTTTTAGTTCAGAAGGTTTTGGGGAAGCCCTCGGAGCAGGGAAAGAATAAGAGTGAGACCAAAGAATAAGGGAACAGAGTGAGAAGCAGAGCTAGCTGTTAGCATCAAAGCATCTAACTTTGAGGAATTTGTTCAGCCAAGGGAACCATATTTCATCGTGATATAAAAGTCAAGAATTTTAGTCAGTCAGCAAACTATACTCTCATTGAGTTACCTAGCATTCCCTTTGGAAACACTCATTTTAAATGAGTTTTAATTTTTCATGACAACTGGAACTTTTTTGGAAAGCTAGCAGAAATTTAGCACCCTAATCTTCTTGAGGCTCTCCTGCCATGCATCCCTATTTATGTAATTTGGCACTGATATGTTTGTTTACTGTTTCACAAGTATTTCTCATTACCGCATTGGCAGATAGAGACCTGCAACAGATAACGGCTTGCCAATTTTGCCCCCCAAAAAATCTGTAAATAGGATTTTTCAAGCTGATTTACAAAATATATCCTGAAAAGAGTGAGATCATTTTCATCCAACTACTTCCAGTAACTGAAGAATTGTTCCTAACCAGTGGGCAATTACACTGAAAAACTTAGCACCTAACCCCATGATTAATGATGAAAAAACAGCCGTGAACACTGGGGGAGGGAAGAATTTTCTGAATCAACAGAACCTACTGGATATCCTGATTAAAACATAATTAATAGTTTCCTAATTAAGTGAGAAAACAATGTAATTATATTTTCATTTTTACAATTACTGAAACTCAAGATGGGTGCTTAATTTTCAACATTGAAGGCTCGAGCATTCAAAAGAACATAAGAATGACCATAGCTTAGACCTACCTAAACCTTCAAAAGAACATAAGAATGACCATAGCTTAGACCAACCTAAACCTCCCCCACTGCAATATGAGACCATTATTCCTTGTTCTGTCATCTGGTACCACTGAGAACAGTCTAGATCCATCCTCTTTGGAAGCCCCTTTCAGGTAGTTGAAAGCGGTTATCAAATCCCCCCTTCATTCTTCTCTTCTGCAGACTAAACAATCCCAGTTCCCTCAGCCTCTCCTCATAAGTCATGTGTTCCAGTCCCCTAATCATTTTTGTTGCCCTCCGCTGGATGCTTTCCAATTTTTCCACATCCTTCTTGTAGTGTGGGGCCCAAAACTGGACACACTACTCCAGATGAGACCTCACCAATGTCAAATAGAGGGGAATGATCACATCCCACGATCTGCTGGAAATGTCCCTAGTTATACAGCCCAAAATGCCATTAGCCTTCTTGGCAACAAGGGCATACTGTTGACTCATATCCAGCTTCTTGTCCACTGTGACCCCTAGGTCCTTTTCTGCAGAACTGCAGCCTAGCCATTCGGTCACTAGTCTGTAGCAATGCATGGGATTCTTCTGTCCTAAATGCAGGACTCTGCACTTGTCCTTGTTGAACCTCATCAGATTGCTTTTGGCTCAATCCTCTAATTTGTCTAGGTCCCTCTGTATCCTATCCCTAACCTCCAGCGTATCTACCTCTCCTCCCAGTTTAGTATCATCTGCAAACTTGCTGAGGGTGCAATCCACACCATCCTCCAGATCATTTATAGAGATATTGAACAAAACCGGCCCCAGGACCAACCTTGGGGCACTCCACTTGATACCGGCTGCCAACTAGACATGGAGCCATTGATCACTACCCATTGAGCCCGACAATCTAGCCAGCTTTCTATCCACCTTATAGTCCATTCATCCAGCCCATACTTCTTTAACTTGCTGGCAAGAATACTGTGGGAGACCGTGTCAAAAGCTTTGCTAAAGTCAAGGAATAACACGTCTACTGCATTCCTTTCATCCACAGAGCCAGTTATCTCGTCATATTTGACTTAATTGGCATCATTGAGACTTTGTGTTCAGGAAAGATGGTCAGGGTTAAAAAGGGAGGTGGTGTTGCATTGTACATCAAGAATATATACACTTGTTCTGAAGTCCAGAAGGGAGGTGAGAAGCACACCAGTTGAAAGTCTCTGGGTGAAGATAAAAGGGTGGGGTGAAAACCGGGGTGATATCATGGAAGAGGGATCCATTATAAACCTTCAAATAAGAAGAAGGAAGTGGATGAGGCATTTCTAGAACAAATAAATATCTAAAACACAAGACCTGGAAGTAATGGGCAACTTGAACTTCCGAGACATTGGCTGGAAAAGTAATACATCAAAAGAAAAAAATGAGTTACACCTAGCAAGGGACATAAAAGGCAATAAGAGGTTCTATAAATGCATTAGGAGGAACAGGAAGATGAAGGAAGGTTGGGTCCTCTACTTAGTGGGGAAGGAGAGCTAATAACAGATGAAATCAAGAACACTGATGTGTTTCATGTCTATTTTGCTTCAGTCTTCACAAAAGAGGTTAATTATGCCCAGAGACTCAAAACAAAATAATAAGGGGGAAGGAACAGAAGCCAAAATAAGAAGAGAACAAGTTAGATATATTCAAGTCGTCAGAGCTTTATGAAATTCATACTTTGGTGATTAAGAAAGTAGCTGAAGCAATTGTAGAACCATTTGAGATTATCTTTGAGAATCATGGAGGATGGATGAGATGCCAGAGGACTGAAGAAGGACAAACATACTACCTATATTTAAAAAGGGGAACTAAGAGAACCCAGGGCATTATAGATGAGTCAGCCTAACTTCAATATCAGGAAAGATACTGAAACAAATTATCAAACAATCTATTTGTAAGCACCCCTAGAGGATAATCAAGTTATAAGGAATAGCCAGCATGGATTTGTCAACAACAAATTATTCCAAACCAACTTAATTTCCTTCTCTGTCAGAGTTATTGGCCTAGTGGATAAGGGAGAAACAATAGATGTGATATATCTTGATTTTAGTAAGGTTTTTGACACAGTCCCACATGACAGCCTCATAAGAAAATTAGGGAAATGTGGTCACGTGAAATTACTGTAATGACTCTATTTTTAGAGGGAAATTGGACACTAATATTTTTAAGGTATTGAACATATTTGTTCATCTTAATTTAAGTATGTTATTTTATTTTTGTTCATACAGTGCTCTTTTGGGTTCTGATCTTGAACACACTTATGCTCTTAACATTATTCCTGTAAGCAATGTCATAATAGGAGTAATTTCATGAGTAACTTTACTCAAGTGTTTAAATGTCTGTAGGAATACATGCTTAGTGAAAGACTGGGCTTTGGGACTGGATGAAACAGTCCATACATAAAAGGAACTGATGGTAGCAAATCAGAGAGACCACTGAGAAGAGCAATAGTGGGAATTGGGGTGTAATAGTTGTAGCAAGTTGCATAGAATCTGGAGACAGAAACCTGAGTAGCAGGATAGAGGACTTTATCAGGGCTAGAAATGTTATATAGTAGTTCTGTAAATAGTTGCTTTAATAGAGAGCCAGTGTAGAGTATAGTAAGAATGAAGTGTTCCCTTGTTATTATGCAACTCACACTTCATGAAACAATAGTGCTGCTGCCATTTTCCATTCTCATTTGCAGACTTGAGATCTTCACTCTTTGAAGTTACAGAGCCTAATTCTGTAGCCCTTACATTGAAAAGCTCTTTTTGCTCATGCTGCCAAGTCTATTGACTTCAGTTGGCCTATGACTATATATATCAATCAAAATCAGGCCCACAGACAGCAGCAGTATCTTACAGGGCCTTCCCCATTGGATCAAACACATAAGGGTGTTGTTCCAGGCCTGTTAGCAGCAAGAAGCCTTAGAAAGAGCTGGCCAGCACCTACTATAGTTTTAATGCTTCCATTTACTAACAGCAGTAGCAGGTGGTAGATTCTTATGACAGTTTCACCATTACCTTGTGCTTCCTAGTGACTGACTATCGTAGTCACCAGCTGTCTAATCTTTAGGGAAGAGAACAGCTTTTTGTTTGTGTACGCAGTACCTAGTACAATGGGGCACTGATCCTTGCTCGGGGCCTGTAGGCACTAACACAATACAAATAATAAGGTGGTACTGGCTACTCGTGTTTCTTTTCTCTAGGTCCCAGACCAAAAAGCAGGAATCATGCTGTAGGGTGGAGTTGGGTTTCCAGGATAGACACAGAAATGAGAAGGAGTAAGTGCTGGAGGCAGACTTCCCAGCAGAATAAGCTGCAGTACTTCATCACCTGATCCTTCTCTTTGGTGGACCAGAGGGAGGAACGAGAATAGAGATGTACAAGTCTTTGCTTCACCAGCCCATGGGCTTCACTCACAATTAGCAAAACAAAAATCAAATGAGTTCCCATACATGGGTTTATTCATATATATTGGCCAGGCCTGAAATCCTTACTTTTATTGTGCAAGCCATCATCAAGCAAATGCCACCTGACATCAGTCCTTACTTTGGCAAATTCCCACTGAGTAAAAGTATGGAACTCAGGGCCTGGCAGTGCTTGGCATCCAGAACTCCAGCTGAAGCCACTAGAAGTTGCGTGTTCTCTGCACATTTTTTTGTTTCTTGAATCTTAGTCCTGATTGTAATTCATATCCGATTCTTTTTTAAAGTGTCTGCCCTGCCTTTTATACTCACTTACCATCATTCAAATTTCAAATTCCCAACATACAATAGGAAAATGTTCTGTTAATCAGACTGATTAAATTAACCGAATGATATGTCCAATGGCTGGTTGGCTTGTAGTTTGTTTTACCTGACTCCACTGTCCTTCATCTCTACTCTGTTCTTCTATCCTCCTCCCACAAGATAAAAGTGGATTATAATTACTGATTAGACCTTGAACACATGTTCATAATATTGTTAATAAAAATAGTGTATTAACTGGCTTGGTCCATTTAAATTTGTTGTGTGATAGAGAACATATTTTGACTCTCCTTAAACATATCATTGCAAGAGATATAAAAAAAATACCATCATGATCAAGAAAAGCCATGCCTAGTAATGTGTATTCATCGTAATCACTTTGGTTGCTCAGACAAGTTTTACTATGCAGCTATTTATACACATACTACATGTAAAAACTATTCTATATAGTGGCAGAATCAATGTATTTGAACTAAACTGATTTCTGTTGCAAGGAACTGACACAATCAGTGATTAGCAGAACACTCTGTTACTGGAAATAAAACTGCATACAGTTCTGAATGGGGTTATTCTGTATCAAGGTCCAGGACATGCTCTGGTCTCTGCTTCAGTTATACATTTAGATAGTTCTCTCTAAAACTAGTTTTAAAAACTAAGCAAGGAGGTCAGAGACTACAGAAAATCTGTGAAATCATGCCCACAGTAAGGATAAAGGGAAGATAGAGTATCTGAGAATTTAGCAAAGACAAAAAGTTGAGTCCACCGGTATGGACACCCCACTTAAAAATATGGTCCTTAACTAGACTGACTCAAGCATCAGAAAGCATGCTGTAGGCAACAATCCTACAATGGCGGGTGATAGACTATATTACATTATATGTCTTCTCATCTTCAACTTCTTTAAATCTGAGAATTAGTATGGTTCTCCATTAAGGGGCAGGCAGCCTATCACAGCAATTCTGTCTGCTATTTATAGTGATCTTTGAATAGAGCAAAAAATGATACAGGAATATTTTCAATGAACAACATGGCAAATTTGCTCTTTCGTTAATCAGGGGGTCACATCTTTAGTTGTTCAAAAGCATTAGGACGACTGCCAGTTTATTATTCATCTATTGCTATTGTTAAGTGTTGCTGGCCCCTGCTCTGAAAAGTTTACATTCTATTAGACACAAAAAATACGGCACACTGGGGAAATCAGAGGAAAGACTGAGAATAATTCCTTATTAGTATTGTTGGTTCACTTGCATGTAAATTTGTGAGTTTTCAGCAGACACTTAATAGGGAGAGAGTTCTTGATGGTCTAGGATGCAGAAGGCATTTTAAACCCAGAGGGGAGGATGGTAAAAAAGCATGGAGATGGAAATGAGAGGAGGTGAAGGAAGCATTAAGACTAGCATTACTGGCAAAGCAGAGAGTTATGGGAACTCAGCAAGAGACAAAATCAGAGAACTAGGCTGGAGAGGAAATGAAAGTATTCAGAAATCCCAAGAGTTTCACAATTTTTATTTATTTATTTTATTTTTTTGGTAGAAATGGTTGTTATGTCAAGAGGGCATAAATGTACAACAGATTATTAGGTACGCAAGAACACGTTTACAGAAGTACATTGCTCATAGAAGTAGTAAGCCTCAGTCATGACTCCCCAGAAGGAAATGCCTGTACTTTCAGAGAGGGGGATGGAGGTATACCAGAAGATTACAAGGAGGTCCGCTCTAAGAGAGGCAGACCCCAAGAAATACATACAAATTATGTTTCACAATCATAGAAAAACAGCATATCAGGGTTGGAAGGACCTCACGAGGTCATCTAGTTCAAACCCCTGCTCAAAGCAGGACCAATCCCCAACTAAATCATCCCAGACAGCGCTTTGTCAAACCTGACCTTAAAAACCTCAAAGGAAAGAGATTCCACCACCTCCCTAGGTAACCCATTCCAGTGCTTCACCACCCTCCTAGTGAAAAAGTTTTTCCTAATATCCAACCTAAACCTCCCCCACTGCAACTTGAGACCATTATTCCTCATTCTGTCATCTGCTACCACGGAGAAAAGTCTAGATCCATCCTCTTTGGAACCCTCTTTCAGGTAGTTGAAAGCAGTTATCAAATCCCCCCTCATTCTTCTCTTCTGCAGACTAAACAATCCCAGTTCCTTCAGCCTCTCCTCATAACTCATGTGTTCCAGCCCCCTAATCATTTTTGTTGCCCTCCGCTGGACACTTTCCAATTTTTCCACATCCTTCTTGTAGTGTAGGGCCCAAAACTGGACACACTACTCCAGATGAGGCCTCACCAATGCTGAATAGAGGGAAATGATCACGTCTCTCGATCTGCTGGCAATGCTCCTACTTATACAGCCCAAAATGCCGTTAGCCTTCTTGGCAACAAGGGCACATTGTGGACTCATATCCAGCTTCTTGTCCACTGTAACCCCTTTTCTGCAGAACTGCTGCCTAGCACTCGGTCCCTAATCTGTAGCAGTGCATGGGATTCTTCCATCCTAAGTGCAGGACTCTGCACTTGTACTTGTTGAACCTCATCAGATTGCTTTTGGTCCAATCCTCTAATTTGTCTAGGTCCCTCTGTATCCTATCCCTACCCTCCAGCATATCTACCACTCCTCCCAGTTTAGTTTCTTCTGCAAACTTGCTGAGGGTGCAATCCATGCCATCCTCCAGATCATTAATGAAGATATTGAACAAAACCAGCCCCAAGGCTGACCCTTGGGGTACTCCGCTTGATACCGGCTGCCAACTAGACATGGTGCCATTGATCACTACCCATTAAGCTCGATGATCTAGCCAGCTTTCTATCCACCTAATAGCCCATTCATCCAGCCCATACTTCTTTAACTTGCTGGCAAGAACACTGTGGGAGACCATATCAAAAGCTTTGCTAAAGTCAGGGAATAACACATCCACTGCTTTCCCCTCATCCAGAGAGCCAGTTATCTCATCATAAAAAGCAATTAGGTTAGTCAGGCATGACTTGCCCCTGGTGAATCCATGCTGACTGTTCCTGATCACGTTCCTCTCCTCTAAGTGCTTCAAAATTGATTCCTTGAGGACCTGCTCCATGATTTTTCCAGGGACTGAGGTGAGGCTGACTGGCCTGTAGTTCTCCGGATCCTCCTTCTTCCCTTTTTTAAAGATGGGCACTACATTAACCTTTTTCCAGGCATCTGGGACCTCCCTTGATCGCAATGAGTTTTCAATGATAATGGCCAATGGCTCTGCAATAGAGGGATACAGATAGTCATATTATTAATGGCAAATAAGATGTCTCAATGATTTTTGTTTTTTCCTGTTTGTGAAACATCTGCTAATTGCTCACAATTTTTATTTGCAAGTATTTTTCAAACAGCCTAGATTAACAAACTTCAGGATGTGAGTTGGAAACAAACTATTTGTTTCAAATATTTCTGATTATTTGCTATTTGAGGTGTGTGCTTTCTCACCTAAGTCAAATGTTTCTGCTCCTTTTAAAAGAGGAGACTAGTATATGCTGAATTCTAAATACTCCATTTTGCTACACATTTTCCGGTACAGTCATTCCCTTTGGAAGAGATTGCCGGTACTTCAGTCTACCTTTCATTGTCAGTTTCAGGGTTATGGTATCCACACAGGGGGAAAAAACAGGTAATAACTTATATCTAAAGTATTTACCAGCCTCTGTTTCCCCAGTATAGAACAAAAAAATGGGACGGAAGAGTCTTAAACTACTGGAACTGGCTTTTGTTTTTTCTATGTAGTTTGAACAGATGTATTTCATAAATTAAAAGAAATTGTGCAACATATTTCCTAGCAATGCCCTCATACAAAGCTCCAAGAGCATAGAAGTCTTTCCACGACAACTTCAATAGGTTTTGGATAAGGCCCTAACAATACAAATCACACCTTTACCATAATGGAAACATTCTGAAGTGTTAGATAAGACATGAATTCAAAAGGATTTTTTTGAAGGCAACTCTGAAATTTTGGAACAGTTGCCATGACACCTTCTAACCTACAATGATAAAGCTAAAGAGATGGCAAGAGAATTCAGGTAACTTGGCATGATGTCTACTTGATTTGCCTGTTTTGTTATTGCTGTCCTCTTCTTTTAATAGTGGCAATCTGCAATGACCTCCTCTGCTTCAGATGTGCTTTTGCATCCTGAGCCTAGCCTGAATGTTCAGTATGTGCTTTCGTAATGCTCTGGGGGTGGTTCAAAGAAAAAGGAACTCTATAATTGGGGGCTTTTCCAATGGCGGGGAAAAGTTACCAAAACTATATAATAAGGGAAGGAAAAACTTTCTGAAGTATTAATGATTGAAATAATAGGTAATGAATTCTATAGGGAAAATTGTTAATACAATTTTGAATGGAATCATTTTCATTTTGTTGAAATCATATATTTCAAGTTGTTAGTGATGCCATAGCAAAGTACCTTGTAATATATGTGAGCGTATGCAACAATATTGAGTTATTAATATAGCAATTTTTATGCTTAGATCGCTAAACAATTCACAAAGAAAACTAAGTACCACTAGCCTCATTTTATATATGAGGAAACTGTGATGAAGAGAGGCAAGATGACTTGCTCAAGGTCACACAGCAGGTCACTGCAGAGCCAGGAATAGTAGTTATTCTACACTTTGTCTCTTAAAGACCAAACCATAGTGGTATATTTTTGTTGCCACAAAATGGCTCTCATGGTCTTCCACAGATATCACTCCATTTTAGCCGGGGGTCGGCAATCTGTACGAGAAGAGTGGGATCCGGCAGGATGAAAGGCACAGTATAAATGTAGTTAGCTTTTGTGCATGCATTCAACTATATATATATGTTTCCATTTTAAAATCTGGTTTCAATGTGTTTGCCAATATGTTTTCCTGGCCTTCCTTTCCTTAAGATATGATGCAGTAATTGACATGGCTGGTTTAATTCTTGAAAAGTCATGAGCTATTATAGATGCTCTTAACTCAGCTGAAAAGCTTTAACTACGTCTGACTGTTAGCTTGTTTAGCATATGGCTGAAAGAAAAAGAGACTAGGGTTTCTGAATCTGATTTGAAGATTTGTAACCAGAATTTCTGTAATCTTGGTAAGGACCAGATCAGGTGTATTTAAGAACTTTTAAGCACCTTACATTTATTATGGTTTTACAGTCACTGAATGTTTATTCTGAAGAGGATATAATATACATTCTGTGTTCTGTGGGGCTCCATTCCCTCCCAACGTGGGAATAACCCACAAAAGAGTGAGAAAACTATGAGTTGCTTAGAATTCTTCTATTATGTCCTTTTAAAGAGGCATTCCCTTGCCTATGTTCTGCCACCTTTACCCACCGGGTAGTGCCAATCCTTGGAGAGTACGGCTTATGAAAGAGCTGTGATTTGAAGGGCTCCCCAGGTATGCCTGCCCCATATACTCACTCAAAGTATGTGTGGAAAGAGGGGTGTAAAGATATTTGGGAAAACAGGACAAGAAAGATAGCCTCAGATTGGGTCCCTAAGAGGATCTTGAGGAGCTTAGCCCCCTCCATATACCATCCAGTACAGTAGAGTCCAAATTCCTCCAGATAGGAGCATGTGTCCTTGTGTTAGTAGAAGGAAAAACTACAGGAGAAAAATTTCTAAGCCTGTGGAAAGTGTGATACCTCCAGGGGAGGAAAAATGTCAGTTGTTCACTTCGGATTCCATTTGGCTCCAGATCCAAGCAGCAACATTTGCAGCTTTGAGCCCCTTACAAATGGGAGAAAGTACATTGCAAAAAAGGGTAGATTACATTTAAAGTGATACCAACTATCATGATTTTTGTCAGGAGTCTTTCAGAAATTGGGTTGGTTTATTTAAAGGGTTCTCGTGAACAACGAGAGATCTGTCCTTAGTCTCACATAGTTTTGCCCTTAGTAAGTTGATTGCCATGTCCCTCTAACTTGTGTGATGAATCAGCTGAGCACTGATAGGTCAACAAAAGGTAGTGCAGTGAATCTGTTAGTGATGATCTCCTGCTCCTCTTTTCCCCCTGCTCAGGAGGGGCTGGGATCAGCACCAGAGGATTCTGTGGCTGGTGGGAGGGGTGGTTCATAGAGGCCACATGACTGGGGACCTGAGAAGAGCTTGGTTTTGAAGGCATTGGGGATAATACATACTGGGACTCACAAGGCATCAGGGCCCATATACCATTAGCAACTAAAGCACCTGCCTCAGCCATGGTGCACTTGGCATGCTATCATGGACTACATGAGACAAGGGCTGGTGCCACAGCGCAGAGACTCCACAAGGGGGTAGCATTTACATCCTTATAGATGAAAATGAGGTTGCCCCCTGTGGCAGGGCAGGGGTAAACTACTTTAAGGCCCTGCCAAAATGCTGGCTGCAGCCTGCTCTCTGGCCAGGAGGCCAGGGGTAGAGACACAGGTATTCAGCAGGGAGCCCAGCTGCAAGCCCTAATGAGGGCTGGCTCAGAGGGACATGCTGAGCTAAGTTCTGACAGCTGGGCTGAGGCGTAAGAGGGCTATAAAAGCCCTGGGTAAACCTCAGTGGGGAGGTTAGCCTGGGAGGAGACAGGAGGGTGCTATTGCTGTCGCCTTACCAAAGAAGGAAGCCTCAAAAGCCAGGAGACCTGAGGAGGGTCTGTGGGGCACTAGCTGTTGGGGGATCTGCAAGCTGCATAAACACTGTAAATAAAGACACTTTGGTGATCCAGCAAAAGAAGGCGTGGAAGAGTCTTTATTATACCAGCCTAAACACAGGGCGCAGGCTCAAGAGGGAGAAAGCCTGCGGGGACCCTGTGACACCCCCTCACTGAAGATGGTGGTCACCTTGTGAGGGCCAGGCAGCGGAGAAGAGACGGTGAAGGTACCAGAAATGAGATTATAGGGGCAGCAGTGGAGCAGAGGGAGAATGTTAGGAAACAAGACCGAACAATAGGACAAGCTGCCTTGTAGTGAGATTGATAAACTATACGGAGTGATCTTCTGAAAAGAAAAGGAGTACTTGTGGCACCTTAGAGACTAACAAATTGATTTGAGCATAAGCTTTTGTGAGCTACAGCTCACTTCATCGGATGCATTCAGTGGAAAATACAGTGGGAAGATCTATATACATAGAGAACATGAAACAATGGGTGTTACCATACACACTGTAAAGAAAGTGATCACTTAAGGTGAGCTATTACCAGCAGGAGAGCGGGGGGGGGGGGGGCGAGGGGGAACCTTTTGTAGTGATAATCAAGGTGGGCCATTTCCAGCAGTTGAAAAGATTATCTTGCCATATCTTGCGATATGTGCCAGCTCAAATCAGAAATTATGGTCTTGATGCAAGAATTACTGGGTGAAATTATATGGCATGAGTTTTGCAGGAGATCAGACTAGATGATCATAATGGTCCTTTTTGGCCTTGAAAACCTATGAACATCCTTGATAAAGGCAGCCTAATCACTTTTAGTTTCCTTCTCTTCCAGTAATCTTTATACCATCATCCTTTATTTCTGGATGGACTTCCTTATCTTAGTGCAGCAGATACAAATGCTCTCTTCATTCAATCTCGTGAAAAAAAAATCCACCCTTCACGTTATGGCTGCAAGTGCTAATACACTACAATATAATGTTTTCAACACCCATCTTTGTATCTTCTACTTCATTGATCTCTCTGTTGGCATTTAAGTGATAATAATTGAAGGTGATGAAAACTTGGGAAATATTTTGTGAAAATAGTCACAATTCTTCCCTGTTTTCTCCAGCAAAGTTTGGGAGTTTCAAAAGAAGTTCTCAAAGATATGTAAATTCAGAAGACTGACTAGTGCAGTAATAATCTATTAAAACCATCACAAAATACCATCCTCCTAAATCCTGCAGAGTTACCATCAAGATTTAGTGCATTCGCACAGCATGAAGATAAAATTAAAATGAAATCAAATGTCTAATTTAAAAGCTTAAATCAGGAACTAGGTATTGCTTTCACATTTCCTGTGTTACTATGCATTACTTCACAGTCTTGTCAGAAAACTGGAGAGAGACTTGGGCTGAGCTGTATACAAAGGACTTCAGAGAAGTGGCAGTATTTTAAAAACTGCAACTGTCTTTAGAACATGGTTCTTGGAGCCCTTTATAGGCAGAGAAGCTGGGCTAACCCTTGACACCATTGATACATAGAGGAAGAGGTGATAGCTGTTGTCTCATACTTAAGCCTTGTCTACACTTGCAAGTTAGAATGCATTAAATCAGCCCCGGGTGCCCTAACTCCTGAGGTGTCCACACTGGCAAGGCACTTAGAGTGCCCAGACTCCGCGGCTGGAGCGCCTCTGGTAATCCACCTCCATGAGAAGCATAGAGCTTTCTGCAATCTGGCTGGAGCGCCGGGCTGTCAGTGTGGATGGCGTGTTGCATTATTGTGCTGTGACTGGCCCCCGGAAACGTCCCATAATCCCCTGAAGTCAAGTGGCCACTCTGGTTATTGTTTTGAACTCGGCTGCAGGCATGCGGTTATCCTCTTTCAAAGCTCCATTTCTGACAGCTGGCATGCTTATCTGTTCCTGGACACAAAGCAAACCATTACTGTGGAATGCTCCTGCTGCAGAGGCAGGCATTTGTGCATGTCTGTGTGAGAGAGAGAGGCAGGGGGTTGGGGCTGATGTCGGGTTTCCCCCTTCCCCCTGCCGCTGTCTGAACTTACAAGATCACATGCTGACACACTCTGCCCCCCATGCTTTGCAAACCCTTTCCAAAGCATGCTGCAGCCACTTGCACACTTGGATAGCTACCACAATGCACTGCTCTCTGTGGCACTGCAAGAGCTGCTAATGCGGACATGCTCCACATTCACAAGGAGCACAGTGTGAACACACAGCAGTGCTTTCCCTGCTGCTATCTCCGAGGGCTGGTTTAACTCCCAGCACTCTACATCTCTAAGTGTAGACGTATCCTTAGAGTATGTCTTCAGTACAGTGGCTACAGGGGCCCAGCTATGGCATTGCAGTTGTGCTGCTGTAGTGTAGACACTTTCTGCATCGAAGGAAGGAGTTTTTCCATCAGTGTAGGTAATCCACTTCTCTGAGAGGCGGTAGCTGAATCAGCAGAAGAATACTTTTGTCGACCTAGCTGCATCTTCAGTGTGGGTTAAGTCAACCTAACTGTGTCACACAGTGTATGAAATTTTTCACAGCCCTGAGCGATGTAGCTTGGTTGACCTATGTTTTTGGTCAAGTCCAGACCACAGATTTTAGGGTAAGGACCATTGTTTTGTAATGCAGTTTTATGGCACCTAGCATAACAGGGCCCTGATCTAGGATTGAGACTTTTAGGCACTATCACAATTTAAATTAATATTTTGTGATGTTAGAGGTGCTCTATCTATTTGTCTGAGAATCTTTGATCATGACTTTATGTGGGTGAAGTTTGCTGATATAGGAGTTGTAACCTAATTTGAATCACCTGTGAAACAGGAGCTGGCATGTCTTATGTTAGCTTCAAGCATTTTCTGTTTTTCTGCAGAAGATTAATAATGTGCTTGTCAGGTAACAAGTCAGAGACAAACAGTTCTTTTCTAAATTCACTGATGAGGGCTGTGAGTATCTTAGAATAGAGGGGGCTAGCTGTGACTGTCTGAATCAGGAAAACAACTAGAAGAACACACAGAAAAAAAATCATGCTCTTGTTTCTCTACTGCTTTTTTATATTGTTTCCATAGTCTTTTATAGTCAGAATTTTATTCAGTGCATGTCTCTTCGCAGGTGGCTATGGCATCAATCTTTGGTTTACCATGAGGCAGCACTATCAGAACCAGTAGCATCCTGCCATTTCATACTGCTTAACTACATCAGGACCTCGGGATGTGTAATTCATAGACTGACACAGGAGATCTGAGTGTTTCTTCAGAATTGTTAAGCATTCATGAAAATACAGGTGCCATATATGAGCACTACTTCTGTGTTTTAAAAAGGATGGTTAGATTTTTGGTGGCATGGAAGTTGCTTTTCTGCAGGAAAAGACTCACATGCTTCCCCCCCATCCACTATCAAATGCAGTAAGACTATATTTTGGATTCATTCCTCAAAGTTTCATTTCTTTTGGGGAGGTTTTAAAAAATTTTCTCTCACCAAGCAAGTACTGGACTCTTGAAGCAGAGTATCTACATATTTATAGATGGCTGACACCAAAATTGTACATTTAAAGTACTGGATGAAGTCTACTACAAGACAACTTTGTTCCAGTGACCAGTATGGGATTATCACAAGGACAGAAGGTGTTTCTGTATTTGTAGCAACAACTGTCCAAAATATTGTGTACTACCATTTCTGAAGATGCAACCCTGGGGGTGGGGTGTAATAGGAGCCTATATATATATATATAAAAGACCCCAAAATTGGAACTGTGCCTATAAAAGTGGAACATCTGGTCACCCTACCCTACCCCAACCCCCTGTCCTGATTTTTCACACAATCTATCGGGTCACCCTTTCCCCAGCCCAGCCAGCTGTGTGTGATAATTCCAGCCAGCCCCTGTTGCTTGGGTTGGCTTCCCAGGAAGTGAGTCACTTTCACTTCCTCAGCATGCAGCCAGCCATGAGCCAGCCCCCCCACCCCAGCACCTCACTCAACCCAGCCCTGCGGAAGGGGAGGGGGGAAGAGAAGGGTGCTCCGTGGGGGGGGGAGAAGAATTGACATTATGGGCGGGGGGACAACAAAGGATACTGCCAGAGCCACCCAGCCTGCCTCACCTCACGCCGGGGGAGAGATAGTCACGCTCACAGGTGAGTTCCTTCCCCCACCCCTAGCCCCTCCCCTTCCCAGAGACCCCAGCAGCCAATCCCCTCCCTCAGACTGTGCTGCAGGCATTCGGCTCCCTCTAGGACCCAGCGCTGCTCTTACATGCTCCACTGCTTCCCGTCCATCCCGGCTCCCGGCAGAGTGTGTGGTGCCCCAGACATAGTGCTGCCCTATGCGACTGCCTATTCTGCGTATGGCTAAGGACGGCCCTGTCCCCATCCCTCCCTGCACTTTTGTTATTGGGATGTGTGTGTGTTGGAACAGGCAGTTTTTTTAATAAATGAACAAAATGTTGACCAAGCTTCACATGATCGAAGAACAATGTAGTGTTGGATATTTTCTGAAGACCTTCCTTCCATAGGCTTTCCTTTCTCAATCTTTGGGCATTGCCATCCATTCTGGTTATATTCAATTTTCTTCTCCCTTTCTCAGTTCAAATACTTGTTTCCTCTTCAGCAGGAATTGACTAAACACTAAAGGAATTGACTAAACACTAAACACTCAATGTGCTCAACTGCTCCCTTTCAGATGATATTGGTATGTCTTAATATCGCAAGAGCTTACTGGGAAAGCTGTAGACATCTTCAGGAATCAAAGCTCTGAACTTGCTGGAATACACATACCAGAGCTGAAGATCAATTGCTTCAGATCTTCAAATAGGAGACTCACCAGCAGAGGAACTTGGTTCTGACCGGGGTATTTGATCCACAGCCCAATCAAACTCTGGATCTGGAAACGTTTTTATCCTATTATGCAACTTCACTGTGCTGCGCTCTGTAACGCAATCACTCTCCTCCCACTTTATGCATGCTCTGACTCTTCCAGTCTTTTTCCACCCTAAGTTATAGTGTGAACAGCAGCCATTAGTTACAGTTGAGGTGGACTTTTGCATCTATCATTAACAGTTGCTATGCAATTTAAAGATAACCAGTTTGAGGGCATACTTTTTTCTTACATTAGCTATTTCTGGGATAATATAATTGACATACTTCTGACTTTTGTTTCTTTTTTAGCATTCAAGTTAATATCTGACTTGCTGCCCCATCGTACCTCCATAACTCAGTGTGACATGAATTTCTGAGTCAGTGTTAATGCTACTTTCATCCCTTTGAATACATTCTAACTGCTTATGTTAAACTATCTGTTCGATCTTTATTTAGCTGTAACTCTCATAGTACCTTTTCCAGACCTGAGGAAGAGCTCTGTGTGGCTTGAAAGCTTGTTTCTCTCACCAACAGAAGTTGGGTCCAATAAAAGATATTACCTCACACACCTTGTCTCCTTTACATCCAGATACTGAGTGTCATTTAGAATGAAGTTGATCCCTCCCCCACATTTGTATAGGACCAGTATAGGGACTATGCACCACTTAACCTCTGTTTTGAGGGGTTAAGTGGGATTTGAGTGGTGTATAGGCCGTGGGCTGGTCCTCTGCAGAGGGATGAATTTCGCTCTTCGTGATTAGTTATTTTTTAAATGATTAGCTGTATGAGTGCGAGGTGTTTGCTGGCATACAAGACATACACCTTATCTTAAGTGATCACTCTCCTTACAGTGTGTATGATAAACCCATTGTTTCATGTTCTCTGTGTGTGTGTATATAAATCTCTCCTCTGTTTTTTCCACCAAATGCATCCGATGAAGTGAGCTGTAGCTCACGAAAGCTTATGCTCTAATAAATTTGTTAGTCTCTAAGGTGCCACAAGTACTCCTTTTCTTTTTTCAGATTCTAGGAAATTTTGTGTGGCGGGGTATGTGGAACAGCTGTCATTGCTGTATAAGAATATGGTGGTGACTGCAGAGACTAAAGGTCATCTTCCATTTGGGAAGGTAGGGCTCTGGATAGCAGTGGATGAAGGAGTGTGGCAGGTTCTCATTGCTGTGTTTTATAATGTTTGAATAATTTAATTCTTAGATACAAGCACTCTGTCTTAATGCAAACAGCAACATTGGAGTGGGGTGGGGAGATATTTTTTAAGGAAATTGGAAAGATCTTGATGTATCCTTCATGTTACAATCTGTACAGTGGGCAACAGTAAAAGTACAGAAAGACACAAGGGGTGGAGGAATAAAGATCCCAGGACTAATATTGTTCAGCAAATTAGCCACTCTTCTGCAGCTTTTCTTAATGTCAGGGTAAAAAGGAAGCATCCATAGCTAATCATAGCAATTTAACATGCTGTGGCTTCCATCCTCTCATGAAATCAATGGGAGTTGAGGTCATTCAGCACTTCATAGGACTGGACTCTTGGCTTTAACTAATACGTTCTTTATGAGACATTCAAAAGCAGGTGGTGGGGAAAATATATTTTTTTCTGGTTTCATAAAATGAAACATTTCAAACTACCAAGTGCAACTTCCCCCACCTCAGCTATGTACTCCGGGTTCCTAATCACAAAGTAATAAGTAATTTTCAAATAAAATGCTAATTCCCCTTTCAAGCAGACATCTTAGGAAAATAAAGTATTTCTAACCACATACCCTATTCCTAGAAACACAGATATGCTCTTAATCCTACCTGCACGAATATGTTTGGATAGGTGTTTTTGTATCTTTTTCTTCATCTGTCTCTGTAGTATAAAAAGGCTGGAAAAAAGAGGCACCACCAAATCTTGTGCACACCCACAAACAGATGCAGAAATGAAAAACTAGTTGGCCACAATAAACAATTGAGAGAGATTTGTTAAACCAAATTTGACTGGGATAATCCCCAGGGTGCAGTTTCTCCCCCCCTAAAAACTGTTTGACCTCAGATTTCTTTCTTTGAGTACATGGATGTGTCTTTCATGTCCCTGCTAGGGTAGCCAAGGGATTAGCTATAATGCTTACCAATGATTCAGTCACTCCAAATATAATGTGAGGGTGACACAAACTTGACCTTATTTCAAGCATGCAAGCTTTAACTAATTATGCTCCCACTGAGATGTGATTATAATAAAGATAATGTAAAAACTTCAAGGGAACTTTACCACATGCAAAAACTCTTCCAGACAGAAGAGAGGCATCAATCGATATTGAAAAGTTTCAGGGAAGAGTTTACAAGAATAGCCTTCAGTCATTTTATGACTCTGATAGCCCAGATATGGAATGCAGTGCAAGTACTCCTCCAGATTTGCCTACTTAGACCAAGCTAGCTGTTTCACAAAGCTGAACCTCAGAGTTTCCATGGCTGAGTGAACTATATATTTGTAAGAGTACAATAATTTAGTACTCAACTTTTCATTCATTTATATAAAAGGGTGGCTCCTAATTTATGAGTCCAATGCCTCGTGTTGTGGTAATATCAATAGTCTGTCTGCTTCTTATTATTCTGAGATGTGTACACAGTAATTCTTTAGCAGTCTCCCTAACTACCTTTATACAGACAATATGGTATTACATCTGGCCAAAGCATTAATGAGCATACTTTACAACAGAATCACAGCAATATTTGGGGTGTTTCATGTCAGAGTTGCCAGGTGTCTGGTTTTTGATCGTATGTCAATAGACGTATATTTAAGGATTGACCCATGACATTTCCATGACCATTCACAGACATTGATGAAATCATATCACCATTCCCAAAAGATGCCTTATGAGTCATAATCCTAATATTAAATTATCTCAAGGTATTATATTGTGTGGCATTTAATATGAGCATTTGATCAAGTCAATGAGTTTTAAAGCAATCTTTTGCCAAACCACACATCTGCAATCATTCTCGAATTGCATGCTCAATATAGCACCAGCTTCAACTCAATTGCTCTTTCATAGGAAACCCCAGTTGAAAAGTCTCAAGTGGAAAATCAGGGTCATATTGTGACAGTTTAGGAAGCTGTCTGTACAATTTATGGACTCTGTGTGAAATTATGAACTATATGTATCTGGATCAGGTTGCAAATTCCATTTTGAATGTGCAGTTCTTTGTCTTTTCTATTGCCTGTTTGCTTCCATGTCGGGCTGAAGTCCCAACACACAGAGATAGCGGGCCAAACCATTGGAAATCTATTCACACATATATGGACAATAGGGAATACTGTATGTTAACAATGGTACTTAGATCTCACAAAAGCTATACGAAAAAGCAGTTTAGCCAACTCCTCACAATGGAGGGCAAAGGGGGAAAAGTGAAGATTTACCAGGAGCAGAACAAAGGCAGACAGGTGACCAGGAGGGAGAGAGCACACACAAAAAAGGGCCCAGAAAGAAGGAAAAAGACCACCTGATCAAACGAAAAAGACCCAAAGGGAAGCAAGCTCCATTTTGCAGCCCACAAACCATGCACTGAAGTAGACAAACATGGACAATCCAAGGGACTCTGACCCCAGTCCAAAAGAATACTCTGGTGTTGTGGGGAAACTGAGGCTGGGACATGTGTGTAATGTTTAGTGTTTTGTATGATCTGTACACTCTTGTGATTTATATGATTAAGTAAAAAAGTATTAATGTGTCTGTCTATGTGTCAACTGCTTCACAATAGCTGCATGCCCCTGAGAGAGTTAAACTGTAACCTGAAGCCCTCACATCTTTTGGGTGGAGTTCTGGGAGACGGTGTGTTTAAACACAAGGGGGTCTGCAGGGTCAGCCTTCACCCCAGGACTAGGCAGCTGGCCAGCAAGAAGGGTTGCAGAATGTGCCTAGGTATTCCATGATTGGGGCAGTGGCTAGACTCTGTCCAGACCTTGTAAATTGAAACCATTCAGAGCCAGGGACACAAAGGCTTGGATTCCCTGCATAACAGTCCCAGTGAGTGTCTGGAAGGACGCGCTGGCTAGGTTCCATGACACATGTCATTAAGAAACTTAGCCCTTCTGAAAATTACACAGCTTAGTTTTGGGTATTAGTAAAAAGTGATCAAGTTAATGTATCCAGCGTCACCATTTTCAAAGTGAGTGATTTATCCATGGGTACCAGCTTAGTGGTAACCCCTGGGCAAGAGCAGGAAGATGCATGTAATTGTCCCACTGCTATCATAACTATTAGGCCTTTAACAGGACAGGACTGACAATGTCTTTTAGGGATAGGAGGAATGTACTTTCCAAACACTGTCAGTGACTCAGATCACAGGATTTAGTGGTATCTGCATTGATACCATTTTGATTTTGATTTTGATTTTACAAGCTACAAGTATATCATGCAAAGGAAAAACATGAAATATGAATTCTGCAAACCAATTCTTGGAAAAGAAACAAAGCAGTTATCAAAGTCAAGAACTAGCATGTAGCTTTTAGTGTAGCTGGTGAAACAAAGCAGCAGGGTTTCCATTAAGTCAGCTTGGCTGAAACATCTATTTTTGTTCAGTAACCAACGAGACAAAAAAGGGCTTTAGATAATATATACTAGTATAGCAAGGCCACGGACAGAACCAGTGATTGCTGGGAGATTAAGTTCATTGGACTGAAACTCTATTCCAAGTAGACTTCTGGCCAAAAACATGCTCTTTAAAATTCCTCTAGCCCACCCGAATGATGGGTCTTATCAAAGAGTTGGGTCCCAACATAATATAATGCTATTTTACAGTTGGGGAGGTCAAATTCTTAGGATCAGTTTCTTCAGAGAAAGGAGTGTTCAGGGTCCTGGGTATTTTGTAGCCATTCCTTATTTGTTACATCCTTGCCTGTTTTTACTATAAGCTCTTTGGGGCAGTGACTGTCTTTTAACAAAAAGAAAAGGAGTACTTGTGGCACCTTAGAGACTAACAAATTTATTGGAGCATAAGTTTTCGTGAGCTACAGCTCACTTCATCGGATGCATCTAAGCAGATTATGCATCCGATGAAGTGAGCTGTAGCTCACGAAAGCTTATGCTCTAATAAATTTGTTAGTCTCTAAGGTGCCACAAGTACTCCTTTTCTTTTTGCGAATACAGACTAACATAGCTGCTACTATGAAACCTGTCTTTTAACAGTGCTCAGTCACCTGTAGTAGCTAGGCACTGCACTACTATTTAAGTGCTGCCTCGATTGCATGACTAAGAGCTGATATAAAACAGTTTTGTCCTTTCCAAACTCCAGAATTTCAACAAATATTGGGAATCTTGTTTTATTTCTTGTTTTATTTTTTTTTTAAATGTACACTTATATTTAAAGATTGACCCATGACATTTCCATGACCATTCACAGACATTGGTGAAATCATATCACCATTCCCAAATGATGCCTTATGAGCCATAATCCTAATATTAAATTATCTCAAGGTATTATATTGTGTGGCATTTAATATGAGCATTTGATCAAGTCAATGAGTTTTAAAGCAATCTTTTGCTAAACCACACACCTGCAATCATTCTCGAATTGCATGCTCAATATAGCACCAGTTTCAACTCAATTGCTCTTTCACAGGTAATCCCAGTTGAAAAGTCTCAGTCAAAAGGGGATCCTGGCGGCTCTGGCCAGCACCACTGGCCATTAAAAGTCCAGTCGGCGGCATAGCGGGGCTCCGTGCAGCTCCCAGAAGCGACTGGCATGTCCTTGATACTCCTAGGTGCTAGGGCGGTCAGGGAGTCTCCGCATGCTGCCCCCGCCCAAGCACCAGCTCCACAGATCCTATTGGTTGTGGTTCCCAGCCAATGGGAGCTGCGGAGCAGGCGCTTGGGGAGCAGGCAGAGCCCGCTGGACATGCTGGCCGTTTCCAGGAGCCGCTTGAGAGCTCACACCCTGAACCCGCTCTCACACTCCAACCCTCTGCCCCAGCCTGGAACCCCCTCCTCCACCCCAACCCTCTCATCCCTGGGCCCACACCACAGCCCTCGCACGCACACACCCCGCACTCTAACCCCTTGCCCCAGCCTGAAGCCCCCTCCCGTATTCCAAACCCCTCATCCCTGGCTCCACCCCAGAGCCCTCCCACACCCCAACCACTTGCCCCAGTCCAATGAAAAGGAGCAAGTGAGCGAGGGTGGGGGAGAGCGAGCAATGGAGGGAGGGATGGGGGCTTTTAGAAGGGGCGGGGCAAGGGTGTTCAGTTTTCTGCAATCAAAAAGTTGGCAACCCTATGTAACATGCAGCAGATATCCATGTATTGTTCTTTGACTGCTCTTAATGCAAGCTGTTTTGCTTTCTATGCTCCTTCTTCACTATGTTCTTGTTATCCTAAAAGGTCTGCCTATCTGAAGACTGAGCAAACAGAAAGGAAAACATAAAGCGACTTAAGATGTTACTGTTTTAAACCATGTGTAATGTCATACTGCCACCTTGTGATTAGTAACTATTATGAACATCAGTATCTAGTTCAGGTGAGCTCTTCCAACCTTAGAATCAAAGGATTGGAAGGGACCTCAAGAGGTCATCTAGTCCAGTCCCCTGCACTCAAGGCAGGACTAAATATTATCTAGACCATCCCTGACAGGTTTTTTTTCTAACCTGCTCTTAAAAATCTTCAATGATGGAGATTCCACAACCTCCCTAGACAATTTATTCCAGTGCTTATCCACCCTGACAGTTAGGAAGTTTTTCCTAATGTCCAGCCTAAACCTCCCTTGCTGCAATTTAAGCCCATTGCTTCTTGTCCTATCCTCAGAAAACAACAATTTTTCTCCCTCTTCCTTGTAACAACCTTTTATGTATTTGAAAACTGTTATGTCCCCTCTCAGTCTTCTCTTTTCCAGAAGAAAGAACTCCAATTTTTTCAATCTTCCTTCATAGGTCATGTTTTCTAGACCTTTAATCATTTTTGTTGCTCTTCTCTGGACTTTCTGCAATTTGTCCAGAGGGACAAAAGAGAGCTGTGCAGGAAATAAGACAGAAAAAAACCACACAAGAGTATGTTTGTACACACACCGAGATGAGGATGGAATGGGTGAAAAACATGGATTTATAGATTAATAAAAAAGCAAAACATATTTCATTCTAATTTTAAAATTTTCTACTGAAACAAAAGGCAATTTTTTTGCAGCTGGTCAATTGTCATTTTGATACAAAAAGCTATTGTAGCCGCCAAAAAAAGGCAGATTTCTGCTGAAGAAAATTCATGCACATTATGAATTTTTTGTCATTTGCCTCAGGAAGAGCAGTGTTGGCTGATGAAGCTAGGAAGATTTCAACTAATGAAAATGTACTACTGTCCTGTAACTTTCTCGTACACTTGGAAGGAATCCATATGCTGGGGACTGATGCTTGAGTTCTACCTACATAGATATTAATCACTTAAAGAAAATTTCTCCTACCCCCAGCAGTAAAGAGCCTAACTGTCCTTGTGAGCCAGCTACTACACCGTGACATAATCTCACACAAAAATCCAATCGACTGCAAGTTCTGCAGCAAACATTTGATTTCAGTGACTTTCTAGAATTGGGCTCACAGAACAGCTTTAATCAAATGAGTGCTAAAGATGCCAGGTTTTCACTATCACTTGTGCCCTCTATCAGGTTTCACTAAAGTAATTATATCTATAGTGATGTTCAGGCAAGTTCTCTCATTTATGTACTAGACAATGAGCACTTACAGCAGAACAACCTAGTGTCAGTGCTGACTGCCAGCCTGGAAAAGTCAGGAAAAGACAGTAACTATTCAAAATTACTGAATCCCTGTTTCCTCATCATTGTTTTTCTTCACTGAACAAACTGTTAAAAGGCCCAGACCAAGCTTTGTGAAGTATCATCAAATGTTGAAGAACTTGCAGTAGATAACTGTGCTTCTGCAGGCCATTTAATTCCAGTCCGGACTACAGTAGCTGCAAGGCACTCATGGAGAAGCTTGGAGAATCTGATAGTATGACAGAGTTGGGAAGGGAGTGAATTGAAAATTGTAGCTTTAACTCACATATGAGCCTGTGAGAGAAGTTTTGTAAAATTAATGACCGCAGACATGTACAATGCTCTTTCTATGAAATTATTATGGAAGATTCACCCAACACTTCCATCTCACTAAAAATATTGTAGAAGAGTGCCAGCTTCTCTACAGTTAAGGTTGGGTTCCCTAATAATGGCAAGGTAGAGAAAAATAGCTTTAACACATAGGGCTTGTCTTCACTACTGGCTAAATCGGTGCTGCTGCGATCGATGCAACAGAGTAGATTTAGTGGGTCTGGTGAAGATGTGGTAAGTTGATGGCAGAGCGCTCTCCTGTCGACTTCAGTACTCCACCTTCCCGAAAGGCAAAAGGTATGTCGACAGGAAAGCGTCTCCCGCTGACATACTGCAATGTAGACACTGCTGTAAATTGATCTAAGCTATATCAACTTAAGTTATATAACTTATGTAACTTAACTAGATCGACTTACCTCGTTAGTGCAGAACAGTCCTTATACAGCTACTAAGTAAGTGTTCATATATGTTTTACAGGTGATCTCTAACATATCTGCAGAAAACAATGTCACTTAGAACTGACAGGAGAACTAAGCATGTAATGTGGGAAAGAAAAAACGCAGCTCACACATTTAATGATTTTTGTTTCTGATCACTGGTCTCTTTTTATGTGCTTTCCTTGGGGCAGTCTCTGTTCCACTCTACTCCGTTTGTACAGCTCAAGTGGTGCATTGGGAGGAGAAACTCTCTTGCTGAGGATTCCATCAGTAGACATAGAGCCAGCTCCTAAACCTCCCCACCCATAGCCCTTGGCATAGGGGTTCTGTCAGGGATGGGGAGAGGCCTAATGGGGGAGGAGAGATGGTCACAGCACAATGCACCGTGGCTATCCCTGCTGGCACATGATCCTTAGTGGACCATCATCTACAGGCACAAGTCAAAGAAGCCTCTTTTGCTGTTCTAAATTGTGCTAGGATTGCAGCAGAGAATCAGCAAGCAACAGAAAAACCCGGCACCACATGTCTTGTTTCTCCACATGTCCCTCTGCTGACACAATATTCCTCACCCCTTCATACTTTGGCAATGGGCACAGAATTCTTAACTGTTTAGTCTTGGACCCACTATTGAGCAACATGTGCAAAGTCACCCACTCACAGATGGGATCACTGCCTGTTACATAATTGAAAACAAACCCAACATCCTCCATTTGTATTGTCAGCCGCAGAAAATAAGAGACTGATGCTAGCATTTTATAACTAATTGTGTTCAGTTTGCCCAGATAAGAACTGGCCTACCCACAGCAGCTGTTCAGTCCTTTGAAGCAGCCTCTGCTGTGAAGTCCTTTGGGATTGCGGATAAAGTGACGGCTCCAGCAGTCTACAGTAAATCAAAAGGTACCTTGGGAGCATTGGCACAGACATATTGTGTGGTAAAAGTTAGTTGTACTGCTTCCACCACTGCTGAACAGGTGGTCTGAGCATTACAGAATAGATAGTAATGGAGCTAAAAACAAAACCTAGCCTCCTTTCACAGAAAGGCAATGCTTGTGGTCTATGGTGCTGTTAAGTCCTGTGCAAAAGAACAGAAGCTCTTTGGCTTCGTGTAGCATGATAAATTGATGAGCTAGTCACATAATTTTGTGAGTGTGATAAAGACTCTTTTCAGACATTTATTGCCCTTACTAACCCAAAGTCTTAAAAATATATTTATTTAGTGTACTTGCAGAAAGCAAGGAAGCAGATGAAGAGTTAGCTATCTTGAGTCACTGCAAAGTCTGTCCCCAAGGCTTTCAAGGCTTGGTCAATATGCTTTTCTACTCTAGCAGTTTTTTAAAAAAGGAATCACAGCTCAGGCTTGGACTTCTGTAGCTCTAATGAACCTTCTCCCTCCTCCTTTTAACTGCTTAGCCATTATAATAAAGTGTTATCTACTGTTATTTTTAACTAAAGAAAAGCTACACTTTAGACAGCTATGGAAACATGTTAACTAGGGTCTTCATTAGGTATAATGAAGTATAGATGATTTTGTTAGGGCACTTAATGCTTAACTTGAAAGACCTTAAGTAGGGTATTGCTTCATATTCGAGTGAGCAAGTCAAATTTAATAGGGGCACTGATTTGTTATATAGCTCCATGTGAGCCTGTGAGACTCCAGTGAAACCCTGCTGGGCCATCTGCCCCACAGTTTCAGCTCTGGAGGACATACTGGACTACATGGGTTCTGTGAGAAATCAAATCTTCCATTCTTCTCTTACAAGATCTAGTACTCCTTGTGGTCATTGCCCATACAAATGCTCAAAAGGGGAGAACCTTGGGAATTCAGGACTTGGGATACCTCACAGACCATGAAAAGGAGATAATAATCTATCCCACTCTTTTGCATCCATTTCCACAAACTTCTGAAGCTCTGATTTCAGGGTGCAGTTAAACCTCTCCACCAGTCCTTCCGTTTGTGGATGAAGCCCGATGCATAGATTGGTTTCACCTTCAGTAACTGCCATACCTCTTTCTTAACAAAGTTAGTCCCCTACTCAGTAAGGATCTCCGAGGCAATTCTTTCTGGAAGGTTATTCTTTCTGGAAGCACTAACTCCTTGGCAACTACTGGGGTGGTCACAGAGCAAAGGGGGATAGCATCTAGATAACAGGTAGGATAGTCAACCAGGATCAAAATAAACCTGTGGCTTTTAGCACTCTTTATTTACCCTCACCCTAAGGGTGGCAGGACTAAGGGGCCCCTGTAACTGCCCCCGTGTGCCACTCATTGGCACTTTGGGCAAGATGCAAAATGAAACCCCCTAAAAACAAACAAACAAATAAACAAAAAAACACATACCAAGTTGCCTGCATGTAAATTCCTGGCCTGAAAAAACAGACTAACTGTAAAGGGTTTTGTTGTTGGCCCCTCAGGTGGCCTGGAGAGGGTAGAACAAGTGCCGGTTGCAGAATCACTAGCAGCTGGTGACGGACTTCCTGGACTACTCACAGATCATTCTCTAACTAGAAGGGGAGATGGTTAGAAGCCTGCCTTTCCTGAATGACTTGCCCAATATGCCCGTCTAAAGGATGCATCTGTCCATTGCTCAGCCACTACATGAAAGTCATTGGACAGAATATCCAGTAGTAGCTCTCCTGGGCCCTCTTCCATTTCTATGGTAGCCTCAGTCTCCTTCTCCTGATCAGTGGAGGTACCTTCTCTTGTGTCCACATTTGTGATTGCCATTTCACTTTCACCTCATGAAACTACTAGTGCCAGAGAGTTTTCTGGTATGGTCAGTCTTGGCACATGACAAACAAATTCTGTCCATTAATGGAATGTGATTTCTTGGGGCATGGACAGACTAGATGTACAAGATAAGTACCTATGGTATTTCTGCTACCCTGTCCAAAATGAAAGGAAGACTGCATCTGGCCTTGTGAACTCAAAATGTGCCCAGACACTGGTCCGAGGGGATCTGATACCAGGGGAGTGCTTGCACAACATAGATCCTGTTGTTCCCCAATGACTTCCTTTCAGAGCTCTCTTTTCAGGATGCTTTTCCTGGGCTCTTTCTTCCTAACTCTTCATGCAGACCTAACTCATGCCACACTTCTCCAGAGGGGATCCCCAGAGTCTCTTTCTCTGCTTTCAAGCCCAAAGTGAAGCCTCTATCTCAGTTAAAAGGCTCCTTAGTGACTTCAGATCCCAGGAACTTCCCCTGCTCCACTAAGCACCAGAAGTGCTAACTCACAAATGGCTCCTGTCTTCAGTTCCCCGCAACAAAATCTGACTGACTGAGGGGAACAGTAATGCCAACCTCACAAGATTAAAAATCACGAGTTAGACCTCCCCTCCAAAATCATGAGCCTTTTTAATAAGATGTCTATATTATATTTTGTTGGGTCTGTCTTTTGATTTTTGAATCCTCCTGTCTATCTCTGTGGTTTGTATGTGACAGTCTGCATTGCCCTCTCCCGCAAATGTATTGGGTATGGTGATTTTGGCCTCCAGAGCAGGACCTCTCACACCCACATTTGCCTATCCCTTGCCCAGCAATTAATTCTGTCCCCAACCTCCAAATCAGTTCTCCCAGTCCCTACATCAGCTCTCCATTCTCTCCCATCAGTTCAGACTTCTCACCAGTTCAGTGCCCCTATTAGTACAGGGTCTCACACACTCCAGCAATTCAGTGCCCGCCGCCCCACCCAGCCTCACCTCTGCTTCCCCTGGGGCTCTGCTCCTGGGGGCTGCAGTGGGGTCCTCTCTCCCCCTTCCAGGCTGGGGGTGCTCCAGGGATTTTACACCCCGTACCCCTTCCTAGGCTGTGTGTTGCAGGGAGGAAGGTGAGAGGAGCAGACAGGAGCTATCCCATTGCTCATTGCAGAGGAGGGGGTGGAGCCATCTTGAGTACCTGAGTTTTTTAGCTCTGTCCTTCCCCCTTCCCTCCAGGGAGAATGGCTTTAGGTGCTGGGAGGAAAGGGGGAGAGATCGCTCTGCCTGCTGCTGCTCTGATTGGTTGCTCCGCAGCAGGAAGCCGGCAAGCGGGGAAAGCAACCAATCAGAAGGCTCAGATTCCCTATCTGGCTGGAGCTTCTTGAGTCATTGCAAGACAGGTTCCAGCCACTCTGGTTTGTCTCCCATCAGTCCTCAGTTCTGTGGGATTCTCCCACTTTGATCCCCAAGTCCTCTTGTCCCGACTGAAGGCGAACATTTCCCTCATTCAGGGTCACCCAGTGGGGAAGAGGCAGTTTGCCCCAGACCCCCTACTTGAGAGGGCCCCCAAACTGAGTGGCATTGTCACCCTAGTGCATAGTCACACCGCACCACTCAGGTTTGGCTTGGCTACCCCTCCGCCTATGGAGGGGCAGCCAGGCCAAATCTGAGTGGTGTTGCAACCCCATACACTAGGTTGTCACAAAGCAGATCAAATTTGACCTGTTCACCTCTCCATCTAAATTTACAGTGAGGAGGAGCTGCCAAACCTGAATGGTCCCGATTTGGTTAGGGGTACTAGAACCAAACCCCAACCACTTCAGATTTTGGTCCATGAATTCTCATAGCAAGGATGGGCCTATGAAATTCAATAAGAGCACTGGCCAGAACCTCTGATCTCTGCCATTGGCTGTAAATACCTGAAGACTTTAGTGCTTGGAACAATAGTTGTCACCTTAGCAGCCATGCCAGACAATCGGTGCTCAGCTACACAATCACATGGCCTATTGTGATGTAGAACAGTTGTGTAATTATTGTCCCCTTGGGTCCTGGAGTGCCACCGCATACGTTTTTTGGACTTGGTGGGTCTCAAAGAGCACTCTCAACACCTATAACACAGAGGCTTATCCCAGAGTAACCCAGACATCCAGCCTCTGTGATCCCATTCTCACCAAATGCCTCCCAAACTGCCTGGAAAACTTTCCTCTCTTCACCTCTGACCTTATGGAGCAGAAGAGAGAAAAACAGCAGATTTATCAGTGTCCTTTCCTCTGGCAACTATGTGTCCTAGCTTCCATCTTTCCCACCACATTTTTCTACATCCCTCTTTCACCATGGTCACCCTTAATGAGTGCCTGATTCCAGTTCTTGCTTCTTACTATGCCCTAGGGTGGATTCCTCAATTTGTGTTATTCTAGACACAAGGTAAGCCCCTCTAGCTTTGGGTACTTGTTTAAGTCTCTATTTGAAGACAGATGACCAGTGTAGATTTCTGAGATACTTCAATAGCTCTTTCTTTAAAAAGAGTATTTATTTAGTAGAGTAAAAGCATAAAGTAAAAAGGTGATTTAAAAAAAAAAACAAAAAACACCAAACAGACTTGACTGCCAGTTTTTCTTGGATAGGACTGAGCTTTTCTATAAGCCTACGAGCCATATCATCTTCCTTCAGTTACCACACAGAGAGTATATCCCTCCTTCTCTGTCTCTTTCAATCCTTAATCCATCCTGCTGAGCTCTGTGTATTTGTGTGTTTCTGTGTTAAGTGCATTTCACACCCACCCACACACCTAACCCAGTTTGTTCACTTCCCAGGAGTTCTTATGGGACCTCTTAGTAGATGGCTCTGGGTATTATAACATTTAATGACAGATTCAACTGTTTCATCTCTGTGGGGAAGGTTATCAAAAACCAGACAACTCTTGGAATCACAAATTCCATAGTCAGACATGGAATATATAAATCATGTTTTAGTTGCAGATCAACATACACAATTATTTCAGGGACACCTATGATCACATAGAGTCACAGTCACCAAGTACTTTCACATTAATTTGGCTCAGAGTATCTCACATGAATGGAAAACTGGCTATAGTGCTATATACAGAGGGCAATAAAAAACAATAGATCAAGTTGGAATGAGATGTCTAGTGGGGTGCCATATACAGAACAGTGTTAAAAACATGCACATTGGGGCTATATACACAGAGGCATCATATCATGGTGGAGAGTGGCAATACTCTTTCTTTATGGAGCACTGGTAAGACTGTAACTGCATGTCTGGGTGCCTCACTACCAAAGAGATACTGAGAAATGAGGGAATTCAGAGAAGAGGGTGGGGGAAAACTAAGTGGCTAGAGGGATAGATTTATGGCAGATATTTATCCTTAAAATACTGATGATTACTACATCTGCTCCCCCATTCTCCCTCTTCTAACAGTTGTTTTAGCCTCCTCCCAGATGCCATTTGCAATATATCAGTCCCAATCCTGTTCCAGCCTCTCTCACAATACCCTCTTTAAAGTGTTTCAACTTAATTCCCTCATCATTGTTGGTTCCTCCCTGCATTGCCTATCACCCCATCACTATAGTATCTGAGCACCTCACAAGCTTTAATGTGTTCATCCTCACATCCCCCTATGCTGTCAGGAAGTACTATTATCCTCATTTTACAGATGAGAAACTGAGGCACCCAGAGACTAAGTGACTTGCCCAACATCACATAGGAAGGCCATGGCAGAACAGAACTAAATCTGGGTCTTCCAAGTTCCAGACTAGGACCCTAGCCACTGGACCATTCTTTCTGTCTATGAGATGTGTTGTGTGCCATCCCACTCCCTACCTATTGCTGCCAACCTTGCCTCCCCCCTGGTTCCCTTCCCTGATCCACAGACACACACTCCTGTTCAAACCAGCTTCAGACTGAGAACCAGCCATGAGTAGGTGGGTTACTTGGGAGTAGGGAGGATTTATGGCAGTGGGATTCTGTGTATAGAGTCCTGACTTACTACATTTCCATGCTGTGGGAAACCCTTCCTATTCCCAGGGTTCAGGAACCCCAGTGAACCCAACTACAAATCCCTTAAAACAGCTGATTCCCAGGTTTCTTCTATCTGGGAACTAACCAGAATATTAAGGATTAAAAAGACTATTGTAGTAATAATGCTATCGGCCATTTATATAGCAGTTTAGTATCCAATTGTATCCTGAATTTTCTTAAACATTTAAAAACACTGGTCCAGCCTAATTTGGAGTCATTCCAGGGACCAGTAAGTTTCGTATCCAAAAGGAATTTCAGTATCCAAAAAGAATTTACAGGCTGTATATTCAGGAATCATTTCTCATACCAGTGGAAAGTAGCCATTGCTAAAAGGAAAGGCAGCAGCTGGATTTTGTCCCATACAACACAAAGCAACAGTTTAGGACAAGTTGCAAAGCAAAATATTGTATCCAGTTGCAACCGTAGGGTAACTTTTCAGGAGGCAGACTGTATCAGGCCACTTCCCTGTAAGAACATGCACTGGAAAGGAGTGAACAAATTTGTTCCCTCTGGCTTGGAGTGCTAACCACCTCTCCTGCCTGTTCCTCTTCCACTCTAACCCAATGTCTGCTTTCCCTATGAATGTAGGATAACTTCCTCCCCATGCCTGGGGAAAATCACTGCTCTCAGAGGAGTCTCCCCTCTTGGCACCCTTCTCCCCTCCTTCTGGGCTCATTTTTGTTCTGCTGCCTTCCCAGTATCTGCACACCACCCTTGTGCCACACACTTTTGGGAAGTCTTAACAGTTCACAGGAAAAGGTGGGTCTAGACGGCATGGTTGCAGTCTGCCAAACAGAAATGTACCACCAATAAACTGATAGAAATATGGTGATTAGGAATATTAAATCTGCTTCATTATTGGGGACACACATCCCAAAATCACAGCTGAATCTCTACAAATCATACTCTGAAATATCTAGTACTGGTCTTTGTCTGAGACAACACACCATTGATCCTATCTGGTGTTATATTTCCTGTTACTCAGTGTTCTTTATCCTGGTTTCCTATAGCAGATTAACTTTTAGTTGTCACAGCTTCTTCACAGAGTAAATCTTGGTTATATTCTCAGCCTCTTCGTGCCTGTTATAGATCTCTTTGCAGCAAGTTGACAGAAGATTTTGCCTTTTCTTTTATAGGACCTTGCATGGCAAATTTGTTCTCCCCACCTCCACCACAAATATTTTTAAACAACTACCAATGTGTGTGTGATAAATATCAAATACTTGCCTCTGTGTATAGTCTCTTTGAGGAATTGTGTGTGATCATGTAAATTAGTCTATATGATAAAACAAACAAAACAGAAGAGAGAAGTTGAATTCTGGCATTTCCTGACTTTTTCATTTTGTCAGTTTTTCAATTTAATTCCCAGGGTTTAGCTGTTTGTTGAGGGTAAAATTTCAAAAGAGAGCACTTCAGACTCCACTGCTTTGAAGTTCTGCTGTTTAGAGAATAATTACAGAGACAGCATGCAAGTTCCAGAACCTAGAACTGATTGGCTAAACACTACTCCAACACCCGCAACCTTATCCCAGGCCCTTGGACCCCAGCTGCTTTTAGAGTAGGTTACAAATGAGGGCAGAGTAGGAGCTTTCACCAGCTCCTGCATTTTCTTAAACATTTAAAAAAACTGGTCCAGCCTAATTTGGAGTCATTCCAGGGACCAGTGAGTTTAGTACACATTCTGCAAATAGAGGAGCGCTCAAGAAGCTTGACAAAAAAAAATCAACTATGCCTGCTCATGGTGGGATTTCCAAATGCTCATAACTTGGTAATATAAAAACTAATTTCCACCCTGTAAGCATGTGGAACTCACCCCTGCGGTACCTCCTGCTGGTGTCCTGGGAATTAGCTCTACTTCCAGCTTTGGAGCACCCTCTGCAGGCCAGTGTCCTGCTTACGCTAGGCCCCCGTGTCCCTCCTGGACCCAGTGCCCCTTGTACGCCAGGGTGCTGCCCCACTGGCAGTAACCCCTCACTTGCAGGGTCTCCCCTCCCCAGGGAACCCCCACTCCCTATCCCTACCTCGCCTCAGTCGTAGGCTATTGCTAGTCACCAGCTAGCCCCTGCGCTCTGGGGCGGACTGCAGTATAAGCCACTCATCACAGGCAAGATTGGGTTTGGACCTGCTGCCTCGGTCTAACCTTGGGCTGTCCCCTGCAACCCTAGTACCTGTTGGGCCTAATACCAGCTCCTCAGGCCCTTCCCCAGCCCTGCTCCAATCTAGGTATTCTGCTTAGGTCACAGCAGCCAGGTCCCTCCCTCTCAGAAGCTAGAGAGAGTCTCTTGAGCTTCAGCCCAGCAGCCCCTTTATAGGGCCAGCTGAGTCTGTTTGGGGCATGGCCACAACTGAGGCTGCCTCCCAATCAACCCAGCCTAAGGCTCCCAGCCCCGGCCCTCTCCAAGGGCTGGCTTTTAACCCCCTTTGGGCCGGGAGCTGGTGACCACCCCGCTACACACCCTAGAAAGGCTGTATCTTGCTCATCACTGAGGATTATTTACATACTAAATTGCAACTTTCAAACTTTAGCCTTTTTTGTTGTTGTTAAAAAATAATGCAAACAACGTTTTAGAAGGGGAAAAGTGTATTTTCCACCCCCACTCTTCTCTTAGTGGCTGAACCATTTTTTCTGAAACTTTCCAACAGCGATCATCTTTGTGCAGAAAACATAAATGGGGGAATAGACAGCAGAATGGTCATCTCTATGCCAGGGTTCTAGGAAGCAAAAAGTCATAGGGATCCTGAAAAAACTGAGTTTGTTTAGTCTGGAGAAGAGAAGATTGAGGGGGGACATGATAAGAGTTTTCAAGTACATAATAAAGATTGTTAAAAGGAGGAAGGTGAAAAATTGTTCTCCTTAACCTCTGAAGACTGGACAAGAAGCAATGTGCTTAAATTGCAGCAAAGAAAGTTTAGGTTGGACATTAGGAAAGACTTTCTAATTGTGAGGGTGGTTAAGCACTGGATCAAAATGCCTAGAGAGGTTGTAGAATCTCTGTCACTGGAGGTTTTAAGAACAAGTTAGACAAACACCTGTCAGGAATGGTCTAATTATTACGTAGCCCTGCCTTGAGTGCAGGGGACTAGACTAGATGTCCTTCCAATCCTATACTTCTGTGATTCTATCAATCCACAAGTCCTGTGACAATATTGTTAATGCTGTTTTGGCCTCTGTCACCTGTGGTTGTTCTGATTTATAGAGTGCTGCTTCTATTTATCTTTTATGCACCCAGATGCTTCAGAAATGGACGCACTATAAGTTATCTAAATAAATAAATGCATGCAGTGGCATCAGAGAAGAGCACAAGGAGAGGAGAACAAAGGATACACCGGCTATAAATGTCCTTTAAGCAGCGCTTCAGAAAAGGACCTCGAAATTCACCATGCCTACCACTCTTTTCTTCTAATGCTATTCTTTTCTGCATCACTTTGCAGGGAATTAGATGAGAGCTCTGCTTCTTCAAGTCAATAAGAGGGCCTGTTCTTTCTTACAGCTGTCCTTAATGGTGTAACTATTGTATCATTTCTACACTATGCGTGACCATCACAGCCTAATTACAATTTGTAAAAAAAAGATCCATCTTAAATATTTCCATTCTGTTGCCAGACTTGGAGTATTCAAAGGTTGGTACAAGAATTCTCTCTTCCTGACTTCTGATGCTAATTTATGATTGGAAGTGTTTTCTTTATTATATGCACAAGTAGAGGGACTATGAATAGTTGGCTCCGGTTCAAAAATGGCTAATGTATTATATCATTTATAGTACTACAGTGGTGCCTGTAACCCATTCGAGTTTAGGACCTCCTGTTGTACTGTATCTCTCAACAGTGGTGATAAAAAAGTACATCAATGTATTCATGTCTGAATATCAATGACATCATAGCAGAATTTTTGGAAGCCTTTACAATCCATTGCTAATTTCGAACACTCAGAAGCTGACCTTCCAGTGATTTGCCACACATCATCCATCTATCTCCTTTCTGGTTGTCCCCTCCACCATTCCTTCTATAATAACTTTCCCAAGGCTATTTCCATCTCAGTGCCTGATGCAACCAGAGTACATATGCTAGCATCTGTTGATTTCTGACATCAGGGTCTACTTTTTGTCAATAATATTCCTAACATAGGCATTCATCTTTTTTTTCTGTCCAGGAGATATGCAAGAGTCTTCACTAGCACCACATTTCAAAAGCTTCAGTTTTCTTCTTCTCAGCAGCAAAACTTCCCATGATTCACATCCATAAATTGTTATGAAAAAACATAGGTTTTTCACCAATTGCACCTTTGTACATTTTGAGATGCCACATTGTTTCCACACTTTCTTAAGGGAGGCCATAGCTGAGCGAGTCATCCCTAGTCTTCTTCAGATTTCTTTGGAACAGCCTCCTTGGTTGGTAATTAAATTAGTCTTCTATTGCTCCAGCTTGCCCATTAATCATGATGTCCACTTGCCTCCTGTTTTAGTTAGTCGTGTCAATGTACATGCCTTTTGTTTTTGTCACACTCAGGAATAGTCCATATTCCTCAGTAACTTTACAGACTCCAACACGCATTGCATTGCCTTGGTGGTTGTAGTAAAGAGTGTCATGTTACCAGTATATCTGAGGTTGGTTAAGAGGCATCCACTAATGAAAATCCAAGCTCCTTCCACTTTGTCAAAACCTTCTAAGGCTTATCTCATAATAAATTCTGTGTATGTGTTAAAGAGACAAAATACACCCTTGTCCCACACACTGCTGAGTATAAAACCCCTCACAGTCACCTATTGCTGTTCCTCCAAAGATGATCATGTTGGATGGTATCAAATGTTTTTGAGTAGTTAATGAAGCACATGATCAATGGGTGATTGTACTGTGTACATTTTTCAATGATGTGACAGATATTCATGATTTGCATGCGCATCTCAGCCCTCTCTGAAAGCAGCTTGTTGTCCTGGTAGCTCTGCTTCCAGCCTTCATTTCATATGATTCTGGGTTATGTAGAGCAGAACTTTGCTCATGTGCGATATTAGGGAGATAGTATTATAGTTACTATAGTCCGTTGTGTCTCCTTCCTTTAGAAAGGGCAGAAAAATTCCCATTGTTCAATCCTCCAGCCAATTTCTAGTCATTCATACATCATTATAAATTTTTCACATAAGATCAGTACTGCATGCATTTTCAAAAGTGACTTAGGCTCTTGGGAACAGATTTTTAAAGGCATTTAGGTGCCTAAAGATATAGATAGGTGCCTAATGAGATTTACAATCTATATCTTTAGGCTCCCAAATACCTTTAAAATTGTGGCTCTTATGGGCCTACAACTCCTTGAAAATCAATGGGATTTGGTCTTCTGAGCACCTAAGTCACTTTTGAAAATGGAACCAGGCTTCTAAGATATTTAGGCACTTCTGAAAAAGTCACAAAGATTTCAAGTTAATGGTGGCCCTTTACAAGAGACTTAACTGCAAAAAGATTACTTCAGTAAGAACTTAACTCTACCATGCCGTAATGCCATGCAATAACTGTACAGTTATGATTGGGACAACAAATGAAAACATGCCAGAGTTGAAGAAATCTGATTTTTAAAGAGATTAATTTCTCATGCCATCCCTCTCATGGTGTTACTACAAGTCAGAGGTAGGGTTGCTCTGGTGCTTTAACTGTGAATTTACATACTGCAGCATGTTTGGATTTCTCTTACATTTAACCTTAATTTTGAATTCTTGAGTTTATAGTGCTTATTCTGGGAACAGTTGCTACAGATACATAGCATCTCTATGATATTTTTAACCCTTAAGTTACTGATATGTACTCTCAACTTTAATTTCAGTTTAATGTAGGAATTTTTTAAATGATTACAAGTTTCATACATGAACATTAAATGAGGAATATCAAAGAGAATGCCAGCATGTGATATTTATAACAAATTGAAGACAGGGACTATTAGCCTTAAATTATTTGTGGGTATTTTAATTTTTAAGGACAAATTCTCCTGTAGGCCTGACATTCTGGAGCAGCACAAGCATCTTGAGCCTACTGGCCAGTTACGTGAGGATTACAGCTACTTTGTGTCACTGGAGCAGTACAAAACAGCCAGAGTATATGGATGAATCTGGTCTTTGTTCTGTTTACATGAAGTCACACTACTCTTAATAGTAATAGTTGGGGTCAATCTGTGACTTCTGAGGGTCAACTAATCTACCAGTGAACACTTCCAGCTTGCATACTGCCCACCTACATTCCTGACTCATTTCAACCAATGAAAATTTAGCACATAAGTTAGCTAAGAAAATTTTATGACTGGTTGAGTTACTTCTGATGTCACAATGGCCCCACTTAAAAGTGACCTGAGTTGTTATTGACTTGGTTCTATTTGTTGGTCTGGAATCATCACAAAGAGATACCAGAATTTTTACTTACTATTTTTTTAATGTAGCCTATGCCCTAGATTTCTATACATTTTAAATATATGGAAAGTTTGAAGAGTTTTTATTATTCTGTTATTTACTGTGCCCAGGACAAAAATGACCTTACCTAGGATTTTATACTTCTTAAAGGACCCAGTGTAAAATCAATGTTAACTCAAACAGAATGACTTGTAAATTCTCAGAAAATTAATTTTCAACTCAAAGATTAAGGTGTATAAGATTGGCAAAGAAACACTACATTTTTCATATATATATCTCAAAGAAGTTAAATCACTGTTTTACATGCAAGACTCAATTTAACCTTAACTATGGAGCCACAACCAGTTCCTCCATAATATAAATTTCTTAAGGCCCAGCATTTCAAGATACTGGTTCCTCTCATTAAAGTTGGTGGAAATTGATAAGAATCTTGAAATAGGTGTTCTTCATCTTGCAGGAAGGGGCCATTCACTGTTTGCACTGCTAATATATGTACCATTCAATACCAATGGATTATTCAAAATGATAGCCATATTACAATAGATAGGTAGACATACTTCATGCCAGGTTTTCAAATATCTTCAGACTGCACACTAAATTTTCATATGCAAACATTCTTCAAAAGTGCACACCAAACAGGAAGCTGGGTTTCTAACTACCTGCTTTGCACTCACAAAATGTCCATCTACATGTGGCAACTGCATGACCCAGATTAGGACCCATTTTGATCATTTTGCTCTTTGGTTAATGTACCTGATTTGTATGGTAACGTTCACTGCTCTAACCAATTAAAAAGCAAAATGATAAGAATAAAGAAGCTAGAGAATCTTAACAGGCAAAGAGTGAGATGGGGGGAAAAGGGAAGGTTTTAATTTTTACGATGAAATTCTGGCCCCTCTGAAATCATTAGCAAAATCCCCACTGACTTTGAAGCCTGGATTTCACATTAATTTTTCAAAAATTTCTTGGGGCAATGGCACTTAGATGCATTTCCACAACTGTATTTATTATAAAGCAGGGTTTTTTTACAAGAATGGTTTAGATTACTATCTTTGGCAGGAAGTATTTATGTTTCTCTCTCCCTCCCCCATCTGAGGGTCAGGATTTTTTCTCTGTCTCTCCCTTGAGGGCTGCTGTATGCATTCTCTGACAGCTGTCATCACCCTTCTTATTCAGTATATCTTTCCTCTCAAGCAGCTGATATATGAATAGCCTCTACATGGACATTTTTGCAGCTATGGTATTTATTGTTATTCTTTTTAAGGGTAATGGGAATGGTGATAAACTCTTTGATTCTCGGTATCCTAAGACAGCATTTTAAAATAATTCAGAGCTTCAGGCAGAACAGGGATGAATATCTATAATATCTCTTGATTTAAGTCTCTACTAGATCATTCATTCTGGATTGTTTTTAAGTTGTAGCATGACAAATGGTGATAAAAAAGAATTGTCTGATTTGATTGAGCCAAACTAAGCGATGGTAATATTTAAAATAAACTGCTAAAGTAACTACTTCTATCAACCAGAAGACAGAAATAAGTGGGATGCAAAATCACATATAGAGCTAAAACTTTAAAATGTTTTGGGTCAAATCCTGCCACCTTTACTCACATTGAGTAGTAATTTATGATACAAGTGGACACTGAGTCAACAATGGGGCTCTACAAAGGCACAAGCACTCACCTACACACTGTCAGTTACAGAATTGGAGCCTTAAGTGGGATTTATTTGTGCATGGCCTTGTGCTGCCCTCTGCACAGCATGCGTGTCACTCTTTGTCTATGTCTACATTATGACCTAGGGCATGTGATTTGACCTGCTCATGTACACATACTCACACTAGCTCTTGTTGAACTAGCATGAGTATAAACAGTGTAGCTGCAGTTGTGTCAGCGAAGGCACTAGCACAAATAGGCCTGAAATCGGTGGATATGTACTCAGCACAGCTCAGCCGTGCCTCCATGCTACCATGGCTATGCTGCTATGTATACTCATGCTTATTCAGTGAGAGCTAATGCAAGTATGTGTACATGAGCGAGGGAATCACACCCATAGCTCCTAAGGTAGACGTAGCCTAAGTGAGAACTGATTAACACATTGGGTTCAAGTACTCCCATTGACTCCTGTATCTTTCAGCAAAGGAACAGGGCTCCTTGGCGGGAGAGACATGTGTGTGTGTGAGAGAGAGAGAGAGAGCAGGAGTGTGTATGAGATACAGAGATTATTTAATAACTGAAGTGGTACTACTGCCTCACTGTAATAAACCACTTAACCTCTTTATAAAAAGATGAGTAACCAAATAATTGGATCATTAGCACCAGACAACAAGGCCACCCTTCAGTTCAAGCCTCGTGTGCGTAACTTTTAAGTGACTGATGTTTAGTGTGGTACCTGCTTATTGTTGAAGCAAAGGCATATGATCGGGCTGCAAACAAGACTGGTCTTCTCAAAATGCATTGGGACTTCGCAGCTAGAGGTGAAATGGTATGTGCTGGATCAATGACAACAGCAGCAAAGCGAGCGTATGGAACCAGCAGATCAGAAAAGCCATCACCATAGCGAGTACCATCACCACAGCTCGAAACTCTCTCAACTTCTGGATGCCCAGTGTAAGATTCCTAAAATGGACCTAATTTTCAGGAGCTCCCATCCTCTGAAAATTAGGCCCCTATAAGGTGTCTCAAAGCCCCAAAACTGAGACATCTAAAAACACTAGTTACATTTCAAAATCTTGACCTACATATGTACTATAAATAACCTTAAAAGTTCTTCTAGTTTCACTGCAGGGTATTAATTAGGGAGCAATATCAGAAGGGCAGGAATCCCTGTGAATTAGTTAGTGAGGAGGACAGTCCTAACAAATGAAATATGATTAATTTGTCATTAGTGGGGAGGACAAAATAATTCTCAGAAGGAGTGCTGCTCAGCTCTTTCATGTTGAGGCTGGTGACCTTATTAATTTATTATTTCTAATATGCCTGACTACTAAAAGCAATATTATTTGTGTATTACAGTAGCAACTAGTGCCCCATCTAATATCAGGGCCCCATTGCATTAGACCCTTAAATGTTACTGCAGCCTGTGCCTTCTCTGAAGAGTTTACAGTCTGAGTAGACAAGAAAAATAAAGCATGGAAAAAAGGAAGTGTTCGTATTCCTACTTCACAAATGAGGAACTGAAGCAGAGACAGATTAAATAACAAGGGCAGCATTACACAGGAAATGCATCGCAGCACCAAGAGTTGAATGCAGATCGCAACGCAAATCCTTAGCCACAAGACCTTCCTTCCTCTCTTGAACACCCTGGTTCTGATCTTAGAAGTGCTCTACATCTAGCCCTGTGTAAACAAAATTTAAATACCTGAAGTAGAATGCTGGCTCCCTTGAAATCAATAGGAGTTTTTTCCATTCACTTCAATGGGACCAGAATTTCACCCAAGAATTCTTATTCCCTCAAGTTTCAGGCACAATGCCATTTTTTCCATTTTAAACAGCTTTCCTATATTTTAAGCAGTGTTTTATTATAGCTGGAAATTGTAGGAAACTCTTTCACAAATAAGCAATGAATTTTGAAAATGCATTATTTTATGTGTAGTGTGAGTGTTATGTGATCTTGGCAGCTTCAGTACATTTGCTTTTCTTTTATGGCAACAGAAATGCTGCTGGCGTACTGCAGATGGCATCGTCTGCTGAGTATAAAAGTTAGTCATCAGAAGTGCCATAAACAAAGCTTGTTAGTCTCAGCCAACCTTTCAATGTTGGTAGAATATTTTTATTTTAGTTACAACTCCATCTCTTTTCTGCTTCATTCAGTTTTGAAGTTGTGTTTATGTTCAGCTTAAAATAAGTGCTTAACTATATTATTGACCCCACACTTGCATGTACGAATTTCTCTGAGTGTAAATACTTTGTTACAATGTTGATGTTCCTATTTGTTTGCCACACAAAAAAAACCCCACCACATATTTAAATTCTTTTTATTCCAGTACTGAAGCTTCCTGTTACTATTTTGACAATGCGTTGATGGCTATTTTAAATATTTTTTTCTTTAGTGGAAACGTGAAAAGTTGTTGTTTTTTTTCAATTGGGTTTGTGCCCTTTTTTGCTTCTTTGTGATGTATAAGGAGGACCTTTTTATTTTAATATTTTTTTTTAATATCAACTCTGATGTTCCCTAATTTTGCTGAAGAGGAGCATTAGAGTATGTGTATTATGAGGTCTTACACCTTAACTGAAGGTGCAGGGGGGTTGAATCTTTAACAAATAGCAATGTTTTTCCAAAGTGATTGTTTTTAGTGCCTATTTAACTCCAAACAAAATCAAAGTGTCTAAGGCCTGGTCTACACTACGGCGTTAGATTGATGTATGCCATGTTAGGTAGAATTTATAATGTGCATGTCTACACTACCAAGCCCTTTCTGCCAACCTAGAGGGCTTGTAAAATTGATGCCTGTACTCCACCTCGGTGAGAGGAATAGTGCTAGAGTTGACTTTCCATGGTCAAATTAGGGGTAGCGTAGACACAACGCTGTGTAATTTGATGGGTTTGGCTTCCGGGAGGTGTCCCAGAGTGCTCCAATGTGTCCGCTCTGGACAGCACTTTCAACTCCACTGCACTTCAGCCAGGTACATAGGAGAAGTCCCAGGAACTTTTGAATTTCATTTCCTGTTTGATCAGCATGGAGAGCTGACCAACACAGCTGACCATGTCTGCCCAGGGCCGCAAACGCACTCCAGCATGGTACATACCGGAGACCTTGGATCTGATTGGTGTGTGGGGAGAAGAGTCTGTGCAGGCAGAGCTCTGAACCAGCAGAAGAAATGCTGACATCTATGCCAAAATCGCACAGGGCATGGGGGACAGAGGCTACACCAGGGTCACACATCAGTGCCGTGTGAAAATAAAGGAGCTCAGGCAAGCGTACCAGAAGACAAGGGAGGTGAACAGTTGCTCTGAGCCACAAACATGCCGCTTCTATGAGCAGCTGCATGCCATTCTAGGCGGGGACGCCACCAGTACCCCAACACTCTCCGCGGATACTTCCCAGGGGCCCAAGGCAGCCAAAGGCAACAACGAGGAGGACGCTGTTGATGAGGAAGAGGAGGAGGAGGAGAATGTGCAGCAGGCAAGTGGAGGATCAATTCTCCCTGACAGCCAGGACCTTTTCCTAACTCTGGAGCCAATCCCCTTCCACGACCCACTGGTGCAGGATTGTGATGGCGGGGAAGACACCTCTGGTGAGTGCACACTTGTAATAACACTACAGGGGTTAAATGCAATTGTGGTTAATGTTTAATCTGAGGTAAACAATTGGGATACAGTGGCGGCCAGTCCAGCTATGCAAAGGGTGCTCCCCAGAAAAGCCTGTTTATGTGCCAAGAGGTTCCCTACCAAAAAATTTCCCCAGATGTGCCCTGACACCGCCTACCCTTTCTTGTGTGCTTATCATGCCTGCCTGCAAACCAAAATCTGCTGGCCAGTGCTCCGCCATGTGTTGTACCTTACTGGTAGGCGCTTCTTTTAAAAGACAAAATGCGGCCATGTACCTCAGGAAATGTATTTACTGCTGTGAAGTGTTTCATTCATTGCAAGAGTTAACCTTCTGTTTTCAACAATGTATGTTTTTCCTTGCAGCTGCAACCTTGTCTGTACTTCCTCCACAACAGCACATAGGCTGTCCCAGATTAGAAGGCAAAAAAAGCGGACAAGGTTGTGCAATGTTCTGTGATTTGATGCATTCCTCTAAGACTGACAGGGCCCAGCTGAATGCATGGAGGCTTACACTGTCGGAGAGCATGCGCACCAACCAAGATGGCAGGAAAGCATGCAGGGGACAAGAGCGTAACACGCAAAAGGAAATGTTGCAGATTATGTGGGAGCAAACTGTTGATGCATCTGTTTGAGGTGCAGGAAAGGCAGTTAGATCTTAGAGTCCTACTGCACTCACTGATGAATCAGCTGCCCTGCTCACCAAATTCCATATCTTCCTCTCCCAGACACCCTAGAATGATGGTGGGGGGGAGAAGGGGAGAAGCTCTGTTATCTGTTGAACTCAACTCCAGGGGATGGTTCATGGAACAGAAGGCTCTTATTTCCACAGCTTTGATTGCTAGACAGTGCAATAAAGTGTAAGCAGTGTCAGGAGAGAGCTCACCCAGACTTCTAGTGGTGAGCTGTGGAAAAAGACTTCAGAAGCTGATCTCATTTGCACGGACACACCCATAATGCCACAAGAATCCTCTTAGGCTGTACTAACTTTTCTCAAGCTGCAATATTATAAAATGGCCTGTTCTCATGAGTTTTGCAGCCTATTTTCCCAATCAAAGAGATTCAGATAAGCTAGAAATAAAATGAAATATGGAAAGAGTTGTACAACAAAATAAATAGAGCTGGTCAAAAATGCAGAATATATTTTGAAAAAAAAAAAACATAATACACACACATTTTTTCCTGAAAAACTTCCATCAAATTTAAAAAAAAAGCACAAAAAATTAATCTAAATTTTGAAAATATTTAATCAGACCTAAAAATAATCAATCATTTCAATGAGTCAAAATCAAAGTAGGTTTATGCTGTATGTTAAGAATTCCTGTACAGAAAGAGCAAGGTACTATAAACAGTCAGCAAAAGCATAAATTGAAACCTACCTTATGCAATGAACTGAAGGCAATGTCATAAGAAAATCCAGTGACTAGTATCGGAACAATGAAGGCTACGAAATAGACAATCTGGTATCTACAGTTGCTCCAGGATCTTTATTCCCTGCTAATGGGGCAGGAGATTTGGACTCCTTCAGGAATACAAGAGCTCCAGCCAAAGAGTGGTGACACTGCCCAGATGAGATAAATGAAAACAAGTAGCTGGTAACCTCTCTTTAGACTTTAGAGCTCCAGTAAGTTAGCATACCACATTGTGTCTTTCATAGGCTAAGACAGGGACCAAAGAGGAACCACACTTGGCAAATTACAACAAATAATATGAGCAACCATCAGATCAGAATGTTTAAAGGTTAATTCATACACCAGCCTGCAAGTTTCATAGCAAGGCATTACTGAAAGATTTAAAGTATCTGGGGTAAAATCTTTGCCCCACTGAAGTCAAAGGCAAAACTCCTATTAACTTCCATGAGGCCAGGATTTCATTCCTGGTATGTACTAATCTCTATCAATCACCAGAATGTAGCAATTTTTTCCAAACAGAAAATCTCGTAAGTGTGAAAAAAACCAAAAAAGCCCATAAGAAATTATTAATCAAAATATGAGATTTAGACATTTTAAGAACATAAGAACGGCCATACTGGGTCAGACCAATAGTCTATTTAGCCCAGTATCCTGTCTTCTGACAGTGGCCAATGCCAGAGGCTTCAGAGGGAATGAACAAAACAGCAATTATTGAGTAGTCCATTCTAAATTTCTGATAGTCAGAGGCTTAGGGACATCTAGAGTATGGGGTTGTACCCCTGAACATCTTGGTTGATAGCCATTGATGGACCTATCCTCCATGAGTTTATCTAATTCTTTTTTGAACCCCATTATAGTTTTGGCCTTGAAAACATCCCCTGGCAACAAGTCCAACAGGTTGACTGCTTTGTGTGAAGCAATTCTTAATTTTTGTTATTGTTGTTTTAAACCCACAGCCATAGGCACCAACTTTGTGGGTGCTCTGGGGCTGGAGCACCCACAGGAAAAAATTAGTGGGTGCTCTACATCCACTGGAAGCCAAGCTTCCCTCACCCCCTGCCCCACCTCCTCCTCCTCCCCTGAGCATGCCACGTCCCCGCTCCTTCACCTACCTCCCAGCGTTTCCCGCCTGGCCACTGCCAAACAGCTGTTTTGCAACATTAGCATGCTCGGGGGGGAGCGGGAACATGGCGCACTCAGGGGAGGAGGCGGGGAAGAGCCAAGGCCAGGGCTGGGATTTGGGGAAGGATTTGGAATATTGCCAGGGAGGGAGCGGAGTTGGGGCAGGGACATTGGGGAAGGGGTTGGAATAGGGGCAGGAAGGGGTGGGAAGAGGCGGGGTAGGGGCAGGGCCTCATGGAAGGGGTTGGAGTGGGGGTGGAGCTGGGGGAAGAGTAGGGTTCAAGCACCCATGGAAAGAGGGGAAGTCGGCTTCTATGCCCGCTGCCTATTAATTTCATTGGTGACCCATGGTCCAGATTAACACTTAGTCAGAACAACAGTATCATCTTGATTTTGCTTGATGTGTAGTTAAACTAGTGGCTAAAATATAACCTTCTTTAACAAAGATCAGACATTCAGGTCTCCTGGTCAAATATGGCACTTTTCACTTGACTTTCTGGTTCTTTGTGGGTTATTGTTGTTGGTTTAGGGGTTTTGGTTGGTTGGTTGGTTGGTCTTTTCTTCCTTTAGTGAAAAGGATAGATTTGTAGTAAAATGAACATTTTTTTGCTATTCTTACTACTATTTTAAAGAGCTATTATCCCTCCCACTAAATTTACCAACTGTATTAAAAGTGGATATTTTGAAGCATGAATATATTAGATTTGTATTTAGTTTTATTTACTTATTAAAAAAATTACTACTAACCAGTATTGACAATACCTTCTTTCACAGACAATAAGAGAGGGTGCCAGATTTCCAAGATGGGAATATATCAGCCCACATCACTACAGGCATCCTCACCAAGTAATTTGTTTCTCAGCATGAAAAAAGCTGGCAGAATCTTTCCTTTGTGAATGGTTAATAGGTTCAGAGTAGGAGTCACAATTTGAGATGGAAAGCAAACATTAAGCAGTGTTATAACAACCCTACTTAGCCCTATAGCATTCCATTCATTTAATGGTCTCACTGTTTAGAACGTTATATTTTTGAGCTGTGAATTCATTTTTTTTTAAGTTAACAGAAAATTAGCCCTGTAAAACTTTTGCTAGGTTAATCCTTCTTTTGGACTCTTTAACCACAACCCAACATAAATGGTTGACTTTTTCTAACCTAACACAACACATACAAAATTTCATGTATTAGAACTGAGGAGGATACATGTCACTTGGCTGTTGCTTACCAAAGTAGCTGACAGCAAATCCTTGGAAACTGCAGAACTTATGTCCCACGTAGAAATATCCAAGGTAGTTTCTAGCTGTAACTATAGTGGTGCCACACAGAAATATAATGAGATCTAAAAAGGAGAGATTTAGAATGAATATGTTGATAGGGTTTTTTAAGGTAACTGTAATCACCAACAAATTATTAAATACTGAAAACAACATCAAGGAATATCAAGAATGCCAAAATGCTATATTCAGATCTACGGAAAATGGTGGGTAAATTGTGATGCTGTCAGCTAGGTCATTTACAACAGTAATATTATTCTGCATCTGCCCATAATGGAGAACTGGAGATTTTGTTAGAACTGTTCACACAATAAATGGTTCAACTTCTATACGAACAAGGCCTTTGTACATACTGTGATGCTTCTCAGGGGGACCCAGGGTTGTGAGGCACCTCACTACCACCTGCCCTTAGCATGAAGGAGCCTCAGCTGTGCCTGCCGGAGGTCAGCTCCCCAACTCTACATGCCACAGGTAACACAAGCATGCCCCTCTAGGCCTACGCAGGCCCTGCTCTCTCTCTATAGGTTAGCAATAGGCAAACTCCAGCCCTCTGAGTGTCCTCTGGAGTGGTCACCCCCTGTTCCACTGGACACTAGCAGCATACACAGATTTGTTGCTTCAGAAGAAGCAGTACATCCCAGGATACCAGTTTTATCTCGGATCATTACTCAGCTTATCACACAGCACTTAGATATGTTTATAGAAAAACAAGTACAAGTTTATATAACAAAGTATAGAGATTATTAAAGTGATAGCAGGTAGAAGTATTGGAAACAAATGATTACACATAAAATAAAATCATAAGATGCATTCTAGAACCTAGAATTACTTAACTAGCTACTTGCATGCTTTATAGAACAATGCTCACCAAGCGTTTTACAGCCAAAGTCCTCCCAGCATTATACAGCCAGACTTGGCTGTAATCTTCTGTTCATGAGACAAGTCACTTTGTCAACTTGCCCTTCAGTGAAAGATCCAGGGTGTCTGTCTGCACCCGTAGATATATAAGAACAATCCATTTTCCTTATTCATAAACAGGACACTCCCTGTCTGGTTGTTTTTTCCTTTATTCTTCTTACATATAGATTTTGTTGTCTGTTAACCAGCATCTGACTCTCTATGCAAATAGGCATATACTGGGAGGTGCACAATGATCAGGCATCAGAGTAGCAGCCGTGTTAGTCTGTATTCGCAAAAAGAAAAGGAGTACTTGTGGCACCTTAGAGACTAACAAATTTATTAGAGCATAAGCTTTCGTGAGCTACAGCTCACTTCATCGGATGCATTTGGTGGAAAAAACAGAGGAGAGATTTATATACACACACACAGAGAACATGAAACAATGGGTTTATCATACACACTGTAAGGAGAGTGATCACTTAAGATAAGCCATCACCAACAGCAGGGGGGGAAGGAGGAAAACCTTTCATGGTGACAAGCAGGTACGCTAATTCCAGCAGTTAACAAGAATATCAGAGGAACAGTGGGGGGGTGGGGTGGGAGGGAGAAATACCATGGGGAAATAGTTTTACTTTGTGTAATGACTCATCCATTCCCAGTCTCTATTCAAGCCTAAGTTAATTGTATCCAGTTTGCAAATTAATTCCAATTCAGCAGTCTCTCGTTGGAGTCTGTTTTTGAAGCTTTTTTGTTGAAGTATAGCCACTCTTAGGTCTGTGATCGAGTGACCAGAGAGATTGAAGTGTTCTCCAACTGGTTTTTGAATGTTATAATTCTTGACGTCTGATTTGTGTCCATTCATTCTTTTACGTAGAGACTGTCCAGTTTGGCCAATGTACATGGCAGAGGGGCATTGCTGGCACATGATGGCATATATCACATTGGTAGATGCGCAGGTGAACGAGCCTCTGATAGTGTGGCTGATGTGATTAGGCCCTATGATGGTATCCCCTGAATAGATATGTGGACAGAGTTGGCAACGGGCTTTGTTGCAAGGATAGGTTCCTGGGTTAGTGGTTCTGTTGTGTGGTGTGTGCTTGCTGGTGAGTATTTGCTTCAGATTGGGGGGCTGTCTGTAAGCAAGGACTGGTCTGTCTCCCAAGATCTGAGAGAGCGATGGCTCGTCCTTCAGGATAGGTTGTAGATCCTTGATGATGCGTTGGAGAGGTTTTAGTTGGGGGCTGAAGGTGATGGCTAGTGGCATTCTGTTGTTTTCTTTCTTGGGCCTGTCCTGTAGTAGGTGACTTCTGGGTACTCTTCTGACTCTGTCAATCTGTTTCTTCACTTCAGCAGGTGGGTATTGTAGTTGTAGGAATGCATGATAGAGATCTTGTAGGTGTTTGTCTCTGTCTGAGGGGTTGGAGCAAATGCGGTTATATCGTAGCGCTTGGCTGTAGACAATGGGTCGAGTGGTATGATCTGGATGAAAGCTAGAGGCATGTAGGTAGGAATAGCGGTCAGTAGGTTTCCGATATAGGGTGGTGTTTATGTGACCATCGCTTATTAGCACCGTAGTGTCCAGGAAGTGGATCTCTTGTGTGGACTGGTCCAGGCTGAGGTTGATGGTGGGATGGAAATTGTTGAAATCATGGTGGAATTCCTCAAGAGCTTCTTTTCCATGGGTCCAGATGATGAAGATGTCATCAATGTAGCGCAAGTAGAGTAGGGGCATTAGGGGACGAGAGCTGAGGAAGCGTTGTTCTAAGTCAGCCATAAAAATGTTGGCATACTGTGGGGCCATGCGGGTACCCATCGCAGTGCCGCTGATTTGAAGGTATACATTGTCACCAAATGTGAAATAGTTATGGGTCAGGACAAAGTCACAAAGTTCTGCCACCAGGTTAGCCGTGACAGTATCGGGGGTACTGTTCCTGACGGCTTGTAGTCCATCTTTGTGTGGAATGTTGGTGTAGAGGGCTTCTACATCCATAGTGGCTAGGATGGTGTTTTTAGGAAGATCACCAATGGACTGTAGTTTCCTCAGGAAATCGGTGGTGTCTCGAAGATAGCTGGGAGTGCTGGTAACGAAGGGCCTGAGGAGGGAGTCTACATAGCCAGACAATCCTGCTGTCAGGGTGCCAATGCCTGAGATGATGGGGCGTCCAGGATTTCCAGGTTTATGGATCTTGGGTAGCAGATAGAATACCCCAGGTCGGGGCTCCAGGGGTGTGTCTGTGCGGATTTGTTCTTGTGCTTTTTCAGGGAGTTTCTTGAGCAAATGCTGTAGTTTCTTTTGGTAACTCTCAGTGGGATCAGAGGGTAATGGCTTGTAGAAAGTGGTGTTGGAGAGCTGCCTAGTAGCCTCTTGTTCATACTCCGACCTATTCATGATGACGACAGCACCTCCTTTGTCAGCCTTTTTGATTATGATGTCAGAATTGTTTCTGAGGCTGTGGATGGCACTGTGTTCTGCATGGCTGAGGTTATGGGGTAAGCGATGCTGCTTTTCCACAATTTCAGCTCATGCACGTCGGCGGAAGCAGTCTATGTAGAAATCCAGGCTGCTGTTTCGACCTTCAGGAGGAGTCCACCAGAATCCTTCTTTTTGTAGTGTTGGCAGGAAGGTCTCTGTGGGTTAATATGTTGGTCAGAGGTATGTTGGAAATATTCCTTGAGTCTGAGACGTCGAAAATAGGATTCTAGGTCACCACAGAACTGTATCATGTTCGTGGGGGTGGAGGGGCAAAAGGAGAGGCCCCGAGATAGGACAGATTCTTCCGCTGGGCTAAGAGTATAGTTGGATAGATTAACAATATTGCTGGGTGGGTTACGGGAACCATTGTTGTGGCCCCTTGTGGCATATAGTAGTTTAGATAGCTTAGTGTCCTTTTTCTTTTGTAGAGAATCAAAGTGTGTTTTGTAAATGGCTTGTCTAGTTTTTGTAAAGTCCAGCCACGAGGAAGTTTGTGTGGAAGGTTGGTTCTTTATGAGAGTATCCAGTTTTGAGAGCTCATTCTTAATCTTTCCCTGTTTGCTGTAGAGGATGTTGATCAGGTGGTTCCGCAGTTTCCTTGAGAGTGTGTGGCACAAGCTGTCAGCATAGTCTGTGTGGTATGTAGATTGTAATGGATTTTTTACCTTCAGTCCTTTCGGTATGATGTCCATCTGTTTGCATTTGGAGAGGAAGATGACTGCTGAATTGGAATTAATTTGCAAACTGGATACAATTAACTTAGGCTTGAATAGAGACTGGGAATGGATGAGTCATTACACAAAGTAAAACTATTTCCCCATGGTATTTCTCCCTCCCACCCCACCCCCCACTGTTCCTCTGATATTCTTGTTAACTGCTGGAATTAGCCTACCTGCTTGTCACCATGAAAGGTTTTCCTCCTTCCCCCCCCTGCTGTTGGTGATGGCTTATCTTAAGTGATCACTCTCCTTACAGTGTGTATGATAAACCCATTGTTTCATGTTCTCTGTGTGTGTGTATATAAATCTCTCCTCTGTTTTTTCCACCAAATGCATCCGATGAAGTGAGCTGTAGCTCACGAAAGCTTATGCTCTAATAAATTTGTTAGTCTCTAAGGTGCCACAAGTACTCCTTTTCTTTTAATGATCAGGCAGCGATAAGTATCTGTAACCCCCTGCCTAAAAGGAACCTGTCTAAGACATGTCACTTCCTGCTTACCTGCCTTAAGAACATAATTTTCAGAATAGAACACAGCTCCTTAAATATGATTCATCCATACATTTCACAGTGACTATGATGATAACTGGGTTATTGGCTCTTGGTAAAACCTCACATGTTACTCTTTAGTGAATTATTATGCATATATCCAACCCATGGGATTCCTGTAACATCCTGGGCATCCCAAGTGGCCTCTTCCAGATGGCACTAAGGGGTCCCTGCATCATATGTGGTGCTATGTTTTATGTTTGAGAGGTAAAACAATGGAATTAAACTCACAGCTGTCTTCTTTCACTTGCCTTTCCGTTACGTTCTTAAGTGCATTAACCAAGTATCCTAATAAGATTACAATCAATAAAATAGAGTCTGATAGTCACTCAGAAGTCATCTTTATTGTAATAATTTCCAAGATACTCTTTGACTCAAGCTAAAAAGTGTGCTAAGAAAATTGTCACATGGCAGAAAGACAATGACTGAGTCAACTGCATCTTCACCTGTCTTTTCATCTAAAAAAAATACCATCCCCATCACCTACCCCCCCTCAATACAGGTTAATCTAACAATGTGTAATCCTAGCAAATCTTGCATAATGGAGAGTATTTCCCTGCCAACCTTGCTACGGTTCCTTCTGGAACATTTATCTTTGCTTCCTTCAATGCAAAATACTATGCTAATCTAACGTTGCCATTGAGAATGATAATGCACAGGTGTCAAGAAGGTCAAAGTGATGATTCCCGACTTAATGGTTACTTGATCACACTGCACATAGGTCACTATATATGGTTGGGTAATACAAAATACTATAGCCAGTTCCTCAGCCAGTGTAAATCAGAATAGCTCCATTGATTTCAGTGACTTCAGTTAACTATGCCAGTTGAGCGTAAACCCTTATATGTGCATAAGCGAGCTGTGTTACATTTGCAGTTGGAGCCATGACTTTAGAGTTCCAGATTTATGTATATATCAGCCACAACATTGCATTAATGTCATACTTTGTTTCAAAATTCAGTTTTCTGCTACCTTCAGAAACTTACACTTTGAGAATACTTCTAATGTTTCAAGTGCAAGTATTATAAACTTTGCACTCAAGTTTGCATCTCAAAACTTCACTGGTAAATACTATGGGACCAGATGCGTTTATATCTTCATAGCAAAATCTGGGAATTGGAAAGCAATGCATAGATTAGGCTGAGTTAGCTTTAACTACGAGAAAAGCACTAATGACCACATCTGGCTACCAGTTAAAGAACTGCAACAAAACTTGTTTCCCCTTTATCAGCATGATGTGGCATCTGTTTTTAGAACAGAGGTAGCTTGCTGTATTTAACTAATTATTCTAAGAGTTATATCTTGTGACACTCAGATTCTGCTACTCAAATAAACTTCATGAGAGTAGACTTTTATTGACGGCATTGTACAACTTTGCTTCCTTTGGTCTCCGCTTGACAATGAGTCAGGGTTTTACAGGCATATACAGACAGGGCAAAGTACATGTAGATAGTTAATGGCACTCCTGTCATTTTCATTACTAAGGTTATCATGCAGGAAGTCACTGATGAGTGAATATAAGCATGTGCCATTCTTTACAGCATATCCTGTGTTGGCAGGATTTACTTATCCGTAAATCCATCCTTTTGGATGAATTGATATCAAACTGAAGCAGTGTTATCTTGTTCAGAGGTCTTTTAATTCCCATTGCTGCATGTTTCATTATGATATCCAATGTGGAGCTGGCCAGCACAAAAGCTATCACGTTGGGCATGAAATCCTAGCTCCATTGAAGTCAATGTAAAAAATCCCATTGACTTCAACAGGACCAAGATTTCACCCTACATGTTTAACCTGTGGGCCATCCCATGACTGACCAGTAAGCAATTGTCTTCACAATGGCCCATATGTAATATCCATAATGACGTGAACATGATGCCCTTCTTTTTAGGCCCTTATTCTTCTGCCCACAGATTTACCAAGCTGTGAAATAGATGTTTATGATATAAAATAAACTCTGGACACAATGTCAGGAGCAAAATATTTTAGCAGTTTTGATTTGGAGTCTAGAAACCATCAGATTAAAGTGGCACCTGAGAATTGAGAGAACTCTGCCTTTGTGACACCCTATGGGACTGTTTCAATTCTGCAGAATGTCTTTCAATCTCATGACTGCACCAGAGGTATAGTAAATATACCAGGGAAACAGTTCCAGTATGGAGTAAATGATCTGACCCAAATTGTGAGAACTGAAGACATCCTCACACTCTTAGATTACTTCATTTGTTTCCATAAAACATGGGAGGAATATCTAGTAGACATGGACAGGATTCTAAAGCTTTTTAAGGAGTTAGGGTTTAAACTTGCACAAATGTCAATTTGCCAGAAGTCACATTACCTTCCTAGGATGTATAGTGAAAATGGATTGGAGCCCCAGAAACTGAACGTTATACAAACCTGGAGCAGGTACAGAAGCTTGAAGGCCTCTGAGAATAGTACAGGAGGTTTTTTTTTTTTTAATATTCAGAGCGGACAGCACCATTATACCACCTAACTAAGGGCAATTTTGTCTGGATGGAGGGATACCAAACAGTATCTGAATTACTGAAGGAAGGACTGCTAAACCATGCTGTGTTTAAATTCCCAGTTCCATCCTGTCCACTCATGATAACCTGGGATGCCTCAAAACTTGCTGTTGGATTTACATTTGAACAAATTGATTAACTCAGTTTGCGTAGTGGCTTTTGAAGGTTGTAGATTAAAAGAGAGAGAAATTTATTGCTCAGCTACCAAAATGGAGCATTTAGCTATTGCAGAGGCCCTCAAGGCCCATTGTCCCTGCTTAACAGGTACGGAATTCACAGTGTACACACACCAGAGTGCACTGCAGTGGCTCCTTATGAAGCACTGCCCAGCAGGAGGCCTGTGGAAATTGATACACAAACTTTCTGAATATACATTCACAGTTCACCAAAAACCTGGAAAGCAAAATGTGGTTGCATATGCATTCAGTGGGGGAAGGCAGTGAGAATAGACTCAGGCTGGTCTTGTGAACACATCTGGCAAGAAGTCTAAGGACCCTGAGTTATGTCTGGTGTGGCAACAGAGCTACAGAAGGAGAACCTTCCTGGGGAGGTTCAATGCCATTCAGGAATGATTATCCGTTGATCTGGGCTCTGGTTACCAACTTGGTGATGTATGAAGGTAACAGGCTTGTCTTGCCAGCAAGCTTACAGAGAGCGGTACTGCAGTGTCATTAGCAGGCTATCTGGGGTATGAAAAGACATTGAGTCATGTAGCCAACTGATTTTTTTGACTGAGCATGGCTGCAGATGTTAAGGACTGTGTACTTTCCTGTCACCTGTCAAGAAAGGAAAGTGCCAGCAAGAAGAGGCAGAACTCCTTTGGGGGAAATGTCCCAATCTAGTAAACCCTGGGAGAACATACAGATTGACTTGTAAGGCCCTCTACCAGAAACACCCGATGAAAATCAGTATTTGTTGGTAGTGCATAACACCTTCTCAAAGTACATGGTGGCATATCCACTGAAGAATAAAAAGATTGAGTCAGTTCCAGATGCACTGATGAAACGTAGTGTTTCCACCAGCCTCACAGCACAGGAGCTGCAGGAACCGCCCACTGTGGGGTGAGTGCTGGGCAGAACCCAACCCCCACACACACACACACACACCTCCCCGGAAGACAAGATCTGACCAAAACTACCCCAGGGCAAGGCCGTAACCAGAGCAGGGCAGTTGCCAAAGATGCAAAGATTATGGGATGATTCAGACTGGCGATGCCAGGGAGGTCAGGCCAGTCCCACATGGAGGTGCTTGGAGAAGGCGCACTACCTCCGTTCCCTGAGTCACCTCAGTGAGCCAACCAGCCTGTCTGGGTTGGGGGGACACAACCAAAAAATCTGGGGGGGGCACGTGATCCTGCATGCTCCCCCCTCCCCACACACATCACGGCTGGTCATTGGTGCAAATATGCTTGCTCATCCCAGGTGCTAAATGCCTAGTTAGAGCTCTGCCCCAGAGGCTCCACCCACAGACTATTTATTGAGTCGCAAGAAGCCATAAACATTTACAAATGGGTCCTGAGCCCAAGTAGGTTGAGAACAACTTATTTAGTCTTTCTCTAGCGTATTTTCTGTGAGATACCTGGAGGATCCACAAGATGGCTCTATACCAGACCAGTGCTGCAAGCCCTCTATCAGTTGGTCTTGCAGCTATCAAGGAGAATTCCTCATGCCAAGGGGTTTGCAGGGTTGGTTGCTTAAAAATAAATGTCTTTGCTGTCCAGCACAGTGCACTGGAAATTCCATTGTGTCAATGCCCAACTGCATGCCCTACATTTAGCACCAAACACTACAGAACTATTTACAATCTTTTTTAATTTCTCATGGACTTTTTGGAGCATACTGATTCTGTGGAATGACAGCAGCAGATTTGTAATGATCTATTCATTGAATTTGTTTTGGCTACTTCCCAGCAGGGTAACTTCTTTCTTCCTCCTCAAATTCCCCTGAATTTCAACTGAAAGATGATATTCTTCTGCACTTCCTGTAGCATAGTGTTGGCATGTGTTAATTAACTCTAGCATTCCACCTAAGACCTAGCTAGTTCTGGTGGCAAGCTCTCTCTCTAGTCTGTAAAATGCTTTGGGAACATTTTGTTTCAAAGGAAGAGTAAGTTATTCTTTTTGTAACACCAATTGCGTTCTTCAGCCCTATATAGGGGGAGATTATACGAAGTGCTTACCGGGGTTAGTATGGTATTTTTGTGTAGTTACATTCCCCTCAGACAATCAGAAAAATCTACAGGTTTCAGAATATTACATACACATTCCCAAGCAAGAGGACAGTAAGGGAGCCTCCCTCCCTTTATTTTTCATATCATTTGCTCCTGAAGTAAGCTTTGTATTTGCATGCCACTGTTAGCTATTTAAATATCATATTTAAATAATATGAACCTGTCTGAGGTTATTTTCCCTTGTTTATGGTGATACACTAACATGCTGGAAGATAGCAGCTGTTGGTAAGAACTAGGAAGATTATCCTTTTTAACTACCCACATCCCTTTCATACAGGAGGAGTTACACTATTTTTTTCTGTTTGGGTTTTCATATGGATATGCAGTTAGCTGGTTGTTTGGGGAGTTGGTGCTGAAAAGCAGAGTTGGCATTTGGTTTTAGTTGCATTTGCAGCAATCTCTTGTATGAACAATGACTTTGAGTAGTTACATGATATTATATTCATCTTGATTTATTACTGGGGAGATGTTTTTTTTATTCTGTGGGTCATATTTTCATTTGAAATCACTGTTGTCTACAGTGTTTATAATGTAATGTATATATTATGTGTCAGAGATGGATTCTAGCTCTATATATTTATGTAAAATAGAAAACAATATTTACCCACTTTTATAAAATGTATGGATAGCTACAGATAAAAAATACTAAATATTATTAATTATATATATTATAGATGGGGCTGGTAACACTATTATTAATGTTTCCCGACACTTCCCATTATACAACCCTGTTTTCAGCTGCTTGTAACTTTGCCTAATTTCTACCATTTGCACTGAAATTTTCTATAGTGGCTATTTGCCTCAGGCTGAAGGTTTTGGGAAACTTCAGCCAAAACAGTTCAGCCATTTTAGAGAATGAGGCTAGTGAAAAATACATTATTTTGCCCATGTTAGAAAAAATTCTGACAACTTTTTATTTGAGAAGCTCCTGTTTTGGAGCAGGGACTTGACATTTGACAGGGGTGTTCCTTTGACTGTGCCCGTGAAAAAGCAATCCAAATCTAGCTAAATTGAAAAATTGCAGTTTGCACACACTCAGTAGAAACCTGCTAGACCTGTCCAGCCAAATTCCCTGAAGTTTCTGTGGCTCTAAATTCCCTAACGTTACTATTCAAAAAATAGTATGTGATTGTGTAATTAAAGACCATATCATAATGGGCAAGCACAAATTAAGGTTGCACACGTAACCTTAATTCTGGCATTTCCTAACTTTATGAGTGCTTGACTTTGCAACCTTAATAATATTCTTTTCAGATAATTTGTGTGTGTGTGTATTTATTATGTACAGTGTGTTTAATGCGTGGTAGTTGAGTGGCCTCCCATGGCACAAATACGTTTTAATGAGGGAATTTCTCATGGAGTGAGGTTGCAGGTGTATGTGCCTGTGTATATACAACTACATTTAGGGTATGTCTACACTGCACACTCTTTAGGGCAGTACGTAGATTATATGCATTACACACTGCCAACCCCACCTCAGCACAGGTATAAATAGCAGTGTAATTGGTGTGGCACTGCTTCGGCAACTAAAACAAAGACATGTCTGAACCCTGTAGGTATGTGCCCTGCATGGGTTTCCACATGCCCAAGCAGTGCCTTTCCCATCTATGCTGCTTCTTTTATCAGTGTAATGTCCCACTGCCTCCCCACTACTGGAGTCTTTGCCCACTACAGGGAAAGGCTCCAGCAGTGGGGAAAGGATCTGGCAGAGGGGAGGCAGTAGAGAAAGTCTCTGCCTTTGACAGCTTCCCCTGCAGGAGCCTTTCCCCACTGCCTCCCTGCACAGGAGCCTTTCATGGACATGTGTAGCTACATGCCACAGTGTGGACGCAGCCTGCTTTTCACTGCAATGCATAGCTACATAACCTACATGCTACCGCCGGTAGTGTGCAGTGTAGACATAGCCTTAGAGGTTTCTATATTTGTTGTTCTCCATGGTAAAAGAACTATTTTTCAATAGTTATTTACAGCGTAAACAGGAAGCTTCTGTCTTTCATATTCTGGGATATGGAAAAAAATGGGTTTATGTCTCCCTACGTTTTCATGATATTATATCTATTCAGTACCTCAGCTATAGTTTTCTTTCCTGTTACATTAAAAAAGAACACATTTTACTTTCACTCCATCTTTATAGACATCCAACTGCTATTTTTTTCTTTTTCCATTTTTGCTTATTGTTTGCACCAACTGCTTTGAAGTAATACTTAATTAGATTCTTTTTATCATTTGGCATTTGAAGTAACTGTATGTTGGATAACAAGCCACTGGATCTTTCAACTTAGGCCAAATTCAATCTTTTGAAGCTTGAATCATTAGGAGCAAATGGTGAAATCAATGGAAATTTATTTATTACTCTGTCACTGGTGTTTAAATAAGCCTGTGTTTGAATTTAAGGTACTCTCTGGCCTCTTTAAGTCCTTTTAAGCTCCTTAGTAGCCCATTTTTTCATAATTAAAGATGATTCTCTCTCTCCACCAGCTCTGCATAGGTGCATGGACTAACTGCAGCAGAACCATTGCTTGCTATAAGTGAGACAGGATCTGAGGGCCTCCTTCACACAGCAGAGCAGAGCTGAGAAAGGGAGCAACATGGGGACAGGGCAGTGGATTTGTCATCCAGCCATTCATCTCCACCATGCATGCAATGCAGAACAGCCACGGGCTTTACTGTTCTGCTTCTGTTCCACAACCTTGGTGCAATATTGGATCAACACATACCCCAAACTTCCTCTGCTTTTCCCACCACACAGCCTGGTAACTTGGACTGGGCTCAAAGGGCAGCATTCACTCTTAATTGCAAGGGGAAATAATATGTTAATACATATTTCCTTTTTTTATGCTATATTTCTTTCTAGTAAGGTCTTTCCAACACAAATACCATAGACAAGAGGTTCCCTGTCATATTCCCTGTCACACACTGAAAAAGGCTGAAATGGCTGCCTTTAGAGCCAAGAATTACAAAAAAAAAAATCAATCGTCTGGCTGTTACGAAGTACGTTTATTTGACATTTAAAGGCCACCATGACATCTGCGTTACTTCAGAATAGTAAGAACTACCCAACTCAATGGCAAACAGCAAATGCACTAATAGTGGAAGAAAAGCGGGACTTAGAGGTACAGTAGAACCTCATAGTTACAAACCCCAGAGTTACAAACTGACCAGTCAACCATAAACCTCATTTGAAAGCAGAATTATATAATCAGGCAGTAGCAGAGACAAAAAAAAATTTTAAAAAAGCAAATACAGTACAATGCTGCGTTGAACATAAACTACTAAAAAAAAATAAAGGGAAAGCAGCATTTTTCTTCTGCATAGTAAAGTTTCAAAGTTGTATTAAGTCAATGTTCAGTTGTAAACTTTTGAAAGAACAACCATAATGTTTTGTTCAGAGTTACGAACATTTCAGAGTTACGAACAGTCTCCGTTCCCAAGGTGTTCGTAACTCTGTGGTTCTTCTGTACTCAGACTTCATCAACTGTACAAGCTCATTTCTATTAAACTAGAATATTTTGCTTTGCAACATATTAGATACAGTAATTAACCTCTCAATGAATGTTTGTGTGTACTGCATATAATTATACCATAGCTGACACAGCCTGCCTCTCTTGGCTTCCAAGTATATAAAGTATTCTCACACCCACGGGTTAAGTAGAAATCCTAGCAACTAGCATTTCTGCCAGGAGAAACTAATCTTTGTTTAACATGGTCATTTTACCCATTAGGTAAAGTAATCCAGTGAGATGGTTTAATGCTTTGTTAGGCAAAAAGATTCTTTTCTTCAAGAATCAGGCAAGCACAGACAATACTGAAGGGGGTTTATTCACGGTACCAGGAAGACTGACAAGCAACTTCAAAAATATGGTGCCACCGTGGCCAGTTATATACATTCTCTTATCAATTCATTTGCATTTATCTGTACATACAGAGACAGACATTGTTACAAGTCAAGAGGGAACCCTGAAAAAAGATAAAAATAAGAACAGTATATACATATAGAGGTCATCCTAATTGCATCAAACATCTATGACTACCTTGTGGAGGAAGGAGGCTGGGAGTGGGGGTAGGGATGAGTGCTTACAGATATCCGGTGGGCTGTGAAGGGAGGGTTTGTTCTGTTTTAAGAGCTGTGTTACTGGGCCAGTATTGACCATCTAAGCTTATCAATTGTTTACAGTTGTCAGTGTCCTTGCTACTGAATGCTACTGAAGCATTGCTGCTTGTTCTGTAGTTTCTGTCTTAGCTGTTAGCTAAATTTTAACTCCTGCCTGACAGCTTCTTGGGAATGGCATAAAACAAAGAATGAGTCTAGTATGCAGCTGAAAGGGTCAAAATCATCCATTAATATATTCAAAATCTTGACCTTTTCAGTGGACAATTGGCCACGGTCGTATTAGTTTTGTAGTTTGGGAATATCAAAGATTTTGGCCAGGCTTTGTCATTCTTCCGAGCAGTAGCACCCTTATACCAGTAATGAGGCAGGGTGGCATCCACATCAGAACAGATATTTGTGTGCATTTCATGAAGAAGAAGAAGATCTGCTCCATCTCATCTGATATCAATTTAGAGGACAAGCTGAGGGTGGAAAAATAACATGGCCTTATTTGCTGATTTAAAATTTTCTATTTAAACCAAATCTGCCTATATCGTAAAGGATGTTTCAAGATCGATGGGGGAGGGGAAAGCTTTTCCCATTCCCTTTTATTATTAGCTGAGCCAGATGAAAACAGAAAACAAGTATTTATGTGTATTCTTATGAATAAAACTTTCCAATTTGCTTTCTCCATTTACCCACTTGGGACCTTAATCCAATCCCCACTCACTTCAGTCAGTACTTGATCAGACACTTACTCATGTACCTTTGGGTTGGGTGATTTTTCTATTTGCAAAAATGTTTAAAGAAGGTGAAAAGTGTCACAAATTCTAGTACAAATAAATATCACTGAGAATATTTACACTGGCAGTGTTTGCTCAGCCATTTGAAAAATCGAATTGCTTACACAATAGATTTGAACAATGATGATGATATATGGATAATTTGTGAACAAATAAACAGGACTTCAATTTTAAGCATCCAATCACAGATTGGAAATGATACCAGGTAGCTTAGCTGATCAGTTGTATAGCAGTGAATAAAGAATTGCAAATACTCACAGAATAGTTTCTGAATAATCCATAGACAATTTTTCCACACATATAATTCAAACAATTGTGAACATACTTGTTAGAATCCCAGCCTAATTGTTGATAATTCATAAACAGAATAAAAGTGCTGAATTCATTGATTAAATTTTTCATAGTGATTAATTCAGACAGCTCTAATTGCTTAAGACACTTGCATATAAACAGGATTGTTCCTTAGAATTTCATCTGCTCTTGATACCTATTCATTACCTGAGTGAGATTTCCTTTGCCAAACCTTATCAGTACAAACCTATGTAGAGCAATCTGAAGGGGGAAATGAAAAGCAAAGAGGAGAGACAATTATTCTCGAGAGTGAATACTATTAATCTTGTGTTAAAATGGATCATGTTACCCTTTGAAAACTGGCATTGATCCTGAAGCCATTCCAGCTGACCTTTCTGATAAACAAATCCCCTAGAAACGTTGAATCTACAAGGAGAAAAACTAGTTCCCTATTTCAGCACTCAGCAAGACAGCTTAGGAAGAGAAAAAGGTGTTGCTTCATCTGAGTCCAATATACAGTGAAGCAAGTGAAATGTTTGACATTTTTATTTTATTTCTGTTATATTTGCAGAGGATGTGAACAGATTGAAAGCTGACAATTTGAGAATGAAAGCAGTTCTTCAGCTGTATAAAGCAGTAAGTTTAATGACCTAGAGTATGTTCGTGTGTCTGTTTGTTTGTCTTTTTCTTATATCATGTTTTGCTTTGTCAAGATTGTGTTGCTGAAAAGAGTTTCTTGAGCTCCTAGTTTCAAAAAACTACTGAAATTTATTATATGTTCAGTTTAACGTAAGAGCTTTCCAGAGAGTAAGTTTTAATTCAAATTGTGCTTCATAAGCATATATGTTTAACAAAAATAAAGTCTACACAGTAAAACTTTCTTAATTCATTCTCATATCTGGAAGCCCCATCGTGAATTATAGAATTCTGCAGACAGACAACCAAACGGTCACTTATAAAAAAAGCCAAATGTAATACATCACAAAATATACTTCTGTTCATCCCATAGTAATAGGAGATTTCACTACAACCTTGTGCTATTACAGCCCAGATGAAAAACAGGGAAATAACATTGATTTTGGGCATGGTTTATGGAGAGTGTGGATTCCAAGTGTATCTCAGTGTTAATGAGCACATACTTTGATTACTCTTTATCTCTCAAAGATGGGTAAAAAAGGCAAAAAAAAATTATATGGATATTCATCACAGTTGTGATTAATTCATTTCCATCATGTTCAGGAAAATTTTGTATTTGCTTCCTGCAAACATTTGAGTGATTGGATTGGATTGGCCCAAATGTTTGTGGAAAGCAAATGTAAAAGTTGCATACATCATGAGTTGCAAAAAATAGATTTTAAATTTGCACCTTCAAGAATTTGGGTCGAAAGTATTGGTAGATGTATCCAGTGAGAGAACAGAAACAATACCACATGATTATCTATTTAAAACTAAGCAACAAATTTCACAAGCCACATTCAATCAATCAAGCGGGTTAAAAAGCCAGCATATGTTTGAATAAACAACTAACACATAGATCTGGGGAAATCATGAACGGTTTGCAGATATTCTGTTAGCAAAATGAGAGGCCACATTTGTTGAATAAATTGTTTATCATTAATTATTTTCTTACCTGTACTATCTGTCAATCCATTTCTAAAGGGACTATTATCATAGTATCTGGGAACTACACCTTCATAGACAATGAAACATAAAACAGATTACTACACTTAATTACCAGATAAATTGCCAAGGAGTTGCCACTATAGCTTGATTATTAACTTTTTGCTGTATTATTTGATGACATAATACCAATTATATTTATTTATATTAAAGCATCCTGCTTTCCTGCTGAAAAGAAAAGAATACAGGTTAACCTTGTCTTAAGTGATTGTTAGATTTTATTTGCTTAACCTCTCAGTAAATAATAGTTATTTGATATAGTCCATTTATCCTGCTTAAAAAGAAAAAAGGGACATGGGAATTGCTGGATTTATTGATATTCCTAATATAGTACAGTGCTGTGGTCTCACTTCTTGACAGAAAAAGACCTAAAGAAAATTAAGAGACTCTGGCCCCAATCAAGCAAAGTACTTAGCTATATCCTTAATCTTAAACACATAATTAGTCTCATTAAAAGTAATGATACTATTCAAGCTTAAAATTACGCATGTGCCTTTGTACTTTGCTCAACTGGGGCCTCTGAGCTTGTGAAACTCTTATTTGCTCCTGAAACCTTTTAGAACGGGGCCTTTTCAGATATCCATCCCAAAGCCATCTACACTACAAGCGAAACTGCCTTACAAGAAAATCTGAATATTCACATGGAGAAAAATTGCTATAGGGAGGCATGATCGTGGGAGGTGAGAGTCCATATCTTTTTTACAGGTATATCTACAGTGCCTACCGTTGTTATATCTGAGCACTTAACAAAGTACCTTAGATTCACTTGGCACTTTTCAGGAAAGCATCAAAGCAATAGTCCATGGAAAGGCAGTCCTACCCTAAAATGCTGAGTCTGATTCTGGAGAATGGTACTATTATCACATGTATTATGTCACAGCCCACCATACTAATAAGGAGAATACACACAAAGCCTCACACTGGAGGCGGAAGGATGAATTTAAGGACCATTGAACATTTTAGATTTCCCCAGTTATCTTAAACCACAGGAGCCCCTGCATGAACTAACTTTGTACCAATCAATTCCCAAAATGCTCAAAGTTCAATAGTACTCAGCAATTATTATTCCTTTTTATGGTGAGATGTTTAGCATTTGCGCACACTGGGATATAATTATACGTATGCATCTTTATCAATGTATCTATCTCTGTTTCTTTTTTTGTACATGCTGGCATATTAAATGTAAGTGCACATAAAACACAGAAAGAATGTTTGTGGAAAAAGGAGAATCAAAAGTTCTAACAAGGAAACAGAGATATTGAACAAAGCTAGATTTTTCAACCCGACCTATTTTCTACACCTGGCTCTTTAGGAGGATAATTATATGTTTATAGAACTTCCATTTTACCATGCAGTTATGTATCTGTTATAATGTGCAGTGAGAGACAGAGACAGTTTCTGAGCCCCTTAAATAAGAAAGAAGCCCTTTTCTGTTAACGATCATGAATTTTTTAATTTTCAAAAGTGACTAGTGATTTTTAGTGCATAACGTGAGGCATTTGATTATCAAAAAGTGCTAACTATCCATCTGAAAAGCCAGTCCCTTTAAGACATTTCAAGTTGAGCACCCAAAAATCACTAGTTACTTTTGACCATTTAAATCCATAAGTCAAATTTATCCCTGGGCCAACTGCATTGACCTAAAGTTATATTAAATTCCATTGACTTTAGTAAGTGCAGTTACACAAGAACTGAACACGTCACCATATAGTAAATACAAATAATGATTTAAAAGAACTTTGTGACATCAAAGAATAGTAGTCAGGAATTTGTTTTTCAGTCCTATTCTTAAACAGCACCTGCTTTTCAGCAAGGGATAATAATTAATTTAAAAGGGATATGAAGTACATGAGGTTAAATAAGGAACATTCGGTTTGAGAATGGAGATTTCTTTTCTGATTGTGTTCTTTCTAACTGATAACAGCTAGAGGTCTGCATGCTGTAGCTAAAGGATGCAACAACCAGTTTGTGATTATTCTCTGGAACTGGATGAAAAATCTTACCCCAAAGCAGAATGTCATCTAAACAAGCAGATTGACCCACATGAAGAGAATGTTGATTTGTCAGGAAACAGTGACTCAGAAAGTGACATCTTCCAGCCCTGCGAAATAAGGGCTATTTCAATTGGTATGGACTGTAAAATGTCACCAGTTGGCTGTATCCAGAGAAGAAGTTGCAGTGAGCCTCCAATCCTCCTAAAGGTTCCATTGAAGGAGCATGAGGAAAGCTACAGTGCACCTTTCCAGTTTGACAGGCATGCTCCAGGCAGAATTTCCACCTCCCCAACACTAAGGAGGCTAAGAAATAGCGTGACCTCCGTCTCGCAAGCTTCAGGACTTCAGGAGAGCTTTGATGGCACTACGTTGGGAAGCCAGAGGGAGCACACAGGTTCACTGCAGCATATTTGTAAAAGTCCACCTCGGTGTACTATGTACTATGCCTCGTCCTCATTTTCATTACCCTCCTGCATTCATGAAAAATTGCTATCTTTCAAAGAAAACTCTGAAACTCCAGCAGCTGCTTTGGAGACTTTTGACCTCAAATCAAAGCTACCACATCAAAAAGATCAGCTCAGCAGTGGTAGTTCTGAGCCAGTGTTTCAAAAATGTTGGAAGATCAACACTGCTACCATGCCTGGGAGAAAACAAGTTTCCCAGCTTAACACTACTCAGCGGGAATGTGTTCAGGTAACATGAGCTAGAACGAAATATTCCGTCCCCTTTTTCAGCTCTGTATGCTTGAATTATATCTCAAAGTAAATCATGGGCAAACTAAACCAGGGCCTGTCTGATTTAACCACAGCCTGACCTGTGTGCCATTGCTTAAATAGACCAATGTCTATGTTAGTCAGGAAGGAAGGTTTCTCCTTCACAATTGGTGAGTAAGGCCCTGAATTAGCAAAACACTTAAGTAAATGATTAACTTTAAGCATGGAATAAATTGCCAAAGGAGGTTGTGGAATCTCCATCATGGGGGATTTTTAAGAGCAGGTTGGACAAACACCTGTCAGGGATGGTCTAGATAATACTTAGTCCTGGCTTGAGTGCAGGGAACTGGACTAGATGACCTCTCAAGGTCCCTCCCAGTTCTATGATTCTATGTGATTCAGTCCATCCCCATTCCACAAAGCACTTAAGCACATGCTTTGCTGAATAAAGGTGGACTTAAGCATGTGTTTAAATGCTCTACTGAACCAAGACCCAAAGCCTATTTTTTATTTAAATCTAAATAGTTTTACTTTATTTTTTCCCCTCAAATATAGAAAGATATTATTGCTATCAAATGAGTTCTGGCCCCATTGCCTCATGAATACCTTTCAGGAAAAAAAGAAAAAGAGGACTTGTGTCACCTTAGAGACTAACAAATTTATTTGAGCATAAGCTTTCGTGAGCTACAGCTCACTTCATCGGATGCATTCAGTGGAAAATACAATGGGGAGATTTATATACACAGAGAACATGAAACAATGGGTATTATCATACACACTGTAACCAGAGTGATCACTTAAGGTAAGCTATTACCAGCAGGAGAGCGGGGGGAAAAAATCTTTTGTAGTGATAATCAAGGTGGACCATTTCCAGCGGTTGACAAGAACGTCTGAGGAACAGTGGGGCGGGAGGGGGGGGATAAACATGGGGAAATAGTTTTACTTTGTGTCATGACCCATCCACTCCCAGTCTCTATTCAAGCCTAAGTTAATTGTATCCAGTTTGCAAATTAATTCCAATTCAGCAGTCTCTCAATTGAGTCTGTTTCTGAAGTTTTTTTGTTGAAATATTGCCACTTTTAGGTCTGTAATCGAGTGACCAGAGAGATTGAAGTGTCCTCTAACTGGTTTTTGAATGTTATAATTCTTGACGTCTGATTTGTGTCCATTTATTCTTTTACGTAGAGACTGTCCAGTTTGACCAATGTACATGGCAGAGGGGCATTGCTGGCACATGATGGCATATATCACATTGGTAGATGTGCAGGCGAATGAGCCTCTGATGGTGTGGCTGATGTGATTAGGCCCTATGATGGTGTCCCCTGAATAGATATGTGGGCAGAGTTGGCAATGGGCTTTGTTGCAAGGATAGGTTCCTGGGTTAGTGGTTCTGTTGTGTGGTGTGTGGTTGCTGCTGAGTATTTGCTTCAGGTTGGGGGGCTGTCTGTAAGCAAGGATTGGCTTGCAGGCCAGTCCTTGCTTACAGACAGCCCCCAAACCTGAAACAAATACTCTACAGCAACCACACACCACACAACAGAACCACTAACCCAGGAACCTATCCTTGCAACAAAGCCCGTTGCTAACTATGTCCACAAATCTATTCAGGGGACACCATCATAGGGCCTAATCACATCAGCCACACCATCAGAGGCTCGTTCGCCTGCACATCTACCAATGTGATATATGCCATCATGTGCCAGCAATGCCCCTCTGCCATGAACATTGGTCAAACTGGACAGTCTCTACGTAAAAGAATAAATGGACACAAATCAGACGTCAAGAATTATAACATTCAAAAACCAGTTAGAGGACACTTCAATCTCTCTGGTCACTCGATTACAGACCTAAAAGTGGCAATACTTCAACAAAAAAACTTCAGAAACAGACTCAATTGAGAGACTGTTGAATTGGAATTAATTTGCAAACTGGATACAATTAACTTAGGCTTGAATAGAGACTGGGAGTGGATGCGTCATGACACAAAGTAAAACTATTTCCCCATGTTTATCCCCCCCCCCCGCCCCACTGTTCCTCAGACGTTCTTGTCAACCTCTGGAAATGGCCCACCTTGATTATCACTACAAAAGGGTTCCCCCTCCCCATTCTCCTTCTGGTAATAGCTCATCTTAAATGATCACTCTGGTTACAGTTTGTATGATAACATCCATTGTTTCATGTTCTCTGTGTATATAAATCTCCCCACTGTATTTTCCACTGAATGCATCCGATGAAGTGAGCAGTAGCTCACGAAAGCTTATGCTCAAATAAATTTGTTAGTCTCTAAGATGCCACAAGTCCTCCTTTTCTTTTTGTGAATACAGACTAACATGGCTGCTACTCTGAAACCTTTCAGGAAATAATTAATTAGATCCATATTTGAGTCTGGAATCATATTTCTGTTGGAAACTGATGCTCCTTAAAAAGAACTGGATTACTGACTTTCATAACAAGTAACAACAATTTCTCACTTTCTTTCAGAAAAAGGAACTACTTATCTCAAGGTACGCAAGTATTTTTTTTAGCTTATTCTAAGATGAAATCCCTTATTCTTTTAAATGTAGTTCAATTAGTGGAACGCTCACTGTATGCACATGCATGGAAAACTCGCATTTAAATTACAGGATCACTGTTTAGTTTATACTGCAGCTTGTTAATGAGATTTATTTGAGAGGCCCGCTCTCTGGCACGCCCTGATATGTTTGCACAATGTTTCAGTTGGACTGTCTGGGACAGCTACACAATAGTTTTGAATTGCTAAGCAGGTCTAGCCATTTGGATTAACTAGTGTCTGATTTCATCTGTTGGAGAACATAAAACATCCCAAAATCTTGAGTGACTTTTTTTAAAAAATAGCTTTGGAGAATAACTAGCAGAACAGCTTTATATTGTTCTCACAAGAGAATCAGATTGAGGAGTACTGCTGGGTGAAGGGATCATTAACCCTCCAGACCAAACAGAATATTTGGATTCTCTGCTTTGAAGAGTTAGCACAGCAACTTGCTGACATGATACGGAGTTGTAAAGTGCAGTTTGCTGTACCCGATCTCACTAAGCTCTTAGAAGAGTTGGGTGAATACTGCAAAGAATTTTCAGGGAATATTAACTTGAATTTCAAACTGAATTTGCTTCAGCCACACTTGTACTCCTTTTGTGTCTCCTTTCTGTAAACATTTGTGCACCTGAATTTTACGTACACAACAAACAAAAATAGAAACAAGAACATAAAACAAGATAAGCATCACCAGCACCTCCCTACATATCAGTTCCCTGTTTCCTGGTGTTATAATCATTTTAATGAACAGTACCTTGAAAATGTTAGGTGGGATACATGGAAGGTGCAGGACCAGTAAAACTGTTAATGCTAGGTTGGTGATGCTTCTAGATGGACAGAAACTAAACTAAATAGCCTCACAAAAACATTAAAGTGACAAGTTCATGGCTACATTTTAATAGGACTTACCCCCTTAGGTATTGGCAGGACTCTAATGTGAGTGAATGTCAAAAGTGGGGGTTAATTTGCTCAATGCCTCACATGGGAAGGAAATTCCTAAAACATGCTCCAGTGTGTGTGAGTGCATGTGTTTAAAAGCATATGGCTCATGGGTGGGCCAATTCCCCAAATTTTCTGAATTGCTGTAAATCCCAACCCACATTTCAGTCTTTGGAGCTTTTAGCAAACAGGAGACTATGGGAATAGCCACTCTGATCTGTCTGCGTCAGAGCAACACTGCATAGAAACAGGCCCGGTAACAGCATGAATGTTTGTATGAGCAGGAGATATAGTTCTGCTAAAATCTATCTACTAGTGGGTAGATCTGAAAACTTCTGATGATTGAACTAGACAAAAGTTTAGTATTCAGAGCTTCAGCTGGGGTAATTTAGTTGATTTCATTGGAGCTGCATTAATTTACACCAGCTGAGAATCTGGCTCTCCAAGTGTATCTAAATTACATCCAGTCTCATCTGGCCTGTTTAATCAAGAAATCAGAGTGGAAACCTTACAGAATGACTTGTACACTCATGGATAGAAAACATTGTGAGAATATTTTATGATTTGGATGGTACATCATTATCCCTACTTGCAGAGCAGTAAAAAAAATACTACTGTTTTCTTGTGTTTTAAACAACATTTTGAAGTTCAGTAATCGGATTTGGTTCAAGTTCTCAGCAAAGCATTTATTCAATTCTGATTTTATTCAAATCGGTTAATTCAGCCCTAACGCTAATCCCTTGGTATCATAGCTGGAGGAAATGCTATTGGAATGTCAGAGAATTCTTCAGTTAGAAGACTGCAGTGAGGGTTGTCTGTATAGCACTACTTCACAGATCAGTTAGAAGAGCCTATAGGGCAGAGATGCATCCCTGCACCTGCAATCCTAATGGACATGCCTTTTCTCTCAGTTTACTATGACTTCATCTTCACCCTATCCCATTCCATTGACATGCTGCGGAATTTACTCCCAAAATGATCAAGCTTTCCTTCCCAGAGACGCTCCTCTCATCCTCAAGTGTAACCAGGACAGTCTGATATTTTCAGTGGGATATGGGACACAGGCCTATCCATTCTTGAAATCCTGTTCATTCCCTTGTGCCCTCCAAATGAACTTGCTTATAATATTGTTGGAGTATGCCATGGTCTAATTTACTGCTGCACACATCCTACAATGCTGATCTTGGTGATCTATTGTTTTATTCTTACATAAATTAGATTTATTTTAGTAACAGCTTTGAAAGCATTTTTAAAATCAAATATGGTGCACGATATAGGTCATGTATTCCCTGTCACATCTGAGATGTATTATAGGAGCAGTTAAGAGACAATTATGAACACATCAAAGTGCACACCTTGAAAACATACCATGTGACATTTCATTCCATTGCTAGGAGAGATTGTACATAGTGTATGTTTGATTTTTCCAGATCCTGATTTACTTGAAGGTTTTTAATCATTTTCTATAACTTTGTAATACAAACTGTTGACATTGTGTTGTTTCACTGGCAAACCAGATTTAAAGGAAGAATTATTGCACAAATATTTGCAAACCTTGTTGCGCTTCAGTTCATCCCTATGGTAAACACAATCCTTTCATTCAAGCACTTAAGCATGAAATTCTTCCCCTCCTCCCAAGAAAAAAAATCCTTAAGAAAATGCACACCTACAAACATTCTGTAGGCAGAAAATAATGGTGACATGCTGCATTTCTATGTAGAGAACTCCAACTCCGGTAATTCAATTGCACAAGATTCCAGCTTTCTTTCTCCAGTAAAACCAACAAAAGACCCCAATATAAACTTTGGCTCAGGTGGTCACAGATTGACACATCTACATGTGCATGCATGATTTAGGCATGCAAGTCACTGATGCATACATCCAAGTTGGGGTTGCCTCCTACGTGTACTGTAGACATGCACAAGTGTATCCTCAGCTTGCCTATACATGTAGGAGATTCGCACACCTAAATGATGAGCTCAGTAAGGTGCACGTGTCTTGAAAAGGAAGAACTTTATCCTGATTTTTGATTATGCTACTGTTTAATTTGATTACCAAGAATGGCAAAGAGCTACCGGATGTTTGTCATCCCAGTTTTCAATAACCTAGCATTCAGTGTCAAAACGACTGGCATTAGCTATTTTTTAAGATCAGTAACAGAATTTTCTAAATTGGTATCATGAATCCAAGTTGATGAAAATCTGCCGAACTTTACAGTTTAGCTGTTATACCACATGAAGTTGTTTAGTGCCCATTACGCCGCAGCAGCTGGCTTGTACTGGAAAATAAGTGTCTTCAGGGTTACCGTGATTGGAACTAGAAATAGTTTCAGAAGCAGTTTTAAAACTGGGCTCTAGGACCATGACTTTATCATCATTTAACATTTGCAATGCAGTAGCATCTAAAGGACTCAGTCAGGGCACTGCGCTAGGCACTAAGTTCATAATCACATGACAAAAAGTCCCAGTTCAAAGAGTTTACAATCTATGTATCAGTTTTGGAATGCATGAGAAATAAATCTCAGCGCCTCACTATAAACCAAAACATTAACAATACATTTGAAAATGAAATTCAGTCAAATACATATACTTACATTTAAATTAACAATTCCCACTCCCCTTGCATCAGATGTAACCAAAAATGGAATAGCTGTCTGTTAGTAACAACAATTGGAAAGAGCTGCTTGCCTTAGATCAGTAAGCATGTTAAGGCATACTATATTGCAAATTACAGTCTTAGAAAATGTTTGAGTAATTACCAACTTTGATTGAACACTCTCTAGAGAGTTATAAACATGAAAACATCACGAAATGGCCAAAAGGAAGTGAAATATACAAAGGAATACTCAAACTTTTTAAAAATCCCATTCAATTATTTTCTGATTTTCTAGCTTTTTTTGAAATCAGCTGAATTACATCGAAGATTAAATCAGCCCTCTTTACCCATGCAGGCCAAAGGCACCTACAGCCATGTGTGGACTTAATTAACATCCCAGGGGCGGCTATTCTATTCTTTATTCAAACACTCTCTTGTAGGGGCTTCAAAATAAATCACTGAATGCATTTAAATGCTTCTGCAAGAACTTTAACCTTTTGTTCCTCCACTTTTAAATATTCAATCCTTGGCCTAGGTTGTAAACTCAATGGGTATCTTACTAGAGAAGGTTCCTTATTCTTTTATTAAATGCTCCTTTTGGCTAATATATAGGAGTCTTTTTACCTGTTACTTATTAATATGGCATACAATAATTCAGTGGGATTGTGTCAGACCTGATACATTATAAAGAAAAAATGCTGCAGAAGTCCATTTTTTTTTAATCCATTGTAAAAGGAACAGTCTGGGCCATGCCTGGTGTGGGTCGCAACTGAGAATGCCACATTCAGGGCAAACTGATAAAAACTAGGATAGATACACCCCAAACTGTTGGTTATGCTAACATTAGAGTTCATCAACCCAGTAAAAGTGAGTTCCTGTATCACCACACTGCTTAACAAGAAACTAAGAACACAGTATCCTTAGGCAATCCAACCCCTCCCACCACTCAGACATCAGGTCTTTATGATAAGAGGTTACTGAAAACCAGAGTCATCATATTTAAGGTTCTTCTAATTCCAAAGGATCAGCCACTCCCCTAAGTCAATATGTATACTTTAGATCTTACCAAATATCATGCTGTAGCCAGTTCCTTTAGTTACTGAAAACTAAAAGTTTATTCATATAAAAAGAAAAGAAGAGAATTATTAATTGGTTAAAGGATTCATATACATTACAAATGATTTCAGAGTTTGCAGGTGAGAATAATAGCAGTGAAGTTAAATCTGCTAGCTTGTAATAAGTCTCTCTCATTCACCCATTAGATTGGGGGTCCTCGGTCCATTGTTCAAAGCTCTCCTTTGTTAGAAATCATATCCAGAGATGTGGAGCAGAAATGAAGATAAAGCAGTCATGTCACAGCTTGCAGTTTATAGCTCAGCCCATGTGCATGGAAAGTTACTGGCCAACATGGGGTCCAGGGTCACATGAGCATGGAAAGTTACTGGTAAAAGATGGGGTCTTAGATCACATGTCCTTACACGCCTTGCTGAGTCATCATATGTTTTCGGGAGGGTCCCTGGAATAGTTGATTGTTCTTCATGGGCCATCAAGCAGGCTGGCTAGTGTTGATGAATAGCTATCTAGGGGTATCACCCAGGAACACAACACATGTTTGAGATACAAATACATAGCAAATATTTTTAACTTCAGATACAAAGATGATACGTGCATATAAACAGGATTATCAAATTTAGCAGATTACAATTTTTGCATTTATACCTTACATCAGTGCTTCTCAAGCTATCTGATGTGAGTATCGGCAATTTTTTTTCCCAATGTGCACGCAGACCGGCAGTCGATGGCTTGCAGACCGGCACCAGTCTGTAGACCACCACTTTGAGTAGCACTGCCTTACATGACATACTTTGTATCACTTTTAGTGCAATTGTGCTACAGTGGTGATACATTAATGTACACCTGGTTATCATTCTTTTTATATAACATCACAAGTAGTGGGGGAAATTATTACAGCTCTGTACATTTTAATGCTTTGTCTTTCGAGACTTAGACTATCAGGGTTGGAAGGGACCTCAGGAGGTCATCTAGTCCAACCCCCTGCTCGAAGCAGGACTAATCCCCAATTTTTGCTCCAGATCCCAAACAGCCCCATCAAGGATTGAACATATAACCCTGGGTTTAGCGGGCCAATACGCAAACCACTGAGCTATCCTTCGCACCCTTCTTAAGATGTGTCTGGCATGCCTGTTGTTTTAGGAGTGACAATGATAGTGCCAGCAAGAGAGAGCGAGGCATTTTCTGCATGGGGTCCAGTTTTCTGCTCATTAAATTATTGATTTTTTTAATGTATTATACAGAGCCCAAGTGTGCTTTTGGGTTTTTTTGCTTGCTGTTGCTTATTAGCAATGAGCACTTAAACAAATCACCTATGTAATAATATTAGGAGAGGCTCTGAAGTTTTTTCTCTTGTAGTTCATGTAGATCAGCAGAACGCAGACGTAGCTCTGTGGTGGTAAGCTTGCCCGGACTTGAGGTGTTTCCTGGAGACCTCCTAGTGTCAGAGGATGATGCTGACTACCTGCAACACTCAGCATTGCTGCTAAATGGAGGTCAAGTACACGGTGGGTTTTGATTCTTTTAAACCACGCATAAACTTATATTTTTTAAAAAAGTTAAATTATATTTGGGGCATAAACCAACATGCCTCAGGATTCAGACATTCAGAATATGAATGTCAGGTGCGAATATGAAAATTCCCTGTGGATTTACTCTTATCAATCTTCTTTGCTGATCAGCTGTATAATACAGTTGATCAGTGAATTCTGCCTACAGTAGTACTGGTGTTTAGCATCATCGTTAGTTTATAAGCCACTTACTCCAAAAGAAATTCTATGAGATAAATAAGGTGAGTCAAACTATAGATATCACGGCTTAATATTCCTATTGCTTTACATTTTGCCGCTTTTCTCAAGCCCAGGCAAATATAGATTTTTTTCCTTAGGGCTCGTCTATACTACTGTGTTACATTGGCACAGCTGCACCGGTGCAGCTGAATCCTATAGCGCATCTGCTGAAGATGCACTATGCTGATGGGAAAACATTCTCCCGTCAGCATAATTACTCCACCTCAACAAGAGGCGGAAGCTATGTCGGCGGGAGAGCATCTCCCACCGACTTCGCACTGGTGTGGACAAGGCTTAGGTCCATGTAACTTGCATTACTGTGGGGATGGTTTTTTCACACTCCTGAGTGACATAAGTCACATCAACTTAAGCAACAGTGTAGACAAGTCCTTAATCTATAATTGTCTTGATGCTGTAGGTTCTTCAGCCCTTAAAAAGGTCAGGAATTAGACTAGGTGTAGAGAGCTATTAGGGGATATCAAATGATGCACAGTCTTATGGGATATTATTTTGGAACTATTAAATTGACAGGTTTCAGAGTAGCAGCCGTGTTAGTCTGTATTCGCAAAAAGAAAAGGAGTACCCGTGGCACCTTAGAGACTAACAAATTTATTAGAGCATAAGCTTTCGTGAGCTACAGCTCACTTCATCGGATGCATTTGGTGGAAAAAGCAGAGGAGAGATTTATATACACACACACAGAGAACATGAAACAATGGGTTTATCATACACACTGTAAAGGAGAGTGATCACTTAAGATAAGCCATCACCAGCAGCAGGGGGGGGGAAAGGAGGAAAACCTTTCATGGTGACAAGCAAGGTAGGCTAATTCCAGCAATTAACAAGAATATCAGAGGAACAGTGGGGGGTGGGGTGGGAGGGAGAAATACCATGGGGAAATAGTTTTACTTTGTGTAATGACTCATCCATTCCCAGTCTCTATTCAAGCCTAAGTTAATTGTATCCAGTTTGCAAATTAATTCCAATTCAGCAGTCTCTCGTTGGAGTCTGTTTTGAAGCTTTTTTGTTGAAGTATAGCCACTCTTAGGTCTGTGATCGAGTGACCAGAGAGATTGAAGTGTTCTCCAACTGGTTTTTGAATGTTATAATTCTTGACGTCTGATTTGTGTCCATTCATTCTTTTACGTAGAGACTGTCCAGTTTGGCCAATGTACATGGCAGAGGGGCATTGCTGGCACATGATGGCATATATCACATTGGTAGATGCGCAGGTGAACGAGCCCCTGATGGTGTGGCTGATGTGATTAGGCCCTATGATGGTGTCCCCTGAATAGATATGTGGACAGAGTTGGCAACGGGCTTTGTTGCAAGGATAGGTTCCTGGGTTAGTGGTTCTGTTGTGTGGTGTGTGGTTGCTGGTGAGTATTTGCTTCAGGTTGGGGGGCTGTCTGTAAGCAAGGACTGGTCTGTCTCCCAAGATCTGTGAGAGCGATGGGTCGTCCTTCAGGATAGGTTGTAGATCCTTGATGATGCGTTGGAGAGGTTTTAGTTGGGGGCTGAAGGTGATGGCTAGTGGCGTTCTGTTGTTTTCTTTCTTGGGCCTGTCCTGTAGTAGGTGACTTCTGGGTACTCTTCTGGCTCTGTCAATCTGTTTCTTCACTTCAGCAGGTGGGTATTGTAGTTGTAGGAATGCATGATAGAGATCTTGTAGGTGTTTGTCTCTGTCTGAGGGGTTGGAGCAAATGCGGTTATATCGTAGTGCTTGGCTGTAGACAATGGATCGAGTGGTATGATCTGGATGAAAGCTAGAGGCATGTAGGTAGGAATAGCGGTCAGTAGGTTTCCGATATAGGGTGGTGTTTATGTGACCATCGCTTATTAGCACCGTAGTGTCCAAATTGACAGTTGTCTAAAGCATGATTTTAAAATGTGGTTTTGAACTTCAATTTTAATACAATGATACTTAAGCACATGCATTCATGAATCAGGGCCTAAGTTATTAGGATTTGTTTACATGGGGAAATTTACTGGTATAACTATCCCAATATAATTATTCTAGAATAAGAGAGAGTCCACGTGGGAAGTTATACAGGTATAACTATACTGATATAATTAGGCTGTTAAATTTATCTATGTGGACAAGCCCTTAGATGCTGTAATGAACAGATATGTCTAATGTTCTTGAAAGTTGAATGATGTCATTTTAAAGAACTAACGTGAAGTCTAATTGACCATGTCATGGTAAGAAATTAACTTGCAATCATGTAGCTGGGTTTTTAGCAGTGCTGAGCACCTGCAACTCACATTGACAACGAGAATTGTGAGCACTCAGCAACTCTGACAATCCAATCATTGGTACACATCACTATTGCACATGTGACCTATTCCAAAAACCATCAATCGGTTTAGCTCAACCACACAAACTGCCTGTACACAGATGTTAAATTTTAGTTAAGTATAAATTATTTCTTCTCCTTAAAAATTTTATTTGTCTCCTTAAAAAAAAAAAAAGAGCCGCAAAATAATATCATATTTGTTTTAATTTCACCCATTAGAGTCCAAAAAACCAAGGTGGCCGTTCGCCAGAAAAGGAACTGTGAGTATTTCACAACATAATTTTCCTGTAATAGAGTTTCCCACAGATTAATGCTGTGAAAGGCTAACTTGGTAGTTCATTTTACAATCTCTGAAGAAAAACAGAGGGCTGGTGAAATCAAAATAAATGCCCCAATTCAGCAAGGTAATCTGTGGGATGATCTGCCCCCTATATAGGTCTCATCTGGATCTCTAATAGATATAAATTTGTTTAATCCCTGAAGCGCAAGGCTTAATAACACTTCCAAAATTTTTGTTGGCTTTAATTACAATAATTCTAGATATTCATACAACTGTCCAATTCCTTTTTAGTCTTGTAAAGTTGTTGCTTTCCTATGGCCACATGTCATTGAGGCCAAGAAGTTAAAAATGGGACTATTCAAATAAGTGCCTGTTAAAGTATCCTACTGGGCTGGAGTCAAAAATCACTTCATCAGTGGTGTTAACTGAAGGATACATGCTGCAATGAAACAAATTTGATGTGTTGAAATAATACTGTTTACCAATAGTTGAAGAGTCCTCCTAAGAACAAAGCCAGCTTACCCCGAATGGTTTTAGTCTCTAAGGTCCCACTCTTACAATGCAATCTGCTAGCACAGACCTTGTTCCTGCCCCATTTGTCTATATAAAGTTTCTCAAGTGTCTCTGAATGAAATAATATGTGAATTTCTACAGAAAGGATCTGCTGTTTCCACTGTAGATGTACATGGGGTCATTTGAAAGTTAGTCACCTGCCTATGCGCAGTTAGGTGTTGGGTTTTTTTTATTTTATTTATTGTCAACAAGTAATTTTGAAAACAATATTAGTCACAAAATCAAAATGAACTTCTGAGGAAACCAAAGATGTTTAAAGTGAGTGCTTTAACTTTAATCAAAGATTTAAAATTAACCTACTGCTCCTTTAGGCCGTCAATACAGTGATGAGGGCCATAGTACCTACAGAGCTAGACTGATGGCTCGGAAAGGTTAAATTAATAGTTTACCAACAAGTATTTCACAGTTCATATATTTGCAAGGTGAAATCCTATTATCTGTGTTATGCAGGAGGTCAGACTAGATGTTCTTAATGGTCCCTTCTAGCCTTACACACTACATATACTTGAAATATTAAAAATGGGGCCAAAATGTTACAAAATAGGGGATGAATCCCACTCCCTTATTCGTATGATTAATCCCCTAGAAATGTGTGTGGCAATTCACATGTGTAAGGGCAGTAGCTTCAACCCCTGAGTTGGACTATGCGTTAGAAATAGGATTTAAAATATAGAAATGGGATAGTTTGGTGAGAATTAAATGGCCTTTCTCTACTTTTTTTTAGTTTACTTTTCTATTTAAATTTGGTTCCTATAGTTAATATATAAAGCTTTAGGAGGTGATATATTTTTGTAAAGTATTTATTTTCTATGTGACAACTTCCTAATGTTAGTCAAGGTTGTTTTACCAGTGGTGTAATGCTGCAACAGTGTTTATGGCTCTGTTCTGACTTCCTTCAAAAATTTCCATAACAAAATGATTATTTCCCCTGGTATACTTAGTAGGGCCCGGATCCTGCAAACTGATGTGTACAGGCAGAACCATGCACCCACATTGAATCATAGAATCATAGGGGTAGAAGGGACCGCAAGGATCATCTAGTCCAGGGGTTCTCAACCCTTTTCTTTCTGAGGCCCCCCAACATGCTATAAAAATTCAGCGGCCCACCTGTCCCACAAGAATTGTTTTTCTGTATATAAAAGCCAGGGTCAGCGTTAGGAGGTATCAAGCAGGGCAACTGCCCGTGGCCCCATGCTGCAGGAGGCCCCAGGAAGATAAATTGCTTGGGCTTGGGTTTCAGCTCCTCTGTTGTGGGTCTCTGGCTTCCAGGGGTGGCAGATTTGTATAATTTTTGGTGGTGCCCAGAACAGGCCCAAGTCCTCCCCTGCCACCACCTACCTTGTAAGCCAATATACAGTAACTCCTCACTTAAAGTCATCCCGGTTAGCGTTGTTTTGTTGTTACGTTGCTGATCAATTAGAGCAGTGGCTCTCAAACTTTTTTTTCCATGGACCACCTGAAAATTGCTGAGGGTCTCGGCGGACCACTTAATGATCTTTCCAAATTGTGTTTGTACCGTTAGCTAACTATTGTAAAGCGCTTTGGATAAAAGTGCTATATTAAAAAAAACCCTAAATAATTATTAACTTTTTTTGTTCTACACATAAAAGCACACAACTCATATTTTAATATCAGTCGTCTTAACCTTTCTAATGCGATGGATATGCCCTCTCTCCACCACCGCAGCAGCCTCCAAGCTAGAGCTGGAAAGAAGGGGGGGTCTCTCCCTCTCTCCCCCACTGCAGCAACCCCTGAGCTCTGGCTGGAAAGGAGGGGGGGTCACTCCCCTGCCACAGCAGCCGCAGAGCTGAAGCTAGGAAGGAAGGGGGTCTCTCCCCAGCAGCTGCAGCCCTGGAGCCTCTTTCTCTGGCCACCATAGCCCTGCACATCCCAAATTCCCCCCACCCCCTCTTCTCACACCACTGCCCCCTCCTACCTATCACCTATTCCCACCAAGGCCACAACCTCCCCTTACATGGGTATCTTGTCCAGGGTCCAGGCACCTAATCAGAGGAGCCACGCCTGCGCAGCTCCACTAATTAGGTGGGTGACCCTTCATTCTCTCATATGTGGTCTCCCAGGAGTGCACCTTAGAGGGAACTATCCGCGGACCACCTGAATGGAGCTCGCGGCCCACTGGTGGTCCATGGACAACAGTTTGAGAACCTCTGAATTAGAGAACATGCTCGTTTAAAGTTGCCCAATGCTCCCTTATAGTGTTGTTTGGCAGCCACCTGCTTTGTCCACTGCTTGCAGGAAGAGCAGCCCATTACAGCTAGCTGGTGGGGGCTTGGAACCAGGGTGGGCCGACAGCCCCCCCATCAGCTCCCCTAAGTTCCCTGTGTGGGTGCTGCCCAGCAGGCTGTCAATTGCTGGCAGTTCAGCTGTCCCTCCCCCACTGCCCTGTGCTGCTCCTGCCCTCTGCCTTGGAGTTGCTCCGGGAGCCTCCTGCTTGCTGTGCAGGTACGTGACCAGATCCTATTTTATAGGGACAGTCCTGATTTTGAGGTCTTTTTCATATATAGGCTCTATAACACCCCACTTCCTGTCCTGATTTTTCACACTTGCTGTCTGGTCACCGTAGGTGCAGGGAGGGGAGGGGGAAGAGGGGTGTTGTTGCCAGGGTGTCCCCCTCCCCCGTTCCTGCCCCCCATCTCCACAGAGCAGGGGCAGACACAGCAGGGCTCAGAATGGAGGGAGCTTGCTGGCAGCAGCTGCTGTCTCAAAGTCTCTCTCTCACACACAGGATGTCAGAGTAGCAGCCATGTTAGTCTGTGTCTCTGTCTCACACTCTGCCATGCTGTCTTCCTCCTGGCAGTGGAGATGGGAGGCAGTAGGACTATGCAGCGGCAGTTGATGCAGGGAGCTGCAGGGCAGAGGCAGGGACACTCTGCTCAAGGGGAGCCCGGGCAGCAAGTGGGGGCCGGGGGACACTAGGGTGAGGCGCGTGGGGGCAGCAGGCAGGGCCAGGGGAGAGACCCAGCCCCAAACATTGGTGGAGCCGGGCCCCCGGGCTCTGATTATTGCTGGAGCCTGGGCACCGCGGGCCCATATAACTCGCCGCCTATGCCAGCTTCAGCTTTCTGCCCTGGGCCCCAGTGAGTCTAATGCTGACCCTGCTTGGTGGATTCCCAGCTGAGAACTTCTGATCTCATCTAACTCCTGCCAAGATGCAGTATTTGTTGTGTCTGCCATCCAAGAGAGATGGCTATCCAGCTTCCTTCTGAAAACCTCCAGTGAAGGAGCTTCCACAACCTCCCCAGGCAGTCTGTCTCATTGTCTTACTGTTCTTACAGTTAGGAAGTTTTTTCCTGTGTTTTAATCTAAATCTGCTATGCTCTAGTTTGAACCCATTGCCTCTTGTCCTGCTCTCAGTGGCAAGAGAGAACAATTTTTCTCCACCTTTTTTATTACAATTATTTTACTGACACATGGAATAGGATCTGGGCTAGATGATTAACTTTTGAGCCATGGCTTCACTTGGTTCTCATTTTGGTCTCCCTTCATGAGCACAAACACTCCTTTTTATTTGTCAGTTTAGACCTCAGTTCAGCAAGGCAATTAAGCATGTGCTTAAATCCCATTGGCATTAGTGGGATTTAAGAAATTAGGACAAAGCAATGAAACAAGTGCGGACAATTTTCAGAGTGGCTTTTTCAATAAATAAATCAATGATACCTCATTTGAAAAACTTGTGAAGCATTCTCCCTCTCCTCCCTCCCATCCGCCACCCAAATACCAATGGGGAATAAAAATTCTTCCTGCAGCTCCAATACCAGATGCTACCAAACTGTTTAACATAAATATTTCTGAATATATGGCTTGCTTTATTAAACCAGGAAAATTATGAGGATCCCATATTTTCTGTACTGTTTCAGTATGTGTATATATATATTCACATAAATAAATGACTAAACTATGAAAATGTTTTTCCATAGGGGATTCAATTTCTGTATCCTTGTTTCTAGCAGTTCATTGTCCCATTTTGTTTCTTTAGTAGCAATACAGTAGTTACCATAACATTCATTTTATTTGATTTCAAATGGTAATAAATAGTCCATATAATTATTCTCATTAGTGACTCCACTGTAGGAGGTTCAAACCAAATTCAGATTCCTGTGCTGCTATGGTAGCTAATGGGGCTTCAAACTTGTTTGGTCCCTCAAAGCAGTAAAAGCACTATAGAAATCTGTCATATTTATTGTTATTAAATCACACATACACTGTAAATGTACTTCTCTGTCTAGGGTAAAGTTGAACTCTAAGGGAAAGCTGATTTCTGTTACACCATTGTAGATGCAGATTGAAACTTTATTTGAACAGACAGGTCAATAATCACAGTAAAAGAAAACCCACCTTAATTTCCTTTCTAGGTTGCCAACCACAACTAAACTATTAAAAAAAATTAAATACTTTAAATTTATTTGACTTTTATCTGCTTATGTTTTTTATTTATTGGTTTCCTGGCAGGATGGATAATGAAAATAGATGAGTAAATTTCACTTTTAGTTAGTCAATTTCACCTTCCTGTTCTCAGGTATTAACACAAATAAGGATGAGTGAGCAATTTGTGCTGAATAATGTCTTTCTTTTTCTGTTAACAAAATTCTCAATTGTATTTGTCAAAGTTATTCACAAATGTCTTGACAAATATTTCCATCTCCAATCAAATAGCTTATGAGAGTTTGTTGCAAATATTAGGCATTTTAACTTCAAAATCCTTACGGTTATAGGTGCCGATCTTGCAAACACTAATGCCTATATAGCTTAATGTACTTGAGTAGTCTGCTTGAGTTCAATACCTTAGTAAAAACTGTGACACTGATATCTGCTGCATTCTGTGATCTTAATGGTTGAAAGCCAATTTTCTTGATCAGATATTTGCTTTTGTTTGTCTTTACTTTGTTCAAAGGTAAATAAATTATTCATATGTTAATTCTTTAAAGCCATAAATAATTGGCTACATTATTATGGTTTTAGTCTGCCAGGACCCCACCGCTAACAGTTGGCTCTTTCTAAATGGGACTATTTGCATGTTGAAAGTTAAGCACATACATAAGTATTTGTTGGACTGGAACCTGAGACTGAGAATTTTGAGGTTCAAATATTTAAAATTTGCAACAAACTGCAAACAATCTATTCAAATGACAAGAAACATTTGTTAATAATTTTGATGTTCACTCATAAATGAGTTCACTAGGATTATTCATGGACGTAAAAGTTGAGCACATGCGCACATGTTTGCAGGATCAGTGCCTTAATTAGAAAATGCAAGTAATATTGTTTCTGCTCACTGATAGAACGTCTTGTGGAACTGACCATCACAGATCAAACTGTGAATTTCAAATATTATAGTGAAATGCACCTTTTGAAATGTGTTTTTGGCAAATATTCCAGCATTCATCTTAAAATTCATTTTGAGAGTATTCATATTAATAAAGTACAAGCACCCATATGGTCTCTGAAAGCAAATATGAAACACTGTCAAGTCAATATTCACTTTGAAATTCTAAAATATTGGTGGCACTAAGCATAATGCAGTGAGGTTTGGTGTTCAAATGCTGCAAGCAATGTTTGTTTAAAAAAATCCATTGATTCTTTTACTATTATTATTATTCACGTCATGGAAAAATCTCTTTTAGTGTTTGTAAAAATCTTATTTTTACCAAAAAAAGAAAACCCCACCCTAAATGCTAAGGCAGATTTGACCAGACAGTGTCACTTTAAATGTGTAGTTTAAACCAGGTGAAGAGTTCAATATTAAAATATTTCAAAAAAATGTTTACCCTCAAAGATTTCCTGGTCACATAGCACTGATTTTTGCATGAGCAAAGCAAGCTGAGTTTATTCTTAGATGGGTTTTGAGAATAGCCCGTTATCACTTGTGATATTCTAGGTTAGCAACAGTCAAAGACTACCGCATTGTACAACTCAGTCTTATTGTGCCAAAGGGCCACCTTGACCTTGGCTCCTATCCAATATGTAGAAGCAAATGACAGTGCTGCATCTACACTCCTTTCACTGGATATGTGTACATGGGTTGGCAAAGAAACCAAACATTAGGATGAAATCCTTGCAGATTAAAACAAAATTACTGAAGCTAATAAGCATACTATTTACCTCTTTAAATTATAATGTGTAGAATTTATCTTTTAACAGAGTAAAGACAAACAAAAGCAAATGTCTGATCTGAAAAACTGCCTTTCGACCATTAAGATCACAGACTGCAGTGGATATGAGTTTCACAGTTTTAAGGTACGGAAATACTTAGTAAATTACACTGATAGTCCTCTCCAGTGGACTCAAAACTTTTTTCTCTTCTTTGTGTCCCTTTTAAAATTAATCTTTTCCATGCCAGTAATCGACATAGGCAATCTACATGCAGAATCTGTATATAAATTGTTACAACAGAAGGCAATTAGTCTTGTGGTTAAGACAGAAGTCTAGGAGTCAGACAATTCGGAATTTATGCCCAGCTCTGCCAGGCTTCATGTGACCTTGGTCACTTAGGAGATGTCTACACTGCAGCTCAGCACATGCCTCCCAGCCTGGGTAGAGAGTCACACTAACTTTGCTCAAGCTAGCACCCTAAAAATAGCAGTGTGGATGTTATGCCTTGGCACTGGCTCAGGCTAGCTGCCTGAGTTCAAGCTGCCTGACCCGGGGGGTCAGAGTTCAGGTGACTAGCCCAAACCCCTCCCCATGCTACAATGACCACACTGCAATTGTTAGTGTGCTGGCTCAAGCAAAGCTAACTTGAGTGTCTCCCTCCACACTGGGATGCTCCCTCCCAGCTGCAATGTAGATACACTGTAAGGTCTCTGTTCCTTGATTTCACCATCTGAAAAACAGGTATAATAATACACCTCTGCTTCAGAGGGATGATGTGAGGTTAAATTCATTAATGTTTGCAAACCACCCTGAGATCCTTGGATGGAAGGTGCTACATAAATGCAAAGAATTATTCTGCATTACTATTATTATATATATGCTTTATAATATTCAAGAGTAAAATGTCAGGATTTTTATTTTTTAACTACTAAACATCCAACCAAAGGATGAGAACTGTTGTTATCCAGGTCAGCTTTACTTGGTCCTACCACAGCACAGGAGGCTGCACTTGATGACTTCTCAAAGAGCCTGTCCAGCCTTACATTTCTCTAATTCTATTATTTATACTATATTTTAATATATTGCATAAAGATTGCAGCACTTTATGTATCAGTCAGCTATTATGCATGAAATGTATAAGGTTTTTTTCCTCCACCCCCATCCCAATCTATAGAATAAAACTTGGCATGAAATGATAACGACTCAACAGGCTCAGCAGAAAGACACTGATAATCCATTAGAAGTGAGGAAAGAAGAAGCTGTATGGGAACTTTTTACAAGTGAATGCAGTTACTTTCTGGATCGCTTACTGGTTCTCAAGATGGTAACTTTGGATTTATTTCTCTAGTAGATTAAACATGGGATTTGTCCTGCCGTCAGTGGAGCAAGAAGAAAGTCATCTATAACCTTTCCTTCTTTATATCTAAATGGAAATTACTTGTACTTTTGTGCGGTATACTCCTCATGTCTTGTTTTCTAAACTTGTTTCCACAATTCTCTGGTTTTCATTTCATCCTGATGAAATCTTTTCCTCTGTGTACCTCTTCTGAGTTCTTTGCATCAGTCTCTCTTGGTTCAGTGCCTTCTGTACTCCCAGTAGCATCAGAGGCCATTTTAGTCTGTCTTTCATTCTCTCTCAGCTCCCACTTTCAGACTCATAATGCTATACTTTCCATTATTGCTAGCCCATTTCATTTTGTACTCCTGACTTTTAATAGCTTAGCTTGAAGAGGACTAATGGGGTGTAGTTGTGTTATCCAGACTAGAGCCCTGAAAATGCAAAAATTCGGCAGGGCAGTATTTCAAGCTCCCCTCCCACCCAGCAGAAAAAATAAAATCAAGCCTAACCTTATCCTGAGGAAAATTAGGAGCATCTTCAAAGTTGAACAAGCTGTGGTAAGGCTGCACTCCTGACAGTTAGCTCATGCAGTATCCCTTTATAGGTGATAAAGGAAGATCTATCGAGGGTTTCTATACACACACTCACACACACACTTTCACCACCTCTACCAATGGTTTCTCAAAAGGAAGGAGGATAAGGTCCAGGGAGGAACTGCATTTTAAAAAGCACGTTTCATACTGAAAAGGTGGTTTAGTCATAGAAAAAAATGCTCCAAAATCAGGTGGATAAGGAATAGCACAGACAGCTCCATTAGGGTGGGCAGAAATGGGAAGGGGGGGAGGGTATTGGACAGTTGGGAAAAGCCAGGATGAAAGTATCCTGCCATCTAGAAACATTTGTTTAAAGAGTGGAAGTGGTAGAGGATCGCTGAGGAGCTCAGCTATCTGCAAGTGGTTCTCCTGCTAGGCAGGGGAGTATTACAAGGCACTTAGACCCCTTGGTGATGAGTGGGGAGTAAGAACCTAGAGAGAAAGGCAGGTAGATACATTAGTAGGCCCTATGTGGCTCACAAATGATACAGCCTCTCCTCCCTCATCCCATCCCTCCCATTCCCATTTTTAATTATTCTCCAGCAGTGAAAACAAATGTGCTTATGAAAGAGTTTGGCAGCTCTCACAGTTCCATGTATTTCTTGCTGCTCTAAATATTTCTCACTATTAAATGCTACACTTGTTCTAATCAAGCTCAGCTGAGATTTGAACCTGTGGAGTGTTTCCCCTCAAATGGGTTTTTCTCAGGCTCTCAGATCAGTAGTTCATGGCAGCTAAACCAATGCAGGGATAAGCATAAGCATTCACTCTCTTCACCCCTCCCCTTGCACCTTGGGCAACATCAGTAAGCATTTTATTCATGTTTTCATGTAAAGCAATTTCTATTAAATACATTATATTTCTACGCTTATTCTTAGCTGCTTTGGGGCATTGTTTGATAGAAATCACAGTAAGTCAGTGCAACCCCCAAAGAGCCAAGCTACAGCAGCTGATGTGGTAATGTATTCAGTATTCACCACGTGCATTCACAGTGTTCATTCAGCACCACTGAAATTCACCCAGAAAGAAGAGAGACTGAACAAGCCACCCAGCCTCTCAAATCCTTGGCCCTACAGTCATTTAGCTGCTTAGTGGGACTCTTCCACCCCCATGCCAGAGCATACAGAGCAACATGGAGGTAGACGGAAAGGGTTGGGGTGGGCCTAGATTAGAGGACAGGGTTCATGACCACCAGGTCTGCAATTGCGTGGATCTGTGGGTATAAACCCCTGCATACAGGTCTAAAGAGGCCTCAACCCCCATTCCTGATCACAGAATAAAATAACAGCCATGATGGGGCTACGTTGCGGTCAGTGGGCTGGCTGTGTATGGATTCTCTCACTTCGGTCACTGCATAGGTCCTGCCCAAAACCCATTATTTTTAGGCTTTGTGCTGGCCATGAAAGACTTGCTCCTAAATGGTGCGAGCCCAGCCATTTTGTAGTCTGCCAGTCAAATTATGGCTTATGAAGGAATATATGGTAAATCTATCTGCCCACTGCAAATTAATTGGTTTGTTAATGTTGAATTAATACAGATAATAAATAATATGGCTTTATTATCTTTTTTAAAGATATTTGTGAATACGCTAAAATACCTGCAAAACAATGAGTTCCTTGTGGATGTGGATTTGTGGGGACTTTTTGCAAACTTGGAGGAGTTAAACCAGGTGAGGAAAAAAAGAAGAAATCTCATTTAGATCAAAAGCTGACAGCAAAATTAAAAAAGAGGAACACAAAGAATTGCCAGTCCCAGATTTTAGTGTCTGTATTTTGAACTTGACCCTAAGGACACTTTCCCCCTCTCTCTTTGGCAAAACAATTTGGATGAGGCATCTGATCAGGCCAAATGATTTCATGAACAGGCATAGAGCCATTTGAGTTTTGGTTATGGCTGTAGTCTGATCGTTTCCTGTTTTGAAGTAAATGTCATAAGATGAGTTTGGAATTAGCTCTTTAAAATAGAGTCTTGTTAAATCATGGATTTTGGCAGTCTTCAGTATACAAACATTAGGGCAGAACAATCACAACAGCCAGATCCATACAACAGTGAATTTCCCGTATCAAACAAGTGCATAGACATGAAGTGTCTGCTACACTATGGTCCCTTTATGCTACTCCATAAGGATAAAGGGAACAGAAACCACCCACATCTCCCCAGCTAGGGATTCCCCAGGTGACATGCTTGACTCATGTGCTACTCACCCTGCAGCTTCTGGGGCAAGGTGGAGAGAAGACATGCCCGGAGTGCTCTGTGCTCTGTCTATCCTCAGCTTGTGGCCAGTCCCCTTGGGGACTCTTTTCCAACATGTGAAAGTTAAAGTAGTCCCTATGCTGCTCTGACTTGTGCTGGGGCCAGGAAAAGACTCAGGGATCCCTAGCACCACCCACCCTGAGTGTAAACTCAGCAAAGCAGAGAACCTGGCCTAAGATCTCCATTTTGCAAGGACAGCATTCTCTGCAAGGCATTTTAATGCCAAGACAAGTTAGTCAAGATTGCAATTGATAATACCAGACATTCCTTCAAGCTGAAATGGTTGTTACCTGGCTTTAATGGTAAAGCAAAACTCTGTCCTGCCTTTGACAGCATCACATAAGACAAAAGAAATTATTTCCAAACTTATTCTTTTCACTGAATGCAAAATTATCAGTATAAGAGCAAATACATCACCCTGACTGAATGAGGGGTGGCGTTTGGGAACAGTTTCTGACTCCATTAGTGAATGAGCACTACAGAAGATAATCACTAAGATCAAATGCTACTATACTAAGAAAACTGTGTGTTGCAGTTTTCCTCCTCAAAGTTATACTTCCCATGGTCACTGACATCTCATTTTTGTTGCTTTTCTTCTACCAGCACAGAAAGAGTTTGCCTTTTATAATAAGGATTGCAAAGATTAATCAATGTCTGCACAGTGGCTTGAACACACAAAGGGCTAAGTATTATTATTAGAGCTCTATTGGTGAGAGGCAGTATGAGCTAGTAGATACTGACAGTCAGGAGATGTTGATTCTACTCCCATTGGCTTGCTGGGTGACATTGGCCCAATCAGTTCATCTCTCTGTATCTGTGTTTCCTCCCCAGCCAATATCTTTCCTGTCTATTTAGAGTGTGATTGCTTCAAGACAAGGCCCTGATTTTTACTCTGCTTATGCAGTGCCCAGCCCACTGGGCCTCTATATCAGTCTGAACCCTTTGATGTTATTAATCTATGTCGTGGGTCATGCATGCTCCATCCCCTTTTGGGATGGGGCAAGGGTCATTGTAGCCACATGGCCAAGTCTGAGTGACCCCTCTCGGTCCCAGAATAGTGTGGCCCAACAGCCAAAGTCAATATACTCGCCCTCTCTATCAGGAAAGGGTGGCCTAACTGCCAGAGTCAATAGAGCTGCCCTCACAATCAGAGCTGTGCGACCTAATGGCCAGAATCAATGGAACTGGTGAGACAGGCTGCCACCCCAGAAGGGCGGCAACCAGGGTAGAGAAACCCGGGCCCTCCCTCTCTACCGGGTCCCAACCCAGTGCCCTGTCGATTGCAGGGTTGCCTGCCACCAGCTCAGGGATCCATCCAAAACACGCTGAGCTAGTCTCTGGTTCTACAACCACCTCACTGCAAAGATTCCCTTGCTTCCTACCTGCTTCTCCACGGCTTGTAGTCTCAGAGTTCCCATGGTCTCTCCTCCCTCTGTGGCATCGAAGCCTGGGGGTCATCGGTCGCCACCATCTGGCTGGCCTCCACATCATGAAGTGCCAGTGGTCCTTCAGTAGGAGCCTGCAACCCAGGGCCTGTCACTGGTAGGGTTGCCCGCCACCAGCTCGGGGATTCAGTCAAAACTCACCGAGCTAGTCTCTGGTTCTACAACCACCTCCCCGCAAAGATTCCCTGGGTTGCTTCCAATCTGCTTCTCCAAGGCTTGTTGTCTCAGGGTTCCCATGGTCTCTCCTCCCTCTGTGGCATCTGGAGCTTGGAGGTCATCAGTTGCCACTGGCTGACTGGTTGGCTGGTGTCTGCATCATGAAGTGCCAGCGGTCCTTCAGCAGATCCTGCAGCACACCTCTTCCCTCTCCAATGGTTCACCCTGAATAAGATGAGCTGTTCCCTTTTATACATGGTCTCCAACTGGAGCATGCCCAGAAGGGTTGAGGGGGCATGGCCTCCTCAACCCAAAGAGAGGAATTAATCCCAGCAGTCCCAGTGCGGGGCATGCACGCCCCGTCACACTATAATACGACATAATAATGAAAATAATAATTGTTACTGCAATAAGTGAGTACTCCCTCAGTTCCCCCTGGCATCCCTGTAGAAACAACAGATAAACTAAACATCAGAATAAACATGCATCAAGTCTTTGCCTGGCCCTATCGTGGTGAGAGAGAGGGGAGGGGTTGAATTATGTGCTATTTACAGGATGAACACGCCGGAGGGTCGATTAGGATACAATCAGGATTGAGTGTTGTTTTTAATACTTTTCCCGTTATGTTTTTTTAAAATTTTTGCATGTGTATATAATATAGTAACATCCATTATGGTCAAATGTGGGGAAAATGATACTGACAGCCTTGCCATAAAAGAACTTTATGTTGTGAAATATATAAAATACACCTTGCCAACATGCTAGAGTTAATACTGTACCACAAGCAACTCCCCGAAAGCTATGTAGGTCCACACATTTGCTAAACAAAATAGAGTGGTTAAAATTAAAATCCCAGCATTTTAATGTAGTTCACTACGGTACTGGAGTTACAGCTGTTATTTTAGATTCTGTCTCTACAGGAATACTGTAGATTCCTGATACGACTGCATGGTAAATGTAGATTTCACAGTAAATTTTTCTATAGTGGCACAAGATGTGGAAATTCAGATAGGACCACTAGAATCGAAGTGAAAATATTTTTAAAGAACTTCATTTGGGAGAATGCTTTGCTTGCAAAGGCAGTTTTCACATTCTGGTCCCTTGGCAGTTTTAAATAAATGTTTTTCATTATCTTCAGGAAATTGAAATAAGGTAGAATATAAATTACAATCACTTTCCAAATGAGTTTGAAGACCTCTTTAATCACATTGCATCTACAGTGTTCTGTCACATCAGATCACTATACAGCATTTATTTCTGTAATTCTCAATGTTAATTTGTGTTGAATATTCACATTAATTATGTAGCTACTGTTCTAAAATAAATGTAATTGGAAAAATGTAATATTGTGTCATCATTTTTGTTAAACAGAGCTTGACAAGGCCTAAGTGGATGTTTTTAACAGGATTTTTTTAACTTCTGGTTAACTTAAGCACTTAGACAACAATTCAGAAAGGGATTGTGCCCGCTGACTTAAAGTCAGTCAATGGAGTTTGATGCAAGTACAGGGCTCTGTTGGGTGTGGAGTCAGTTGCAGGATCTGGACTTTAAAGAGATTTAATGGTAAAAATAAAGCTCAGAAGAGCAGACAAACTAATTTTTTTTCTTTCCTTGACTAGGTGAGTCTCAGTTTTGTGACTGATTTTTTCAAAATTGTAAAGGACCATGTCACTGCATCTGAGTCCTCCCTGGATTTCATCTCTGTACTCACAAAGGTAACATGGTCAGAAAGGTTCTGTAGTAGGACTCTAAATGTAGTGCAGAAAGTTTGTGAAGCTGCTTTCTTGGTCGCATTCCACTTTTAGTAAAAGACCTAGATCATATAATAAGAGGAATCAAGTTGTCCAATGGAAGCTTCAGAGATCATTCACTCTTCTTTCACTCAATGGGTGAAATCCTGGCCCTGCTGAAGTTTGCCATTGACTTCACTGGGGACAAGATTTCACCCCAAATTTGTAAATGCCTCTAACACATGTGGATACCTTAATACATTCCTAAATATAAGGCTATGCAAAGCTGTTCCGTAGTCTAGCACTTTTTATCATCTACTTTATTTTTCCGGCAGTAAAGTCTCAACACAGTAGATGCCCGTAGAATTGCTAGAGTTGTGGCAGGATTTTTAAGAAAGTAGTTTTCTTTGGCAAGTTTACTCTCTATTGTAGCCCGATTTTCCCTGTTGCAATCAAATCTCTGGCATAATGTATCTTACAAAAACTAAGAAAAGTAGATTGTTTACCCCATTGTTTTGCCCCTCACTAGGACATTCCTCTTTTTCAATCTTGTTAAACTTTTAAATCTTTTGTCTTGCAGTATTTTCAAGGTAACCTCTGCCAGACACACCAGATTTACTGCCTTCATTACACCTCAGCCATCTTTTACTTGGAGAACCTGAGGCAAAGAGAAGATTTTGGAATCTATCTGAAAGTAAAGTGTTGGTTTTGCTCTCCTTGTTGAGTCGTCAACCATCCTATCCTGTCTTTAAAAACAAGTTGGAAAAGCTATATTCTATTTTAGATAATAGTCTATGCCTTTTTTCTTGAAATGCAAACGATACCACAGGTTTAAATATACTTGGTAGAATTCTGGCTCCACTGAAGTCAGAAGCAAAATTTCCATTGACATGAGCTCCTTCAATGGCACCAGGTTTTCATCCACTCCATTCAGACAGTGCTTTTCCAATGGCAACTGCAGCTTAATGCACTTTCAATTAGTGCAACGATCCCCTCTTGGGATTGCCTAACACTGAGGGCAGCAGCTAAAATAACTGCCTATTTTAAGAGGTTTGTGGGGAGGGATAGTTCAGTGGTTTGAGCATTGGCCTGCTAAACCCAGGGTTGTGAGTTCAATCCTTGAGGGGGCCATTTAGGGATCTGGGGGAAAAATTGGAGATTGGTCCTGCTTTGAGCAGGGGGTTGGACTAGATGACTTCCTGAGGTCCCTTCTATAATTTTCTGTCTTATGTGATCTGCTCAAAGATCAGACCTTGTAACAATCACTTGACTCCAGGAGCTGCTGCTTTAATGAGAACACCAAATAGCATGAAACTCACAAGAGTTGGCACACCTGAGGAACAGGAGATTCAAGAGGCTTGTGTGTGAACTGGAGAGGCTGGCATGGTGTTTTTGTCTCATAAGCGCTGTCTTTATTTGAAGCTGTGTTTATATTCACATGGTCTTATCAGACTTTACAAGCACAACATTCAAAATAAGATAAGTGCTTTATTACTTCATTCTGAGCCTGAATTCTCTTTCCAGAGGGAAGTTAAAAGCATGTGTTTAAACCAAGCTAATAGCACCAGACACATGAATATAATGAAAGAGCATGGTAGTGCTTTTGCGTGTTTTTGTGAGTCTGTGAGAAAAGAGTTGGTAGAGTTTTCATTGAATCTGAGGAAGAACGCTTGAATGCTTCCCCCCTTTGCATATTTATATCTCTGTGACCCATCTGGGAGGGAAGAGGATCTCCTTGAGTACACATGATGGAACTAAAACAGCAGCTCATTGATGTAAATGTCATTTTTACCCTTTGAGATACATTTTGTTTTACTGTATCTGAAATCAGCTGGGAAGAAGAGACAGAATGGGAGGCTAACACAATAATACTACATTTAGTGGCTTGGCTTTTCCCTGTCATGTAGCAGTATCTCCATTGACTTGACCTAAACTTTTGCCAAGCTTGAAGAGTTATTGTTTATGGACTTCTAAAGTGAGCACGAGTGGTCAAATTCTGCTCTTAGTTACACTGCATATACCTGAAATCAGTGGTGTTAATCCAGATTTACACTAACCAAATTTAGCCCATAGATTGCATGGGATAGGGCCCTACCACTTTTATTTATCTTTAGCATCACACAGACCAATAGCACTACATAAATACTAAATAATGGACATCACCATTTCAAACTCACTCAGCTTTCAGATTTTACTCTATTTAAACCTGATAAATGAGCTCACTCTTATGGGCAGCTCCAGGGTGGTAGCCAGGTGTCCTGCCCCCACTAGGGTCATTTGGGGTCTGAATAGCTCCAGTACCACCAGGAGTCCCCCAGGGGCAACAGAGACAGATCTAAGGGCAAAACTCACTCTTTTATAAGCAGTCAAACGTTGGAGAGGAAATGGCTCTGGAGGAACCCCTGATAGAGATTTTTCTTGATGAGATCAAATGGTATAGTGAAGAAACTTTTACTAGGAATTAGTATAATGCCTGAAATGTGAAGTTATCTGAACCAAAGATTAACCTGTGCGACTGATTCAGCTCCTCTTGAAGTGAAAGGGAGTCTTTCCATTGACTTCACTAGGAACTGAATTGGCTTCATCACAAGTGGATCCCATTTCATTTCAGTGAACTGATGATGCAGCTAATTTCTTATTAACGGCTTTGTCAGAAAGCACCCAGAGGTCGTGGATCCTAAAACAGGCTTCCTTTATATTCAGTAGTGGTGTGAACAAAATGAACAGTGCAAACGACTACAGCTACCAGAACTGTTGGTGGCTCCTTTACACAGACTGACCCGATATCCCCTTCTCCTTAACAATATCTGGAAGAGAAGCACTGATGCAGCACAGAAAGCCACCATCCACTCTATTAAGGAAAAGGTGGAAAAGTCCTTACGTAAGTAGCTGAGATTAAAAGTCAAGTTCTCCATTTAGTATTTTCTCTGAGAGTTTACGCACTTGAGGTTCAAATGTAAAGGAGATTGTTGTTTTTTACTGGGTGAAGATTTGATTGGTGGCATGAAAAACTCATTGTGATCCCTTTGCGGCCTTCTCTTTTTCTCAAAATTGTCTGGTACCATTCTCATATTGTCCAAGTCTTCTCTCAGTATGGTAATGCAGCACATAAATCAGTCAGTCACTTGTATTCACAGAGAATCATTTGAGCAGTTCACAAATGGGAACAAATCAAGGAATATCTCAAATAAAGAGGTCTTTGAGATGGAGTCATGTCTGGGAAGGATTCGGAGGGTTTAATCCTTAAAAGAATAAAATTCCACACACAAGGGGCATATTATGCCAACAACCTTTCTCAGAATGACAGTCTTAACATGTAAGGTATCTAGGGAGCCATCTCATCTAAGGAAAACTTTCTCCAGCTTATGCAGAAAAAAATGGATGGGTTTTTATACTGGAGTCTATTTTACATATATAACCTATTAATTCAGTCATTTCCTGGAACCCACAATTTGCAGCTATAAATATCTGGTAACTCTGAAGCTCATTATAAGACAAACTTATTTTTCTAGTGCCCCAATCCAGCTCCCACTGAAGTCAATGAGAGTATTAATAGATAGAAAGTGAATACACCTATTGGCGTATACCTGTACCAGTGACCTCTGCCCAGGGTTACAAATCAGGAAGTGGCTTTGGTCCACTTAGCCTGTCTGCCTTCATGTCCTCATCTGTGACATTACAATTTACCTGCCTTGCTGGGATGCTGTGAGGGGTAACTTTACCTCCAGCGTTCCCTCCCTTGCTGAGTGTGTGTGCGCACTACAGTGTTGTGTGCAAAATGGCTGTGCATGCAAAATTAGGAGTCATATTGAAGTTTTGCTCTTTAAGGCCCTGATCCTGCAGACTAATGCATGTGCTTCAATTTACACACTGTGAATAGATCTCCTGAGTCCCAGTCCAGAGCCTGAATCACAAAATCATCCTTCCTTTTAAAGTTTGTTCTTAAAGATTATCATTGATTCCAATGGCTTTTGAATCAGACCCTAAATGATAAAAGCTAATTTACCCTTAAATAAACCAGTAAAGAACTTTCTCATGCTACTGGAGTCACTCATGAACCAATAATAGACAGGCTTCAGCCAATTCCCCAACCCCCCCGCTCCCCAGCCTTGCCCCCCAGCATATATTGTCTTGCTCTGGTCAGAAGCCTGGTTACCTAAGAAATAAAATAAATTTGCAGTGTAAGTTCTACAAACTAAACAAGATTTTAATAAAGAAGTGTCTCACACTGAGAGATGGTACAAACAGATCACAGATCTTCAATACACAGGTTTAAACTCTCCTCCAGCGTGGGACCATGCTCCTCAATTCAAAGTCTTTGTCCTCCAGATGTGTTTCCAGGTGTTGAGTTGTGGCAGCAATGAGGCCAAGTGATGAAGTCACTTCCCCTCTTTTGTAGTTTCTTCCAGTTTGCTAAAAAGATCTTTGCTTGTGACATAGCGGTCTGCCCCCATTGGTCAAGCAGCCTCCATTGTATACGCCCTCTCTCTGAGAAGTCTCCATTGTATACAGTTCCTGGGATAGTGAATTCTCTTTAATTGGCCGTCAGCATGACTGGCTACTCCACTGTCATACCTGAAAGGCTGGTTGTGGGTGTTCCCAACCTCACAACATATTTCAGTAACACACACATAACAAAACTTCGTAACTTCCCATACAATGATAGCACATACAATCCAATAGGATATTAATGTTCAACAGATCAAGACTTTTAAAATGATGCCTCACAAGGCATACTTTGTACAAAACATATCATAATTATATGACAGTGATGAATCTGGGGGTTCCAGGGTGTTGCTTTGAGGTACAGAGTGCCAGAAACTCCAACTGAAATCACTGGGAGTTAGCCATCTAAACACCTTTGAGGGTTTAGGCCAGAGACCCTCCACTTCCACTGCAGTCTTGCACTGTTAAAGTCATTCAACATCTCCAAAGCTTATCGTCAACCATAGGAATAATTGATATTTTGTATTTTTCAGGAGATCTTGAAGGTAAAGTAAAATGGCTGGACAATTTTCAGAAATGTAGGCAGCTGCATGAGGTTATAATTTGGCCTCCACTTTGGGATCGTGACAAAAGGTTCTTTCTCCCAGAGGTAAGCCATGTATTCACCACTATTTAAATGTTAGCCTGAGGACTTCTTCTTTGAAGAAAAGTTTCATATAGTTCCTATATTTGCCCAACCTTAGTGTTGTGGTCTAAAGATGATAATCATCTCTGTATTCTAAATAATGTAGATGTACATTATTAGTAGTTATATTCTGATAGTATGTAGATGCCCCAATCAAGAGTAGGCTCCATTGTGCTAGGCACTGGGCAGACACATGTGCACAGATGTTCTTAGCCTTGAAAAACTTACCCTCTTCATGCTTAGCTTTACTCACACAAGTAATTCAGGGCTGGAGAGAAGGACTCTTCCCTGCTGCTGCATCTCTGGCAGTAACCAGAGTCCTCCTTTCCCCTTCTGAAGTTCAGGGTCTGTCTTTTGGGAGGTGGAAAGGGTTTCTACCGCACTTGGCTCTGAGGTTGGGATGTCAACTGGTCCAACAATCTATGGGAGATCCACGCTGCTTACTCCAGGGAGCTGAAGAAGTATCCCAACCCAAGAATCATATGAGGTTGATACAAATACTACTTCTTATTATTCCTTTATTAGCTGATTTTGAGGTAGAACCCCATGCAAAATTGTTCACCTTCCCCACTTCCCAGGATGAACCTAAGAAATTCACATTAGCATTTGTAATGTAAAAATATGAATTTTCCTTGAGAATGTGTTCTGCTTTCTGCTGAAGTGACCCATTGACCTCCCCTTGCCTTTGAAGCCTGAGTTTAAGTAACATTATGGTACAGTTGCTAAGTGGGGCTCACCTTGATGTTCAGTGCTGTTAAATTCATTAAACTCACTCTAAAGAAGATGATCCCAGTTTGAATTTTCAAAGAATTAAACTTGTTTAATCCAGAGTATTGCTGAAAAAAACATGGCCATGCTTAGTTGGTAGCGGTCTGACATGCTTAGTTTGATGTAAACCTGAATATCCTACAAATACGAAGAGTATTTCTCAGACTCCTTAACAACTGGTCAATTTCCAGTTCCAGGTCAAATTTGTTTGATTCTCTTTTCTGTTTTTAATTCCAAGTGTCTGAAACATATTTTAAGAGAAAACATGAGTGAAAACATCTTGTCTTCCTCAAACCGACAGCTTCTTCATGAAGGGAGGTTAACTCTTGCAGGTAAATGCCATTTTATTCATGTGCCAGCATTACAGCACCATCGTCTGTATGGTCAGTACAGCACAGATCTGTGCCCCACTGATTAATTAGAAATATGGATCAAAGAAAAACAAATATACAACGTGTTATGCAGTGATTGATTATTGTCACCTCTGGATGGCCAACCTGCTAAATGCTGAAGGAATCAGCTTGACTGGCCAATGTCCAAATTTCAGAGCAGGTTTTTTATCGTGATATCCAGGATTGTGGCTCAGGGAACACAGAAGAAGTTGAGACTGCTCTGTAAAAAGGTGTCCTTGTCATTGTGTGATTGATCTAGGTATCTAAGCAGTTCTAATGCATCCATCACTGTACTAGTATCTAGGTGCCATACGCAAGGAAAGAATAAAAAAAATGTTTTTTTCATCCCTCCCAAGTTATGAACAGCTTTTCTAAGGGATTAGCCTTGGTGGATGTCCTCAAAGAGGAAGGTGTTACCATGCTGGATTGTGTCCGCTGCTAGTGAGGAAAAGTGTATTAAAACAGGGGACTCTTGAGACTATCCCACCAGTGACATGATCTTGCCCCGCTGCAGTATATTACAGCGTCGTAATATGTCCTTCATGACAATTCCAACAGCATCACCTTGTGCTGCTGTGGCACAACATAACACAACGTCATATCTCTGCAGCACAAGCATCATGTTGTAAAGACGTCCAGGTTTGTCTCATTGGATGAATAAGGCAACATCCCTATCTGAGCATAAGGCAGCAGGGGTTTAGCATGCTCATCTGTACATGAGTGTGAGGTAGAGACTGGGCAGTGGCAGCATCCCCGTCCTTATCCAAGTGCAAGGAAGACAGAGGACAGAAGAGGCACTGAGAGCAGCACAGTGGGGTGGGATAAAGGTCTCAGTGGTGGTTTAGGCATCAGAAAAAAGTCTTCCATTTAAAATTCCCTGATTAGTGCAGCCAGGCACTGAGGCAAAGAGAATAAGGTGCAGAAGTTGTGATTCACCTTTCCCCTACCGTCACAACTATCATCATAAACTGGTGATGAGAGGACCAGACCAAGATTTCTCCTTCCCCTACAGACACAGGCCAGCAACAGAGAGATGAAAATGTAAGGTGGTAGAACAGACACAATGGTTGGGGCATAAATTAATACAATTCTTTTTTAACTTACAAAAATTAATTGCTATTGTTTGGGAGGGTTTGGCAGAAGGGGGCAGAGCACAAGTGTTTTTTAATCCAGCTCCTCCTTTTATCCCCAAAATTTCAGCCAGCAACCCCAGTCACCTGAGCTGTCCACTGCTAATGAGATTAAGTACTGGTACTTATCAAGGATCTACATTTCTTGGAGGAAGAAATTAACGTTGAAGACAGATAGGATGGCAATCCCTAAATCTTGCAGAAATAAATTTGCAAGCTCAACTTATTTTAGCTAACATAAGCAATCGGAGAGAGCGTGTGGTTTGGCAATATTTCTTGATCTTTTTATTTTCAAGATGAAAATGAAAAAACATAATTCTAAGTAGGATGAGATGCTGAAAATGGGAAAGAAGCATCTCTTAAAGACACAAATTTAAAAATACACACAGTCTGATACTGAGGTGTGCTGTGCATCTCCAAGCCCAGTGTCAACACCCTAGCGCCCTGCATTTTTACTCTCAGATAATTCTCTCGAAACTGGGTTGTTTCGTATTACGCCTTGAAACCAAAAGGAAAATGAGTAAAATGTTGCTCATAGCTTCCATCCTAAGAAACAGGTTTACTTCACTAGACATTCCATGACTAAAATATCTCCTCCTACCATTTTAAAATAGTGTAATCAAACCCTTATGTTAAAGCAGTATTGGAAATCAGAAGCAAACAAACAAGGGCCCAGAAATCCTGACTGGAACCTGCCACACCATTTCAGCATAATGCACCACATATGGATATGAGGGATGGTATGTGCAAGATGCAATTCTTAGTAGCTGGCCCACAGCTCTGGGACTCATGGCTGAAAGTCAGACTGGCCACAAATCTTACCACCTTCAAAATGAAAATCTCAATTCCCAGCAGCAAATGGAGACAAAGGATCAATTATTCTTATGTTGTTATGAATAGAAGAAATACTTGCTCAAACTGACAATACCTTCCCCCCACCAGCACAAAATCAAAGAAAACATATTAGCTACAGCCACTGTAGAAATTGTAAGACAATGATGGGCAAAATTGAATAAAACATTACAGATTAGCTAATGTGCCTAGATTAGGCAGACTACTGGATAGAGTTTACAATAAATAATTTACATCAGTATAATCAGGGGTGAAAGTAACTTAAAGGACTTACTGGTACGCCGGAGTCTAGAGCAGGGGGTGGGGCCTCAACCGGAAGAGGCAGGGGCTCCGGCTGCGGTAGAGGCGACTGGGAGCCCCAGGGCTCAGGGGTTATTTAAAAGGTCCCTGGGGCTCAGGGGTTATTTAAAGGGCCGGGGCTCCAGCTACTGCACCAGAGCCCTGGGCCCTTTAAATCGCCGCCCGAGCCCAAGTGCTGGAGTCCCAGGGTAGCAGCGGCAGCCGAGGGCTCCGGCTGTGATTTAAATTGCCGAAGGAGCCCTGGGGGCTCCTGGCTGCTGCTGCTACCCCGGGCTCTGGCAGCGGGGTTCAGGTAGCAATTTAAAGGGCCCAGGGCTCCAGCTGCCACTACTACCCCAGGCCCTTTAAATCGCCACTGAAGCCCCGTTGCCGGAGCCGTTGGCGATTTAAAGGGCCCCAGACACCACTGCGATAGTGGCAGCTTGTGCCCTGGGCCCTTTAAATTGCTGCCTAAGCCCCGCTGCTGGAGCTCCAGGGTAGTGGCAGTGGCCCAGGGCTCTGGCGGTGATTTAAGGGGCCTGGGTCTCCCAGCCGCCACTACCGTAGTGGAGCCCCTTGCCTTTTAAATCACTGACGGAGCTCTGGGGGCTCCTGGCTGCCACCACTACCCCAGGGCTTGGGGCTCTGGCAGAGATTTAAAGGGCTCGGGGCTCTGCTGTGGTAGCGATGGCTGGGAGCCCTGGGCCCTTTAAATCGCCGATGGAACCCTGGGGCTTCCAGCCACCTCCACATCCCTGGGGCTCTGGCAGCGGGGCTCTGGTGGCAATTTAAAGGGCCTGGGACTCCAGCCACTGCCAAGAGCCCCAGGCCCTTTGAATCACCGCCTGGGGAAGCCGATTCAGTACGGCGTACTAGACAGTACCGGCTTACTTTCACTTCTGAGTATAATCCAGGTAATACTATGTGATCAAATATATACCACTGCTAAGCATGAAGGGCTATGACAAAAATTATACAAGGGCTTTAATATGATACTTGGACCTTAAGAAGCCCAAGGAAAGTAAGTCTTAAACAAATAAGATGGGGAGTCTTATGTTACCTTGTAGTGTACTGTTTGTAGTGTCCTGAATCCCTGGTGAAATAAAGGGGGATTCTCATTGTAGCTCCCACAGCCTTCCCGCCAGGCCTCTGATTAACCAATGTGCACTTGGTTCAATTGCACAGGGCCCCCGTCTCAGGAGCAACCACCTGACCATCCAGACAAAAAACAACACACACACACACACACAAACCCGAGGGCCAAGAAGCGGCAGGGTGTGGCATTCCGGGGGGGGGGGGGGGGGGGAAGGGCCCCACCTGCACACTATGTCAAGAGCCATTGCAGTGTAGGTGCAGGATGGGCCCCCTCCAATTATTCCCCCTGCAGGCCTCCCACTCCAAGCAGGGGGCTCCCAAAATCTTTAATCCAGCCCTGTTTCCTGTAAGTGGCTAGTCCATGACATCGTTAGCCTCTAGAAGCTATTGCTGTTGCCTCCTGCAATAAACCAAGTCATTTTCAAACCAAAACATTTCATAACAAGCACTCAATGAACTATTTTGCCAGTCTCCAGATTGCCTGTAAGTGAAAGTTCTGGTTGTCCCAGTCTGACCTGTAACCCTGAGAATAGAAATGCATTTTGAGAGATTGCTCATTTCAAGACAAACACTCTGAGTATGGAATTTCCTAATCACACCAAACCTTCTGAAGTTAACATTTTATTTAATGCTGGCCTTGAGTGCTCCTATCTAGGGCATCAAAAGTAACACACAGGGTGAAGACACCAGATATAAAAGGCTGATGAGTGGCCAGTGATAGCATGAAAGGGTGTGGTCTGGAGTCAATACAGCTAAGCATTATACAATAAGAATATTGCTGGTAAGAGAGAAGAGGGACAGACAAGAGGAAAGGGCAGGAAAGAATAAGGCGTGCAGAAGAGAAAGGAAGTGATTCTGGAAGAGACTAGAGTAGTGAAACAGGACCATGCAAGGAATAAAAAGAAACAGCAGCAGGGTGGAAACCTGTAGAGGGAGCCCTAAAGATAGACTGAGGTGCAAGCTCCACACTCTGGGCATTCGATCCAACAGACTCCCAGAGCTCTAAATGGTTTGCAACATTCCAGGATCCCTAGGTTTCCCTATTTCCCTTTGAAATCATCACCTTTGCTTCTGATGCATGATCATTCATTGTTTATACTACCAGAACACCTAGAAGCCCCAATCAGGACCGGCGCCTCCACCTTGAAGACTTCAAAATGTACTCATAAAAAATAACTTGCCCTTAAAAGACTTTTGTTTCACTATTTCTTCTCTTATCGCCAAACTAGTGATGGAAGTTGAGTCCATTCTGTGTTGTGTAGTTACTGAAGGACCTTTATAATGCCATCAACATGAAAATCTGAGTTGCATCATGTAGGCACAATGGGGTGAGACTTTGTACAACTATTTTTAAGGGACCCAGATGAACACTGGAATTTACCCTTGTTATGTATCTGCAATTGCCATAGGGTTAATATTCCCTGGTGATCTATAAGTGAGTTGTTTGGTTGACAGCATGCTGCTCTTTGTAGCTGTGTTCAAAGATATATGATCTGAGTTATTTTGGCAATGAGAAACTGCTGGTCTTTTATGACCACAATTATGAATGACCAAAATGACAAAGCAGAATATCTTGCAAGTCTGGAGTGTGTGAGAATACAAAAGAGACAATGAATGGTGGAGTGCCAGATTTGGAGGCCTGCTTAAAATATACCACATTACACAGATCTGCTTTAGAATAGAAATTGCAGATCCTCAGAACAATCATGCTACTGTTTTGTTTTTCTCCTCAGAAAGTACAAGGATCCTTGATGTCTACCTCTTTCTATTCAGTGATTTCCTATTAATTACCAAAACTAAACGTAACAAAAAGGTAACAATGGGCAGAAACAGTCACACTTACTGTATGTGCTTTTTGCAGCCTGGAAAATATTTATGCAAGTATTTTGGAAGAATTATTTTTAAGAGAAAAACGCAAGTGGAATAATATATATGAAGGACAGTAATAGATATTTTTAATATAAATAGCGAAGAGTAAAACACACCACAGTAGTTCTTCAGGGCAGTTTAAATGATAGGAGCTGTGTATAAAGATGTGATGTTATAGGGCTGATATGGTGTCCAAAGTGTGTATTATTGGACATTTCTTTAATTCCTTTACCGTTCCCCCAGTTCCCGTACCCAACATACTGGATCTCTAAAGCCAACTGCATCTTCTGAAGTATGCTGGGCACTTTAATGATACATATCAATTCTATAAACTTACAGTCTTTTGTGTAAAGGATGTCAGAAATCAGAACCTTTGGGAGCTAATGCGGAAAAACAGAGAGAACCAGTGAAAATGTTATCCTCGTGGAAAGAATAGCAACATTCTCAGAAGCTCTGGGTTCTATCTCTGCCACTGCCCTTACCAGGCATAAAATGGGAGGAATGATACCTCCTTTATAAGGCACTTTGAGATCTGCTGATGAAATGCACTATATAAAAGCTAGGTGTTATTAATTATTCACCACCAAACAGGCACTTGGCATTTGAGGCTCCAGTGTCTTTGAGTACAAAGTCAGTTAAATTTATGAAGATCATGTAATGGCTTAGCAAAGGTGACATGCTGTAATGCAATAGATGATTGCAGGAGACACTGTCTGAATTAGAAATGGTTTTAAACAAACAGCAGTTGTCACATTTTATAGGTTTTGAAAGAGCACAGGTTAGAGTCTATGCCAGCAACACCATGACATAGTCACATTCCCAATCATGTGGTTCTCAACCAGAGGTACATGTACCCCTGGGGGTACGCAGCAGTCTTCCGGGGGCCACATCAACTCATGTAGATATTTTCTTAGTTTTAATACAGTCTACATAAAAAGCACTAGCGAAGTCAGTACAAACTAAAATTTCACCCAGACAAAATGAGAAAGCAATTGTTCAGTAATGGTGTGCTGTGGCATTGTGATGTCTGATTTTGTAAGCATGCAGTTTTTAAGTGAGGTGAAATTTGGGGTACGCAAGACAAATCAGACCCCCGAAAGGGGTACAGTAGTCTGGAAAGGATGAGAACCACTGCTCTGAACCACACATGCAGGCCCCCATAGGAGGGTTTGCCCTGTGTATGCATGAATCATGTTTCAGAGGCGCTGCATCACGTGTGTGGCCCTTTGCAAATTCCTCATTATAGATGTCAGTACCGAGCCACCCATATGGGTGCACAGGGTCTACACTTGGCGTATTTTCTAGCAGCGATAAATCCACAAGTGTGAAGAGAACAGTAACCTGTGTTAAACAAGGCATCTGAAAAAAACTAGTATGGTTTGTTTTGTGCACTTGGGCTTGACTTTGATTTTTAATATGCAGGTTAGCTGCATACTTTGGAGGTTGCTCAGATGATAACCGAAAAAAAAATTATTTTGTGGCTTAGTATATATGTGAGGCCTCTTAGCACATTCTGCCGGGAAAACAAGTTTAGAGAGATATTTAGTGGCTAGAGTTTGTAAACATACAGAGGAGTTTGGTGACTATATAATCAAGTGCTTTCCCTTCCCATTTTCAGAAATACGGGGGCTCAGACATCAGTTTAATACCTGTATGCCCTTCCTTTTCTCCTGAGCTGCAGTCTTTGGTAAAAGATGGTGGTTCTTGTACAGTCCTGGACCAGCCCATTCCACTAGACAGACTGACACTCAAAAATATTGATCCACTCCATATGACAGGTACGTTTCATGTGTTTTGTATATTTTGTAAGGCAGCTTTCTATGTACAGTGTATACATAGAGTCCCTGGCCTTTGCACCACATGCACCCGCCCACTCACCTCTCTCCTGCCCCAGCATAGAATAGCTCTGAAGGGAGGCCTGCCACTAGAGAGCTCCCATGAGAGTCACTTGCCTCCTGAATCATGGGAGTAGGGAGTGGGGGGAGTTCCAGCGATGACAGCGGAAGCCATGCAAGTCACTGGAGTCTATCTATTGAAATTTGTGTTGCTTTTCACTTTGGCTTTGGAGAGAAGGAGAATCCTATAGACAGTGGCCAGCATTGTCCCAGGGCTATGGATCCCTATAAAGTGACCCTAGAGTTTTAGGAGGGGAGTTTACCACCTTTAATGCTCTCTTCAGTTTAAAGCCTCCTAGAGCCCAATGCTGAGTTACAGAAATAACACCAGACCATTGGTTAAAAATGTTTCGGTCCCGCATACAAGTCAATTTAACTGTCAAAATCCTACTGCTTGTCCACTGAGCAGTCTAGCCCCCCAAATCCACAGATATTAAAAACAAACCTGAAACCCACAGAATTTATGCTAGCCTGGAAGTTCATCCATCCTGACTCATCGGCATTCCACACCACTGCAAGCCAGGCAGCAAAGAGAAAAAAAAACAACTAACGAGGAGATAAAAGCACTAGCATCAGAATTTAAAAACAGTGGCTTCTTAAACTTGCTGCAGGCACTGTATGTCTCTCCGTGTGTGTCTAAATGCATCTCCCTACCAACACAGCCTGAATCCAGCAAACTAATGGCCTGTGACTTGCACAGCAGCCAGTCGGTGAAGGTAAGGGCAACATCTGCCTCTCTGATCTCGGGTATGCTAGTTTGGGGCATACACAGATTCTTGTTGCTCCAGAAACCTCTTGGGCATGTAATATGTGAAATCCAATGAGCCGGACTATTGCAATGAAATGAAATGTTTGCCAGTGTACCGTACTTTAGCTGTACAGCTAGTGCTCTATCAGATCACATGGAAAAGCTGCAGCAGATCTGGAACCACATCATCAAAGTGTTGAGTCATATGTCTGTCTCCCTCCTGCCCACGTCCCCCCTTCAATCCATCAGTGAAGATAAACAATGCCCCACTTGTTTACTTCTGCCATTCCTGTCTCTGTGCCATCTTCCATGCTGCCCACTGTGCATTGGACACCTCTATATCCCAGAATACCAGGTGTCCACTTCCTTCCCATTCAGATCCTTCCTAAAGACCACAATGTCCACAAATCCTCATCATCCCAGAACACTTCTCTATCACCATGTCACACTGCAGAAAATAGTAATTCAGAATAATTCATTAAACTATAACTTAACTCCCTCTCTGGTCTCTTAGTGCATCTTGTCTCCTCTGAGTCTGTCTTTTAGAGTGAAAACCCCCTAGGGAAGGGACTGACTTCATTTTTGTGTCTGGTACAAATTCTGGACACATCACTGGTACTTAACAATAATATATAATAATAATGGGGATAATGCTATCACATGACAGATGTAGTGGTCTCTGATCTAAGTAGAAGACCTTAAGCGGTTCCTTCACATGGTGATGGGGGATTTCAACTACCCAGACATCTGTTGGGAAAATAACACAGTAGGGCACAGATTATCCAACAAGTTCTTAGAATGTATTGAAGACAATTTTTTATTTCAGAAGGTGGAGAAAGCTACTAGGCGGGGAAGCTGTTTTAGATTTGATTTTGACAAATAGGGAGGAACTGGTTGAGAATTTGAAAGTGGAAGGCAGCTTGGGTGAAAGTGATCATGAAATGGTAGAGTTCGTGATTCTAAGGAATGGTAGGAGGGACAACAGCACAATAAAGACAATGGATTTCAAGAAGGCAGACTTTAGCAAACTCAGGGAGTTGGTAGGTAAAATCCCATGGGAAGCAAGTTTAAGGGGAAAAACAATTGAAGACAGTTGTCAGTTTTTCAAAGAGACATTATTAAGGGTACAAAAGCAAACTATCCCACTGCATAGGAAAGATAGCAAAAGTACAAAAAGTGGAAACTCGGTCAAATTACAAAGGATGAATATAAACAAATACCACAAGTATGTAGGACAAAATTAGAAAAGCCAAGGCACAAAACTAGATCAAACGAGCTAGGAATATAAAAGGTAACAAGAAAACCTTCTACAAATACATGAGAAGCAAGAGGAAGACCAAGGAGAGAGTAGGCCCATTATTCAATGAGGGGGGAAAGACAATAACAGAAAATGTGGAAATGTCAGAGGTGCTTAATGATTTCTTTGTTTCGGTTTTCACCAAGAAGGTTGGTGGTGATTGGATATCTAACATAGTGAATGCCAGTGAAAATGAGGTAGGATCAGAATCTAAAATAGGGAAAGAACAAGTCAAAAATTACTTAGACAAGGTATATGTCTTCAGATCACCAAAGCCCTGATGAAATGCATCCTAAAATACTCAAGGAGCTGACTGAGGAGATATCTGAGCCATTAGCAATTATCTTTGAAAAGTCATGGAAGACGGGAGACATTCCAGAAGACTGGAAAATGGCAAATATAGTGCCCATCTATACAAAGGGAAATAAGGACAACCCAGGGAATTACAGACCAGTCAGCTTAACTTCTGTACCTGGAAAGATAATGGAGCAAATAATTAAGAAATCAATTTGCAAACACCTAGAAGATAATGAGGTGATAAGTAAAAGTGGGCATGGATTTGTCAAGAACAAATCATGTCAAACCAACCTGATAGCTTTCTTTGACAGGGTAACAAGCCTTGTGAATAGAGGAGAAGCAGTAGATGTGGTATATCTTGACTTTAGTAGAGCTTTTGATACTGTCTCGCTTAACCTTCTCATAAACAAACTAGGGAAATACAACCTAGATGGAGCTACTATAAGGTGGGTACATAACTGGTTGGAAAATTGTTCTCAAAGAGTAGTTATCAGTGGTTCACAGTCATGTTGGAAGGGCACAATGAGTGCGGTCCTGCAGGGATCAGTTCTGGGTCCGGTTCTGTTCAATATCTTCATCAATGATTTAAATAATGGCATAGAGAGTACACTTATAAAGTCTGCAGACAATACCAAGCTGGGAGGGGTTGTAAGTGCTTTGTAAGATAGGATTAAAATTCAAAATGATCTGGACAAACTGGAGAAATGGTCTGAAGTAAATTGGATGAAATTCAGTAAGGACAAATGCAAAGCACTCCATTTGGGAAGGAACAATCAGTTGCACACATACAAAATGGGAAATGACTGCCTAGGAAGGAGTACTGCAGAAAGGGATCTGGGAGTCATAATGGATCACAAGTTAAATATGAGTTAACAGTGTAACACTGTGGCAAAAAAAGCAAACATAATTCTGGGATGTCTTAGCAGGAGTGTTGTAAGCAAGACACAAGAAGTAATCCTTCTGCTCTACTTTGCACTGATTAGTCCTCAACTGGAGTATTGTGTCCAGTTGTGGGTGCCACATTTCAGGAAAGATGTGGACAAATTGGAGAAAGTACAGAGAAGAGCAACAAAAATTATTAAAGGTCTAGAAAACATGACCTATGAGGAAAGATTGAAAAAATGGGTTTGTTTAGTCTGGAGAAGAGAAGACTGAGAGGGGACATGATAACCATTTTCAAGTATGTAAAAGGTTGTTACAAGGAGGAGGGAGAAAAAATTTTCTTCTTAACCTCTCAGGATAAGACAAAAAACAATGGGCTTAAATTGGAGCAAGGGCAGTTTAGGTTGGGCATTAGGAAAAATTTCCTAATTGTCAGGGTGGTTAAGCACTGGAATAAATTGCCTAGGGAGGTTGTGGAATCTCCATCATTGGGGATTTTTAAGAGCAGGTTGGACAAACGCCTGTCAGGGATGGTCTGGATAATATTTAGTCCCGCCTTGAGAGCAGGGGACTGGAGTAGATGACCTCTAGTGGTCCCATGCAGTCCTATGATTCTATGCTAAATTCATTATGAGTTCAGATTACTGCAAAGTAACAGCATCAAACAGGAGAAGAGGCACAAGCAGTAAATAGCTCTTCCCTGTGAACATAGGTAGGCAGTCTAATTTCTTGTAAAAGGCACCAAGGATTAGAACTGAATCACTCAGTCTCCAATGTTGGTGTTACAACATAATTTCATCCTGGGGGCAGAGTTTAAATGAAGGATTTCATTCTTAGAGAGACAAGATGGGTGAGGTAATATCTTTTATTGGATCAACTTTTGTTGATGAGAGAGACAAGCTTTTGAGCTTACACAGAGCTTTTTTGCACATCTGGGAAAGGTACTCCAAGCATCACAACTAAATGCAAGGTGGGACAGATTTCCCAGATCTGAGTGTCTCTGGATTAAGTTTAGAAGTGTGTGCAACAAGAGTGATGTCATGGTGGGAGTCTGCTATAGACCACCGGACCAGGGGGATGAGGTGGATGAGGCTTTCTTCCGGCAACTCACGGAAGCTACTAGATCGCATGCCCTGATTCTCATGGGTGACTTTAATTTTCCTGATATCTGCTGGGAGAGCAATACAGCGGTGCATAGACAATCCAGGAAGTTTTTGGAAAGCGTAGGGGACAATTTCCTGGTGCAAGTGCTAGGGGAGCCAACTAGGGGGAGCGCTTTTCTTGACCTGCTGCTCACAAACCGGGTAGAATTAGTGGGGGAAGCAAAAGTGGATGGGAATCTGGGAGGCAGTGACCATGAGTTGGTTGAGTTCAGGATCCTGACGCAGGGAAGAAAGGTAAGCAGCAGGATACGGACCCTGGACTTCAGGAAAGCAGACTTTGACTCCCTCAGGGAACAGATGGCCAGGATCCCCTGGGGGACTAACATGAAAGGGAAGGGAGTCCAGGAGAGCTGGCTGTATTTCAAGGAATCCCTGTTGAGGTTACAGGGACAAACCATCCCGATGAGTCGAAAGAATAGTAAATATGGCAGGCGACCAGCTTGGCTTAATGGTGAAATCCTAGCGGATCTTAAACATAAAAAAGAAGCTTACAAGAAGTGGAAGCTTGGACATATGACCAGGGAAGAGTATAAAAATATTGCTCGGGCATGTAGGAAAGATATCAGGAGGGCCAAATCGCACCTGGAGCTGCAGCTAGCAAGAGATGTCAAGAGTAACAAGAAGGGTTTCTTCAGGTATGTTGGCAACAAGAAGAAAGCCAAGGAAAGTGTGGGCCCCTTACTGAATGAGGGAGGCAAGCTAGTGACAGAGGATGTGGAAAAAGCTAATGTACTCAATGCTTTTTTTGCCTCTGTTTTCACTAACAAGGTCAGCTCCCAGACTGCTGTGCTGGGCAACACAAAATGGGGAAGAGATGGCCAGCCCTCTGTAGAGATAGAGGTGGTTAGGGACTATTTAGAAAAGCTGGACGTGCACAAGTCCATGGGGCCGGACGAATTGCATCCGAGAGTGCTGAAGGAATTGGCGGCTGTGATTGCAGAGCCCTTGGCCATTATCTTTGAAAACTCGTGGCGAACGGGGGAAGTCCCGGATGACTGGAAAAAGGCTAATGTAGTGCCCATCTTTAAAAAAGGGAAGAAGGAGGATCCTGGGAACTACAGGCCGGTCAGCCTCACCTCAGTCCCTGGAAAAATCATGGAGCAGGTCCTCAAAGAATCAATCCTGAAGCACTTAGAGGAGAGGAAAGTGATCAGGAACAGTCAGCATGGATTCACCAAGGGAAGGTCATGCCTGACTAATCTAATCGCCTTTTATGATGAGATTACTGGTTCTGTGGATGAAGGGAAAGCAGTGGATGTATTGTTTCTTGACTTTAGCAAAGCTTTTGACACGGTCTCCCACAGCATTCTTGTCAGCAAGTTAAGGAAGTATGGGCTGGATGAATGCACTATAAGGTGGGTAGAAAGCTGGCTAGATTGTCGGGCTCAACGGGTAGTGATCAATGGCTCCATGTCTAGTTGGCAGCCGGTGTCAAGTGGAGTGCCCCAGGGGTCGGTCCTGGGGCCCGTTTTGTTCAATATCTTCATAAATGATCTGGAGGATGGTGTGGATTGCACTCTCAGCAAATTTGCGGATGATACTAAACTGGGAGGAGTGGTAGATACGCTGGAGGGGAGGGATAGGATACAGAAGGACCTAGACAAATTGGAGGATTGGGCCAAAAGAAATCTAATGAGGTTCAATAAGGATAAATGCAGGGTCCTGCACTTAGGATGGAAGAATCCAATGCACCGTTACAGACTAGGGACCGAATGGCTCGGCAGCAGTTCTGCGGAAAAGGACCTAGGGGTGACAGTGGACGAGAAGCTGGATATGAGTCAGCAGTGTGCCCTTGTTGCCAAGAAGGCCAATGGCATTTTGGGTTGTATAAGTAGGGGCATAGCGAGCAGATCGAGGGATGTGATCGTTCCCCTCTATTCGACACTGGTGAGGCCTCATCTGGAGTACTGTGTCCAGTTTTGGGCCCCACACTACAGGAAGGATGTGGATAAATTGGAAAGAGTACAACGAAGGGCAACGAAAATGATTAGGGGTCTAGAGCACATGACTTATGAGGAGAGGCTGAGGGAGCTGGGATTGTTTAGTCTGCAGAAGAGAAGAATGAGGGGGGATTTGATAGCTGCTTTCAACTACCTGAAAGGGGGTTTCAAAGAGGATGGCTCTAGACTGTTCTCAATGGTAGCAGATGACAGAACGAGGAGTAATGGTCTCAAGTTGCAATGGGGGAGGTTTAGATTGGATATTAGGAAAAACTTTTTCACTAAGAGGGTGGTGAAACACTGGAATGCGTTACCTAGGGAGGTGGTAGAATCTCCTTCCTTAGAGGTTTTTAAGGTCAGGCTTGACAAAGCCCTAGCTGGGATGATTTAACTGGGACTTGGTCCTGCTTTGAGCAGGGGGTTGGACTAGATGACCTTCTGGGGTCCCTTCCAACCCTGATATTCTATGATTCTATGATTCTATGAAGGAGTGCTCTGTGTAAGCTCAAAACTTGTCTCTCTCACCAACAGAAATTGGTCCAGTAAAAGATATTTCCTTATCCACCTTTTCTTTCTAATAACCTGGAACCAACACAACTACAATACTGAATTTCATTCTTGTAATTTATTGGCAGGACTTTGTAGTTAATATTCTGACTTTGATCCGAAATTCAGTTATTAATGTCAGTATCATTAAGTTTCTCCCCACAAGTGGCTGACTTCCAGGTCAACAGTTAAACATGGCCTGGGAGGATCTTGAGTTGGGGGAAAAAAGCAAATCTTCTTTGGGGGTCAGAAGGACTTGCACTACCCCAATCCTTGACTATCCATGTTAGCTCATGGAGCTTTATATTTACAGCCTCTAATTAAATATATACATAAAAACCCCTACACCCTTCCATGGTCTTCTGCAAAACATCTGCCTCATCTACTGTCGTGCACCCAAGTCTTGTCACATTAAGAGTCAATTGCAATTCCCAGGGCAGGGCTACCAAAAGTGACTTTAAAGTCCTTATTCAGACCTGGTAGTTTATGGGATTTGTGAGCAATTTTTTCATGGGCTTTTTCCAGTATTAATATATGGGTTGGCATTGCACCAAACTCAGCAGTAGGAACTCTGGGACTAGTGCAAGGACAACTAGATAGGAGAAGGTATGAGCTACTGTAACCCACACACCACCTGGATATTGTGCTCTGTCCCTTCTAGTGGCACCAAGACCACTTAGAGATTAATGAGTCTGCTCTACAGCTTTAGCTAAGGGCTAGATGGCTCCAGAGGTCCCGGGTTTGATCCCACCCACCAATGACTGGGGTCTGTCGGCATTATACTACCCCAATACTACCTTTTGGTTTTCTAAAAGCCAATTGGGGGGACTGAAGCCTGTGAGGATCCATTTGGGAACTTTGCAGCAGTGGGTGATTTCACTGCCTATGATCTGGGATATGATGTGACAGAACCCACCCCCCAGATTCCCTCATGGTCTGGCAGTGGGATTTTTAGAATTAGGTAACTGGCTAGTGCTGGTGTTAGAATGCAAAACATTTATAACTTCAGCTGATTCTTTCTGGCATTAAGGAATGGCCTATACTCAGCATTAGCATTAGAAGAGGCATTTTTATATAATTTCCTAACGATTTCAGAAAATATTTTGTGCCTTATAAGATTATGAAGTGGTTCCCCACTTAGATTTTGATGTCTACACCCCAGTGAAATGGATGCAGTAGGGGATTTCCCAGCTGCTAGAGAAGAGTTGCTGCAAGGCTGAACTAACAGGAGCAGCACAGCGGACTACATTGTGAGAGTTGTACCTCTGCAACAGAAAAAGGAGTCGGGGGAGGGGGGGGTTAAAAAGAAACCTTAATATACAGAATATTGCCACCACACCCAAAAGTAGCAGGGTTCAAAATTTCCCCTCAGTTTACTTGTCTGCAATGTTAAGGGAGCTCATGGGGACAATTTGGCTGCACGTTTTAATGAGATATTTACAATCATTAAAGCTGTCCCCACAGCGATCTGAGAGGAGCAGACGCTGTGCCTCTCATGCTGCATGGAAGAATATTTAATGGGGATTTGACGAATTCTGCTAAAACCCTGAGCATAGTCCAGAAGCAATTTTCAATTCAGTGCTTCTTTATTTTCACATTATCTCCCACCCTCAAGCCTAGCAGTGCACACACTGCTTGTTACAGATTGTGTCCGGAGCAGCTTTTATTTGTATTGCGATAGTGCCAAGGATCACAGTCCTAGTCCAGGCCCCATTGTATTAGCTGCTGTGCAAACATAGGAAAAGCTGTCTGTGCCCCAAAGACCTTACAGTTCACACTGCAGCTATCTGTGATCTGACCCTCTTTTTTTTTAATCCATTGGCAGGGTTTCTTTTTTTAAACAATGAACAGAGAATGGAAATTTTCAGCCCAAAAGATAAATGTCCTAGAAAGTTGTGAGCTTGTGAAAACAGGGAATGGAACTGATGGAAATTTATGTGCAGCCTGCAGGATAGAATTCACTGCTGGTAACTTTCGAGTGTTTAATATTTTTAGAACTGCTCTCAGAGCTGTATTTTTATTGGGCTATGCTGACTTGCAGCGGTCAAATTAATCACAGTTGGAAGCTTGATTTTTAGTCTAATAAATAGAGCACATTTGTCATGTTACTGAAGGCAGGTCCTATCTTGGAAAGAAATCCAGCTGACTGCAGAAATATTCCATTGCAATAGTAAGGAAGTACCCTTCAGAGCAGAATTCTATCAGCAGACAAGAGCTGTATAACTACACACTCTAAGTCTAGCCTCAAGCCTGCCACATGTCAGTCCAATGACGAGAAGTCTTACCCTCATAATGCTAGGAAGCCTGTCCTAAAGGCAAAACTATACTCAAACACCAGGGCCATGTACTAGAGATATAAGAGTAATAGTGGAAATCTGTCTTTGAAGGTACATAAGGAGCAACATGCCTTTTAACATCACTGCTCTGAATTTAAATGTTGCAATTCCTTCTGATCTCTCTCCATTGAGAATCCTATATCTGTAAGGTGGAAGGATTCTTCCTTACAGACACAGATATGCTGCTCCAGTAAAGATTACTAGTCTTTACTGCTGTGAAGTGTAGATTCTCTGTCATTGATGTTATTGAGGGTCTCTTACAGTAGCTCTGAAAATTTCATCTTTAAAACTGAATAGCTGTATTCCCTGTAGACCTCAGAAGTAAGGGTCAAGAGTTCTGAGTTATATCCCCAATGCTGCTATGGATTTGCTGTACTTACCAATTCGGGCCAGTAATTTAACCACTCTGCGGGTCACTTTCCCCAGCTGCAGAATGGGGATTATATAACACTTACCTGCTGGTATCTCCTAGGAGTGTTTTGAGGTCTGTTTGGCACTTCGATGAGAGGCATTTTATAAGAGCAAATACTACATAAAAGCACTTTGCTCCAAAGCAAACGGTGTAAACTAAATGGTTATCAAAAAGGTACCTCAAATATAGCAAATTTAGAGATGACTGGCATGTCTTGGCAGCCTGAACTCTGCGTTGTCCTCTGGGATATATGCTTTTGTCAAGGTTCCTTCCCCACTCTGAACTCTAGGGTACAGATGTGAGGACCTGCATGAAAGATCCCCTAAGCTTATTCTTACCATCTTAAGTTAAAAACTTCCCCAAGGTACAAACTTTGCCTTGTCCTTGAACAGCATGCTGCCACCACCAAGCATTTTAAACAAAGAACAGGGAAAGAGACCCTTGGAGATATCTTCTCCCAAAATATCCCCCGAAGCCCTACATCCCCTTTCCTGGGGAAGGCTTGATAATAATCCTCACCAATTTGTACAGGTGAACACAGACCCAACCCTTGCATCTTAAGAACAATGAAAAATCAATCAGGTTCTTAAAAGAAGAATTTTAATTAAAGAAAAGGTAAAAGAATCACCTCTGTAGAATCAGGATGGTAAATACCTTACAGGGTAATCAGATTCAAAACATAGAGAATCCCTCTAGGTAAAACCTTAAGTTACAAAAAGACTCAAACACAGGAATATACATTCCTTCCAGCACCGTTTATTTTACAAGCCATTAAACAAAAGAAAATCTAATGCATTTTCTCACTAGATTACTTACTAACTTTACAGGAGTTGTAAGGCTGCATTCCTGATCTGTTCCCGGCAAAAGCATCACACAGACAAAGCAAACCCTTTGTTCCCCCCCTCCAGATTTGAAAGAATCTTGGCCATTTTGGGTCAGGTGTCAGCAGGGTTATCTTAGCTTCTTAATCCTTTACAGGTGAAAGGATTTTGCCTCTGGCCAGGAGGGATTTTATAGCACTGTATACAGAAAGGTGGTTACCCTTCCCTTTATATTTATGACAGCTTTTGAAAGCTAACCTCAGGCCAGGGGCATCATTTTCAGGGAGGAGATCCCATCCCACATTCTCAGAATTGAATTTTGATCTGTCCTCTCAGCAGTACTAAATATAAAATAAATGAGCCAGGTTCTGATCTCACTTTAATGGAAGCAGGGAATAAAAAAAAATTAATGAAATCATAACTGGGCCCACTCCAAGGCTCAGTGTTGCAATGCTACCCCAGCACATATCCCAGGAGGGAGAGAGGGTGTAATAGGGAAACTGCAGCCCAAAATGCAAGGCACAAGGGAAAGTCCCCATAACAACTTCTCAGACCTAAGTACTTGGGATGAAATCCTGGCTCCATTGAAGTCAGAGGGAATTGTGCAGTGTGGGCCATTTGGGTAGAGAAATGTCTGGTGTACACACCACTGAAAATAGGAACAAAACAAAGCACAGCTCTGCTCTGCATTGAAATCCAAGATGATTCAGCATATGCTTAGCTGAACATAGATGGGATTAGACACACACTTAAAGATAAACCCATGCCCAAGAGTTCTATTGAATTAGGGCTACTTGCAGTCCCATCTTGGAATTGAAATCAACCATCAGAGTTAGAGGCAGTGCTGCATCTGTCTGAAGTAATGTCTGCAGGGAATTTACTACATAACAGCAATAAATCAATGACCATGAACAATAGGCACCATCTGAAGGAGCAGCTAGGAAAAGCGATGCATGCTCTTTCTTTCTCAAAATACTCTTGCCTTGTGTTGTCCCCTCAGGAGATCTTGTTCCTAAAAATAAATTGACTTTACAGGGGATGGACATGCTACAGCAACATTATTTCATAGCAATAATTTAACAAGTAAACTTTCCAACAACTGGTTGGAGAACCATACTCAGAGAGTAGTTATCAGTGGTTCACAGTTAAGCTGGAAGGCTACATTCAGTGGGATCCCACGGGGATCTGTCCTGGGACCAGTTCCCTTCAATATCTTCATAAATTATTTAGATAATGGCATAGAGAATATACTTATAAAGTTTGAAGATGATACAAGTTTGGAGGTGTTGTAAGCAATTTGGAGGACCGGATTAGAATTCAAAATGGTCTTGACAAAGTGGAGAAATGGTCTGAATTAAATAGGATGAAATTCAATAAGGACAAATGGAAAGAACTCTGCTTAGGAAGGAAATAATCAGTTGCACACATACAAAATGTGAAATGACTGCCTAGGAAGAGATACTGCAGAAAAGGATCTGGGGATTATAGTGGATCACACACAAAATAAGAGTCAACAATGTAATACTTTGCAAAAAAAAAAGTGAACACCATTCTGGAATGTATTTTCAGGAATGTTGTAAGCAAGACACTGTACTCCACGCTGATTAGGCCTCAACTGGAGTATTGTGTCCCTTTCTGGGTGCCACATTTCAGGAAAGATGTGGACAAATTGGAGAAAGTATAGAGAAGAGCAACAAAAATGATTAAAGGTCTAGAAAACATGACCTATGAGGGAAGATTGAAAAAAACTGGGTTTGTTTAGTCTGGATAAAAGAAAACTGAGAGGGGACATGATAGCAGTCTTCAAGTACATAAAAGGTTGTTGTAAAGAGCAGGGTGATAAATTGTTCTCCTTAACCACTGAGGACAGAACAGGTCTTAAATTGAAGTCAGGGAGATTTAGATTTGACATTAGGAAAAACTTCCTAATTCTAAAGGTAGTTAAGCACTGGAACAAATTACCTTGGGAAGTTGTGGAATCTCTGTCATTGGATGTTTTTAAGAACAAGTTAGACAAACAGCTGTTGAGGATGGCCTAGATGATACTTAGTCCTGCCTCAGTGCAGGGGACTGGACTAGATGACCTACCAACTTCCCATCCAATCCTACATTTCAATGATCTCTATGATCTCAACACCCTTGTGAATTTCAAGTGTGAAAAAGAATACAGCATCTGACAAAGAGTTACAGCTCCTAAGAGCACTTAAGGATATGTCTACACCGCATTTTGGAGAAAGCCTCCTAGGCCGGTTGATAGACTCACATGAGTATGCTAAAAATAGCTGTGTAGTCAGCACTTTGAAGTTGAAGCTCAGGCTCTGAACCTTTGGGAGGGGGTGGGCTTCAGAGCCCGAGCTGCAACTTCCAAACACCATCTACATAGCTAGTTTTAGAGTGAGTCCCGCTAATCCAAGTCTGCTGACTCGGGCTAGGAGGCTCACTTCAAAATGCTGTGTAGACAAACCCGTAGTTACTGCATAGCGACACTGCCTGGAACACCAAAAACATTAAAACCATGCCATTTTGCTTTTCCTTTTTAAAAGGTCTAGTTACTTTCTTACTTCAATTATAATTGATTCCACTCTGTTTTGATGGAAAATCTTAAGGAAACATATGAAAGCGTACTGTTAAGACTATGGGTGAGCTCTTCACCCCTCTTTGGCCCCTTTATGCCAGGTCAAAGGGCCAGGGTAGCAGAAAGGATCTCTCAAAGCTCCATTAACTGGTTAGAGGAAGATTTGCCCAGAGCAGGCACTGCAGAAGACAACCACAAGACTACCTTTCAAAGGACTCTATCGTAAGCCTTAAAGTCAGGAGCGTGTTGGGGGCCAGGTCACAATATGCAGTGCTGTGGAGACTCCAGGCAGTGCTGCAGCCTAAGATTGGAGAAGAAGTATTATCTGCATGATCCCTAAAGAGGGGCACCAACTTATTTGTGTTCATTGGAGAGGGGTGACATCTATCTATACCTGGAAAAGCATTTGGCATTATCAGTTTGAATAGGAGGAAAACTGCCAAAGTACTCAGGAAGAACATCGTGGATTTCAACCCATGGGGTGGTGTTCAGACTAGGTTTCCACCTTCCCAAAATTTATTAAGAAAAGCTTAGAATACCAGCAGAAGATGGTTTTCAATTTAATTGAATTTATAAAAGTGTTTAATAAAGAAGCTCTCTAGAAGATCCTGAGACTCTGTGAAATTCCAACGAACATGTGTAACCCTTCTACCAGGTGGAGCCAGCAGCTACCAGGGCCAGGTTCAATATCTAGGGATTCTGTTCCATTGATACAACAAGAAACCGGCTCAAGCCCCCACCCAGTAACCTGGGGAAATTACACACCACCCCTGGGTGCCTCTGAGAGGCAATACTTCCCCACTCGCAAGCACAGAGTCTGAGCGTAGAAAATAAACTTTTAATAAGAGGAGGGAATTAACTTGGAGTTAATTTGGGAAAACACCACAAACAGTGTTCATAAACATAAACCATGAGTAAAAGACCCACCCCAAAGTAGGTTGGGCAGTGCCCTTTTCCTCTCAGGTTCTCAAGTCTATCAACCCAAAAGTCCCTTTCACATGCCCGACCCTTCTCTACACCCCACTCACAGTTGCTGTCCTTGGTCAGTGCAGATCCAGAGTTCAGAGGTGCAGCTGCAGAGTTCACCTCCCACCATGGGTGGTGGGTAAAGAGGCATCTTACTCGCTCTGCTGGTCGTTCACTGGCCACCTGCTCACCGTTCCCCTCCACCAGCCACCCAGCTGGCTGCTCATTGCGCCTCTCTTCTGCTGCCGCCCTCTTGGCCACTCGTCACACCTCTCCACCGCCACCCTGCTGGCCGTTCATCACGCCTCTCCGTCACTGCCCTGATGGCTGCTCATCATGCCTCTCCACCACCACCATGCTGGTCACTCATTCGCCAGCTGACTGTCAGTCACCTTCTGCCTCTCTGCTGTGACCTCTGCACATCAGACTCTCAGTGATTTTCAGCTCTTTTGCAGGCTGGGCAGAAACACAGTCCCACCACAACTGGTTTCAGCTCTGATTGAGCAATTAAAATAACAAGAGAGGCTCCTAATGAAGCCTATTTAGCTCTATTCTTTGAACAGTGGGGAAGAACAGGTTACGCCAGTCTAGAGAGGACCCGGGGGAGGGGGTGGATGGGGTTATGCAACCTCCTGACCCTGACACCGGGACTCCTATCCCCACCCCTCTTACTTTCACAGGGCTCTGACATTCGAGCCCCTGCTTAATGAGGTTCTTCCAACTGAGGAGGTCCCCCTGACCCCTCATTTGGGACAGGTTAAACACAGTCCTGCTTTCCTATATTCCTACAATAATTACAACATTGGTAATCATATTTCACTACCCCTGCATTCAGTACTAAGGCCATTTGTACCCAACACCAGCCAAAGTTGATCCTTTGACAGCTGTAAATGATGACTATGTAAACAGAGCAGGAGCAAACTGTATTTACATAAACATACCTGTAGTCTCTTCCCCTCCCAGCTAGCTGTCAGGGAGGCATTCATTCAGACCCTGTTAAATTGGATAAAAGCTTTGTATGATGAGTGTGCCTGCTGTGTCAGGACAGAGAATGGAGTCACAGATTGTTACTGGTGGTGCAAGGCAAGGTTGCATACTCTCCCCACTTCTTTTCTGCATTGTCACAGACTTTGTGATGAGAAGAGCAATGGCTGCTGCCAGATCACTGGTGTTATTTGGGTAAGAGATAAGCTGAAAGACTTCGATTTTGCAGATGATACAGTCATGTTGGATACCAACTTGGATGGAATGAAAAGACTCTGTATGAGCAAAAAAACAGAAGCTGCCAAAATGGGATTTATCTGTACACAGAAGATCAAGATCATGGAGATAGGAGAGAATGCTGTCAACACTGGTTGATATGTGATTGATGAAAAAGAGTAACAAAGAATTAATTACTTCAGACTTCTTGGAAGTACAATATCTGCTAATGGTCAGCTTGCTAAAGAAGTGAAGGAAGAATCAGCAAAGCCAGTGGATTATTTTCCCATTTGTCAAATATCTGGAAGAGTAAGAAGATACATCTACACACCTAAAATGAGATTGTACAATGCTATTATCCTCCAATAAAATTTTACAGCTTGGAAATGTGGCAGATGGTGGAAGTGTACAAGAGGAAGCTGAATTAATTTCAGCAGTGCTTTTTAAGAAGAAACTTCGTCAGCACACTGGGGACTGAATAAACAGACAGAGATAGTTACAGTGGCTCAGCAAGGTCATCAGGCTACCCCATGGCAGAAGGACAAAATGCATCTTAGATTGGCTTCCACCTGGAGGGAAGGGAAGCCAGGCAGGACAAAGAATGACCTATCAAAGGATGATCAAAAAGGAAGTTGTCTCCATTATGGCAACATCTCATGGAGTCAAACATCTTGCTCTGGACAGACAGCAATGGGAAAAATGGGTTGCCTTATGTGCCACTAGGCACAGGAGACTCTAAGTAAGGAGTCTATAGGGCAGCCACAACTCTCACAGCCATAACTCATACAGGCTAAGTTACACCTGGAACCTTTCCAGTCACAGGAGCACCCCAGTATCAGGATGGTGCCCAGGTGGTTTAAAGCCACCATAGACCCCACCCCTTTCCCCTGAGCTGGAAGTTCTTTGCTTTGTCTCTTGGCACAGCAAAGAATCTCCTCCAGTATTTTCAATACAACACATAGCACCCCTCGTAGACCATTTTCCCCCTGAACAAGACTCAAAAGCAGCTAATTGCAGAACTAACTTTTTGAAATTATTTGAGGCTATTTTTTTTCATAACAAAATTCAAACTGCCAGCATGTGTTTCTCTAATAAGCAATCAGAAAAGCTGATTTTCCAGGGAGAAACAAAGATATGATTGATATATAATGAATCAATCTGATGGGATTTTGATAAGATGGCTTACTTTGTGTGTGTTCTTTCATTTGTTTTGTTTTGTTTTATAGTCCTTGGGCTGCGAAATGCTTTTGTAATACAACATGAAAATAGATATCAACAGTGCATCGGAGTCTTCCTTCTACAAGCACAAACAGAGACTGTCAAAGTAAGTCCTGTATTTTAGGAGACTTTTTTAAAATTACATTTATCAAGGGAAAGATCTTTTCTAAAGAGTATTTTACTTTAAGCAATTATATCTGACAGAAATATGACCTGATTTATTCTCTTCCCTAAAACAAATCATTGCACATGTTATAGAGTTTGTAATTACAGTACCCATGTACTGATTTTAAGTGAGGACCTCCAGCAGGTCACATACTAGCTTTTCAAATTCTGACTTTTTAAAGTTCAATTCCTGCATAACAGGAATCAAGAAACTGAGCCATTCCCAAAATCTAAAACTATTTTTATGTAATAATGTTAAGACCATAAAACTTTGACATTTGTCAGTCTAATTACCCCACGCCACACTTTGAAAATGTATTTTATCATTTTTGCATATATATTATTATATACATTTATAAAACGATTGTAATTACATACCAGTGGGTATGGTATGAAAAGGGGTCTGTCTCCAAGAAAGTGAATTTGATTCCAAGAGTATGTAAATTCCCCTTCATCTGCACACCAGCCTGAATTTTGAGTAATAGACGGTTACATTTTATTATTTATTTGCAGCATCTAAATGTGGGCTAGGCGGTTCATGGAATATAACAGATTGGTTCTATACGTTGTATTTCATTCATTAGCACCCGGAAGAATAAAATGAGACTTTCAAATAACACTAATGCTTAAAAATACAGAACATGGTAGACAGAGTGCCCCAGGGCAAGGCAATAAATATACCCTTTCTACTTCTAAGTCACTAGCTCACATCTGAAATAGGTTCTGAAAGTAGTTACAATCTTGATACAATACTTAGCCCTCTAACATTGGCAGTGTTCCAGTTTAGTTCCATCTTCTCCGAGTCCTGCAACATATGTCTGAGCATTAAAATCCTGATATTAAACAGCATCTTCATTATAGGTTAATAATAATGCAACAACACATTGTCTTTCAGTTCCACATTATTTTAAAAGGTAGATCGCATTGGAGAGTATTTTGGGGGCCTACGTGAAATGAGCTGACCCAATTTATGCACTTCACAATCAGCACAATTTTCAACTAGCTCAGCCAAGGGGCCCTGATGTTTACAGCTGGTATTGTGGGTCTCAGAATAAAAACACTGTCTGCGACCCTCTGACAACTTTGTAGATCAGGATCTTGAAGTATCTTCAAAGAAGGCACTTCAAAGAGAGCCAGTACACTGCATGGAGCACCAGAGTGATATGTTCTCATTGACCTGTCCTATTCAGAAAAGGCTACTGCATCCTGAAGCAGCTGAGGACAGCTCTTAGATTTACTGGATTTTGCGGGATGTTCCACATTACAGCTAAATCAGACTCCCTGTGCCGCTGCACAGCGCAGTCAGACAACATTCAGCAGACATATGAGAATGCAAGAGATAAGTTCACGGAAAAGTTGCACAAAGTCACTTTGGCAGAGCTAGGAGTAGAATCCAAGTCTCTCATATGGCAGACTAAGTCTCATTCGCACAGCTATTCTGCCCATCAGAAAGGCTCTGCCCAGTCTATTTGGTTGGCTTTTCTGACCCATACCACGAGATCACACCCTTCCTCCTAGAGCCAGGAATTAAACCCAAGAATCCTGAACCCAACATTTCACTATTGCATAGCACACAGCTGTATCACTGTGATAGGGTGTACAAGGCCCTCTGCTGGAGACTTTGCGATCCTGCCATACCCTGCCTGAAGAAAAGAAGCAGTGAAGGTGAGTCCTCCAGGTCTGCCTAGAGAGACTGCAGGGAAGTGGCCAATCAGAGTGAAGCAGGCACAGTTAAAAAGAGCTGCAGGACTGAGCAGGTCAGTTTCTGGCAGGACCAGAGGAGTAAGGAAGGTGCCCCCTTGTTAGTGCTCAAGTGAGAACCAGAAGACAGGTTCTGGTGGCACTGGCATTCTGTGAGGAAGGAAGGCAGTTGAGCACTTCAGGCCTGAGATAAGGGTGAAGAGGAAGGGGTTATGTGGGAAATGGCTCAAGGAACAGCAGCAACAATGGAGTTAAAGGAAGCAACATGTGATTGCTATTTGTTGGGACCTGGAGTAGTGGGTGGGCCAGGGTCCCCTCCCATTGGTGGAGTGGCCAAAGCCCTGAGAAGGGGACAAGTTTCATGTAGAAGCCCAAGCACAAAGCTGGAATTTAAAGGGCTTTAGGACATGGCTGATGACCCTGTAGAGCACTAACCCTTTGTTGAATTCTGTTACCCCAGGAAGGGGACTGACCTTGAAGGCGTAACCTGGCTGGAGAGCTGGGTTGAGAAGAATTGATCTCTCCAGGGAGAAAGCCCTGTGGGCTCTGTTCCATACCAGGGCAGGGAGGGGCCTAAAGCTAGCCCAGAAGGGCTGAGAACTGAGCCTAGAGACAGGGCTTCAAATACGAACCGGGCACAGGGATAGGCCCTGTTCGACTCCTTTTTTTTTTAATCCTGGAAAGGGTTTATTTGTTCATTTGATTGTGTGTGACCTGACCGGAGGGCTGGGCCACTGAAGACCCACCTAACAGCTGTCAGGGAGTGCTGGTAGCAGAGAGAGTGTGCAGGTTTGCACCTGACAGGAGGTGCTCATGAGAGGTGAGTGTCCCCTGTCACAATCACCCACTTCAAAGTGCATCTCTCACCCTCCTCCCCCCCCCCCGGCTGCTCCACAGACAAGATAACCGTTACTCCCTGAGATCAAAAGTTAGAGGTCTGTACTAGAAATAGTAAAGATCCAGTATTCAAACATTGTTCATGACTTGTATGCGAGTTTCTTAGAGTTGCATATGACTGCAGTTGTTTTTCTATTTTTAAAACAGGTTTATTTAATTCATCCAGTGAAAGAACCTCCTTAAAAACAGATTAAAAATCTTTTAACTATAGAACCTATCAATCATTGTGTAGTATGCAATAAAACACAGTTTGGCTTCTTGCCACACATTTTGATTGCTTATGTCAAACACTGGTTGGATTGAAGATTGAGAGGTATGGCTGGGTTGGTTTTTGGTTTTTTTTGTGTCCCCCCCCCCCCCCCCCCGTTCTCTTCCCTGTATATGGTGCTACTCTGTCTGACTCTGGAGATGATGAATGCAGACATCATGGCTAGATCTGTAGCCAATAGGACACAGGAGCTCAGCTATTAGCCTCCTGGCCATCCAGGTGGGAAGAGACATTTCTGAGTATTACTTTTCATTTGGTGTCCTGGAGCAGTGAGGAGTCCATTAGGTCCCTGAGACTCTCATCGTCTGCACCAGCAGGCACAGATGCTCTCCGTTATGGATCTTCAGAGCACTGCTCTCCCATCGACATAGTGTTGTCCACACCAGCACTTTAGTCAGTGTAACTTGGGTCAGTCCACGGTGATTTTTTTTTCACACCCGAGTGACATAAGTTTTACCAACACAAGTGCTAGGATAGTCATAGAGTAACAGTATTAACAAGGAAGACTCTCTGTTGCCCATGGGTAAGAAGACACCATCTACAAATATGATCAGTGTCATCTCTGCACTACAGCGCAGTTAGAAGCCCAGCTGGGAATATTACACCCTGGCTTCTCAAACATGTTTTCTATGGGAAAGCTAGAGACTGCATGGTAATTGAACTGAACTTGGATTGTGCTTCAATTTTGTTCTGCCCTTGATCTGCTTGATATTGTTACCTATGCTCCATTCTTTGCACATATAGGCTAGTCAACAGTGGAAAGTACCTATTTTTGGATCATAGAAAAGTTATTTGTGTTACTAAACAAAACCCTGGCCCTGATTCTCCACTGTGTGAATACTTGAGTGAATGGTCTTGGAATAAATTAGGATAGCAAGGGGTCTACTCTGGCATAAGGTCTGTACCAGACCTCAGTCCAATGAAGGATCATGAGTTTTGAAGCTCCATGACTTACCCATGTTCCTCCTCCAATGATGGGGGTGAGGAGATGGGTGGTGCAGGAGGCGGCAGAGTTTCCCTATCCATAGAGATTTTGGTTGTTTTAAGGCCATTTTGCACCACTTATGCAGCGTAATATGCCCTGAGCCAGACTGGAGAATCTGGATTCCAGGTTTATGGAACAACTTATGGACATAAATCAACCTTCTCTTCTAGAAGTAAGCTATGAGAAGGTGCCCCATCAAACATTGTACAATGTATTTTTATAGATTCAAGACTCTAAAAGTTTAGGTATCTTAGCTATTAAAACTTTTTTAGGACCTCAGGGTTTATCAAGCATTATTTTTCCTCTTACAGAAAACATGGATGTCAGAGATAGAAACTGCAGTCTCCGATTATGCCAACGGACATGAAACTCAGAAAAACTCCTTTTTCTGTTTGCCAGCTGAATCCTTTGAAATTTAATTTTGTAAATACAAAATTGACAGATCCAGGTTTAAGCCAGTCTATATAGTGATAACAAAATTATTTTAACAATCCTTGTTAGTTTCTGATAACAATGGCCCTATGACCTGACTGGTTGGAGGCTGGACATGGTGCATCTTGTCCAAAGTGGAACTAGAAACAAAACAGACACAGTGGAATAATGACAGGTTTCAGAGTAGCAGCCGTGTTAGTCTGTATTCGCAAAAAGAAAAGGAGAAATGCATCCGATGAAGTGAGCTGTAGCTCACGAAAGCTTATGCTCTAATAAATTTGTTAGTCTCTAAGGTGCCACAAGTACTCCTTTTCTTCTTACAGTGGAATAGTGAGCTCAGTGGAACAACTGAATCACTCTTGGGTGCCCTCTAGCTTCTCTCAGAGGAAGGCTCTGGCCACAGGGGTTTGCTGCCTTGCTGCTGCTGTTTCACTGAGCAGGAGAGGGAAAATTATTTTGGAAAATGTGTGTCCAGGGAGGAAAGGTATGGATGATTATTTTCGGAGTTCACTCGCTGTCCTAATACATTCAAATGCATTGGGGCTTTATGGACTCTTTTGAGAAAGATCCTCATTTGTGGTTGGGTAACAAAACATGGGCTTCCTTACCGAATACCTAATCCATCACTAAAAATAAAAAATTACTTGTGCTAATATTGTACTTATAAGGGGAATTTTCAAAGGCACAAATGGTTTTCAATGGCAGTTGGGTGCCTCACTGCCCTTTGTACCTTTGAAAATCTACCCCTTACATCTCACATTGACTGAGTGAACTGATAATTTTCCAGTACACATAATCAGAATGAAATCACATTGCACAAAAGGTCTTTTTCCTAAAGAAGGAATAAATGTCAAGGCATCTCACTTTGGCTAAATTGGTCAACAGACCTCACATGCGTGGTATTCCTAACGATAATGTATTGTTCTAGAGTTGTCAGAGCTCTGTCTTCAATATTGTACCTCAATCAGTGATTAGACTTTGGTATTTGGATGGCTACTGCTTACCTTTCTTAGACAGCTCAATTTCACTTCAGATTTCACTTTGAATTAAGATAGTTCAGTGTGACTTAATATTTCAGTGGTCAAACCAAGCATTCAGGATATAACCAACATATCTACATGGTACACAGGATCAGTTTCTTAAGATAAATTATAAGGAGGCAAAGTACCTACAGGATTTACATTCAAACAGCTGCAGAATGTAAAAGTATATTTTAGATTTACTCAGCACCAGATTACGGGACTCAGTGTAAGCATGAGGAAGGATTACAGGATCATACTGAAGATTAGAGCCCCATGTTTTCTGTTTCACAAATATGAAATAACACCAAATAAAACAAAATAAAATGCCACTCACTCAAATTTGGCCCTATCACCCCTCTGACATAATGATGGAGAGGCAGCTGGGCCAAATGTGAGTGGCACTGAAACCAGAAACACCTGACTGCAACACCTGGAGCAGAAATCTAGGACCAGCCTCACAGGACAGGAGACACCACTGGGGGTGAGGGCAGGGTGGCCTTGATCTGCAAACCGTGCCCCCAGGGCCATGGGGGGAGAATGGATAAAACAAGAAGTTTCCAAAAAATAAAATGAAAAATTATACATCACATAAGAAGAAATTCATAGGGCTCTACTGATGGCTCTGTAGACTATGTATACAATGCTGATTATGAGTGTGTAGAAGAATTTGAATATTCAATCTCAGGATATAAAATTTTCAGTAGAAACCATCAGTTTTAGTGCTGTCTTCACTATGGTGTTAACTCAGACTCTTACTGGGGTGTTACCCCTACCCTAGCTGCTGTCCACAAACAAAACTCTCTTACACAGTGTGGTGCTGGCTCTACACCCAGGCTAGCTGGCCTGTCCTGAGTTACATGCTGAAGTCCAAGTGCTGCTTACACCTGTGCTGGTAACTCATCCACTTTCCAATGAGGACTCAGACTCCATCACTTGAGTGCTGATAGTCCTCCAGTATCTCCCCCCTCCCTAACCCCCTGTGCCCAGAAGGACAAACAAGTTCTCCCACAATTCACAGGAAACAATCAGAGCTGCTCAGCTTAATGCAGCACTAAGAACCATGGGATATGACCCCAGAAGTCCTAGCACCTCACATGGGTTTGTGCAGCACCAGTGAGGAGACAGTAATTTAGGTATGGCTTTGCAATGTGGCTGCTTATACCTGAACTGGGATAACCTTGGTGCTTAGACCTGAGTGCCAATCATTCAGGTTAACACTGCAGTGAAGACAGACCTACAAAAGGGTGTTCAGGTGCAAAGTAAAAGATGCTTGTTAGACTAGGAAGCAGACTTTGAGCCTCCCTCATTCATGCCAGAGCAATACAGACTACACTGGACATAATATAAAGGTAACACTGTCAATGACAGAAGGGACTGACAGCTACACACTACTTGGCCAATGTCCAAAATACACAACAGCCACCTCAAGTAACTGAGTGTGGAGACAGATTTTGAGATAGAGGGGAAAAGCAAATCATTCTGAATGAAATTGGTGAATGCTGAAATTGAGTAAATTATTGCTCTTATCACCTCCTTGCAATAGTGAAAAGTTTCTTGGCAATTCCTTGAGGAGCAAGAAGCTGGAAAGCCAAGAGTGCTCTCTAGTTTTTTGCTTCCTGACAATCAGTTTCTAAACTCATACAACCCACAGTTCAAAATAATGTTGTTTAAGATAGGACAAGATAAGTGTGAAAATTACAAAACTGCTCTATTAGAAAGATCTAATTTTATTATCATTCCTTTAACAGATTAGAAAACAAAAGTAACATTTCAACAAGCATCTGTCCATCATACTTTACACAGAATTAGTTGATGCATGGTATTATTTTCTTGTCCACAACTTTAGTCACCACCCAATTGCAGAGTTTAGGAATTGCAGTGCATACTGGACTAAACTCTTTCACAATGTAAGGCACAACTACATGATCACAATTAGTAAACACAACACTGAAAGTAAGACTTAAAAATCAAATTGATGAAAAAATGTTCATGCAAAGTCTATCTACACATACATAAGTTTTGTAGTATGCCCATTATGAGTGTATGATCCAGTTTAAAAGAAGTGCAGTGTTCCGTAGGTAAAACTGCATCATAAGGCAAACGTAACATATTATCTCTAAATAGTGGGTTAAAAACATAAAGCTTTTTTTCAATTCTATTTTATACAATTACACAGAAAATTAGTCAATTTTATGCCCAATATTCACATCTGCAATGATAATAAACCATTAAAATTCAGAAAAGAGACAAACAAAACAATATAATTTGTAGCACTCGTCCATTAAAGAAATCTATTCATGAAGTTCATATCTAGAGTATTGTGAAAAAAGGCTAAATTAAGAGTGGATTAATTAGTGGATGATGCTATGACAAAGCTCCCTATACAACTGTTGTAACCCAACAAACCATAACTATGAAAGTTTGTGGTAGTGATTTATTTTCCCTCCAACAGCTAGAGTTGTAGGATTAAAACTACAAAGGTAAAAAAGAACGACTGAGTCTACAATAATTAGAAATTAGTGGATAATGTTTAAGCATACACTAAAAGACTAAATTTTTTTTTGGTGACAGACAACTTGCAAATTTGGCAGTCTCTATAACTGTTACATAACACTACAGTGAGGAACCCCTATTAAACTGGACTACTTGGTTGAATTACACACTGAGAGGTAGTTTAAATAAAATCATATATGGCATCGAATGGTGGGCTGGATTTTTTTTTTTATTTTATTTTATTTTCTTACAAAAGTGACAAATCCTATACAAGCAGCATTTTGGACACATTTCTATAAAAAGTTCCGGTATTCACTAACCCAGTGAGACAGTCTTGTAATATCCCTTTGGTGCCAGGAGTTGGGATTTAACAAGGTGATACAACAAAGTACTTTGCAATAGAGCCAACAGCAGGAGCTCTGGACCGGCCAGCACTGGCCTGTTGACATATAAACAATGAACATACTCTCCACAAGCCACTCTCTTCACCCCTGTAACCCCCCACCCCAAAAGGCATGCAAAAAAAGATTGGGATTTTATTTTTAAATTTTTTGGGGGGGAGGAAACTTCACCAAATTTTTTGCTTCTAAAACAACACTCTTCTGAGAGGCTTAACATCAGAGTTTTTTCCCATTAATATCTTCAAATGTACTCTATGTAATCCAGTGAAAAGATACTCATGAACCTGCTGTATGATGAGTGCATAGTATTATATGGTATGCTGTGGACAAAGGCAGAAATGGTTAATGTTACCTACTAGCAAATCTCTGTGTTTTCTTAAAATCTTAATGTAAAGTGATGTGTTATGTTTTCTCTCTCTAAAAATGCAAATTGCTTTATTTAGAGCCCCCCGGGGGGGGAGGGAATTGACAAATAAAGGTACATGTTTCTCTACAAGAATTTTACTTTTCTGTTATTACTATTTCTGAAAAGCAAACCATTTAGTGACTTCTGCTGTAACTGTGTGTATGTGTTAGTTTCAAACTTACCCTATAACCTAATGTGAGTACAAGCAATTTCCTACTTGAGGAATGAAAATTGATTGGCATGATTTTTTTAAATATGTAAAATTCATATCTCATTTTAAATCTTAAGATACAGCTTTATAAACACAGCCGTGCTTTTTAAAGACCATGTCCATTCCTTTGTTATGTGCGTCCTTGGGTTATGCTCCCCTAGGGTGCAGAGAAGTTATGAGTGCAACTCCCCTTAACAACAAAGGGGAGTTATATAATTCAAGGAGAAATCCAGCTAAAAATATCTCCCACTGTGGATTGATTACTACATGTATGCATTCAAAATTGCCATTCCATTTATTGTATATTATATTCAGTTATGCTAGAAAGAAAAAAGTGCATAGTGCAAGTGACAATGCTATTTCCTACTCCTCCAGAGGTTTTTGGAGGTTGCAATGAATTAATTCATCAGTTCTCAACCTCTTCCAATCATAGTGTCATTACAGAGCTTTCACTCGTCACTCTAGACAATTTTTATTTTCCTTCTGGTCTTAAGCTCCAGCATTTTCCTTTCTATCTCCAGGTATTTGTCATAAATTTCAAATGTTGTAAGAAGCATGTATTCCCATATTGCATTTAAGTTACATTAACAAACTAGAAAGTACTTGAGTTTCTTGGGGTCCCTACTGCGCTCTGGAGAATATTCTGCTTTTAGGGGTCACTTCTTTTATGTCAAGCAACAGGTTGGCAAATGGCAATCAATTGTTTTTGGCAATAATCTGCAAAAAGCTACTTCACATTTTTTTCCCCAAAAATCTTTTCCTGCTTCACTAAGAAAAGATTTTCCAGTGAGATGATCTCAATAGTCTAAGTCATTCAAAGAGTGACAAAATTATTCCCCCTAATGAGCACCTGGTACTCCAGGATCCATTACACCTGGATCAGTCCGCATCTTCCAAGAACTGGGTTTTGGCAGGAGGATTGTCTTTTAAAAAACAAAAACAAAACCAAAAAAAACCCCACACATCTTTCTCTCTTTAGCATCACATACCAGTACCAGCAGGGGGAGCCACTTAGAAAAGTGACTAAATCTCTAACTCTAACAGGTGCTTCCTCCAGGTCTTTCTATCTCCAGGTTGGAGCTTTTTTCCATTATAATTTTTTATTTTTCTCTTTCTCCTTGGTGCCCCTAGTAGATGAAGGATCTTTGGACAACAGGAATCTGCAGGAAACCAGCACTGGAGGAGAAAACAGCAACGTAGCAGCTAAGATCAAAGGAGCTCCGGCTCAGACCAGCTACACACTACTGTATTGCCTTCCACCTGTACAGAAATGTGGCACACAGCTTTAGCTGTTTGGTGCAGAAATGCAGCAACAGAAGCTGTCTCAGCAGGATCTCCAAGCCAGTGGTCCTAGGCTACTCAGAACTCCAAGCCAAGGTGAAACATAGCAGCAAGGGCTGATTCCAACAGCAGAAATGTGGCAGGCAAACCTTAATTTATGTGGGGCAGAAATTCATCAGAAGGACCTGGTATTTGAAAGCAACAAGTCAGAGGTCCTTGGCCATTTTTCTGTTCTGACTGGGTTGAAATATGGTGTCAAGGAGGATCTCCAGCCAGTTAGTCAGAGGGTTAGGAAAATCCCATGGGGCAGGACCTCTCACTCCTTTCAGACTGCTTTGGCCCAGTTGTTCCAGAAAAGGTCTTAGCCAGTTCTTCTTGTGCTTGGCATCCTGCAGCCCTTCCCCATCAATGGTTCTGTCAGCCCCCTCTCTCTGTGGGCAGTTCTGACTCCTACAGTTAAAAAACTACAGTTAAAAAAAATCCCCACTCCAATGGCTCAGATTCACCATACTTATTACCAGTCACCACTACAGCAGGGCAGCCTGAGGGTTCTGAGCACTGACTATATTCCACCTTTCAGCTCCTTCACATGTGGTTTATGTAGCATGGCCTCTCTCCGCTAACCTACCAGTGCCAGTAGACCTTCTCTTTCCTGTCTGGCCTCCTTTAGATCAGTGGGTTTTACCTCACCTGCCTTTGTACTACACCAGCCAATTGTTTTTCTTACCAATGACAGCTGGAATCTACAGGCAGAGGTGCAATTAAATTTTTCTCCTTCCACTTCCCTTCGTGCGTACCATATTGTATATATATCTTCCTACTGTATTTTCCACTGCATGCATCCGATGAAGTGGGTTTTAGCCCACGAAAGCTTGTGCCCTAATAAATTTGTTAGTCTCTAAAGTGCCACAAGTACTCCTTGGTTTTTTTGCTGATACAGACTAACATGGCTACCACTCTGAAACCTGTCTATTATTTCTGAGGTTGTTAATTCATGTCTTTGATAAGATGGCATGAATTAAGGTGGCTAATCTTTCATAATATTTATTCATTAGAACTTACAGTCTTTTTACCTTGGGCAGTTAGCAGGGGAGCTAGAGAGGCAATTGGTCTGGAAAATGACAAGGAATAACCCAGTTGCAATGGATCATAGAGCAGCAGGAGCCCACTTCAGAGAAGGAAAAATTACAGGTACATACATTTCACTTTTTCTGCCTACACAACGAAGAGAGGTATGTATATGCATCGCTTTTTAAACTCCCCCAGCACAAGTAGGGAGACAAAATATGACAGTAACGGAGTCTAAAATCATATCCTCACTTCTTAATTAAGTCTGACTGTTTTGTATATAACTAAAACAGCAGCAGTTTCAACCACCATTCTGAGCAGACCAAATCATGAAACTATTGTACCAAGAAAGACCCAGGATTAAGAAAAATGCAAACACCACAGGTTCAGGAGAAGCAGTGGAAAGACCAAGTCAGTTAGGGATAGAATAATCCCAACCTCTTCCAGTTAATGTGGGGGACAAGAAGAAGAAATCATATAAAATGCTGGAGTCTCTGAATATAGGTCATTAGTAGGAAACCTAGCACAGGACAGTTGGGTGTTCCTCAAAGACCACCAAGGCCCTTTAAGGGCTTCTATGGTTAGTACGGAAAGAAAAAGAATAGAACTGAGGATAATTTTTTTATATGTCCACAGACATAACATAAAAAGTTATATTCTATTCAACAAATCTATTAATCAATATGGGAAAGCTTTGTGCAACATTTCTAGAACAGAAGCCAAACTTGCAGTCCTGTTTCTAGCTTCACAGAATCATAGAATATCAGGGTTGGAAGGGACCTCAGGAGGTCATCTAGTCCAACCCCCTGCTCAAGCAGAACCAATCCCCAACTAAATCAAGCTTGTCTGTACAAATGCTAGTACCTTACAGTACATGTAAAAGTACTCCAATATCCAAATGCTGTAGTTGGGCAGTGATTTAGGCACTGATATTGCAATAAGCTCTATGTGGCCAGACTGCTGTGTTCACACAGAGCCCCATGCAGGTCAGCGGGGTTCCATGTGGGTACAGGTGTTTGCCACTATTGCAGGATTGGAGCCTTAGAGAGAAAAATTCAAGAGCAAGAGAGGAGAAAAACTCCTAAAGAAAGTACTAGGGGATTTAAAAGTATGGTAGTTATGCAATCAAATGCAACAATTAAAATGTAATTATGCCACTGAAACAGCAATATTTGATACACAAAATCCTTGCAAATATTTGCAACTTACTGTTTTGAAAGAAACAAAAACTGCAATATCACATACACGTTTCTTTTGAACACAAAAATTAAAGATTAAAAAAATACATTGTTGCTTCTCTGTTTAAACTTTATTTACAAATAACTGGATGTTCCTAACTTAGACATAAAAGCTCTTTCCTGGGTAAATGGCAATAAGCTGAGGATGATCTGAGCCTGTCTCACAAAAAATACAATAGTTTTACTTAGTATTAATAAAACATTTTAAAATATACTAAATTTTGCAAGTGTTACAATCATTGTTCAAACTGAATAGTAGTCTGAGTGCTGTACGAAGTGCATCAACAGAAATTCTAATTCTAGCGTATCGTTAAGTGCCATTTGAGATAATCAGTTATCCTTGTAAGTCGTTAAAACAAGTATCACAGACACGGACAGGCTTCTTAGAAGAAGGAGTTAAGGCATTCTTTGCGGAGCACTCAGCACAAAAGATATTTCCACAGTGTCTACAGTGATGCTGTGAAAGATGAAAACAACAAATACTGAATTGTCAAATACTGTATAGTGGGCACAGCACATGAAAAGAAATTATTACATAAAGTATCAGATCAATTACATTTTTTAATTTCAAATGTGCATTTAAATTATTAACACTGGGGGCTAAGTGGCACTTTGGATTTATATACAACTCCATCTCTAAAGAGCATAAGGGTAACATTTTCAGAAATGTTTAAGTAGCTTAGGAGCCTAAGTCTCATTGACTTTTAAGGACTCGTAGGCTCCTAAATTACTTTTAATGGGATTTAACAGTTACTTGAAAGTTTTACCCTCAATCTTTTTTAGGTCCATGATATGCATGTTTCATGGACTTAATCAAATCCCTTCAAATGGCTGAAACCACCCTATAATTCAATACAATTAGCAGTTGTGATAGACTATATCCTATAATATATTGAACAAATTTTATAGAATTAAGATAACTCAGTGAAGCTTAAGTTAAATCTTACTGAATTAGTTTAACACCCGTGGGGACGCTGTATTAAAAATGCAATTGTGTATCTGTTGTTGTGGAATGGTATGCACTTTCTGTAGTAGGGAGTGGGGGGATGTTAATGAACTTTCTCCATTATCAGTCTTTGAAGCCATCCTTCTAGATGAAATGCATATACTAGTTCAAATTGGATTCTCCAGGGATCAACAGAAAATACTTTTGGACAAAAGCCTGGGTTTTAATCTGGCTCAGGGCCTTCTTCCAACAGACAGGACCCCTGGTCCACAGAGGGCCCCAAACCTTGGAAAGACTTTGCCTTCTGAGACCTCTTAAGACTATGTGCTTCTTCTGTCCTGAAGCTCTGATGAACTTGTAACCACAAGGATGCCCTTAAAATGGGATATTAAATGACTGCACTTGCCAGAGCCCATGTGAAAGCTGGGATGAATTCTGGCTAACTTATTAGCATGCATGTAGGTTCTTTTATTGTTTTTAGTATGTTTTCTCTGTAATGTTTTTACCTTAAGAATAAAGTGGATTTGATTACAAAGAACTGTGTGGTAACTTATATGTGTAGCAATGACACTGTTATCTGTGTCTGAAAAGACAGATGTGTGGTGTCCTAGGGTATCTATCTGTTCTGTGATGACACTGTGAAGGCAAGGAACTGTCCAGCCTGAGAATGCCCCGGTCAGAAGGGAAAGAGACTCCTGTCTCCACCCAAGAAAAGCAACACCTGGGAAGCTGAAAACCAAGAGTGGGTGCCCTTGCTGAACCAGTGAGCAGCAACACAGGTGCAGTTTCCCTAAACTGTGACTCAGGAAACACCAAAGGACTGCAAATGATAGGAGGGGAAGTAGGACAGGATTACACTGACAGAGCTGTGTGTGAATCTTGTATTTCTCAGTGCTTAAAAAGTACTTCAAAGTCAAAATAAAAGACTAAAGTCATGCCTGATGTAAACGAGAATCATTATTGATTTCAACAGAATTACACTCATTTACATCAGGCCTGAATTTAAATTTACAGAAATAAGCCATACTGATGTAAGTACCTTTATATTGCTAAAACCTGTGTTCACACAAGGGAGTTGTACCACTTCAACTATATCTAATTCTACACAGATATCGTTAAAGCATCACAAAACACCTGTGTGTAGACAAAGCCTTGAGCAGTTAATTTATAACATCTGAAACAATACAACCCATCTATGTTTCTGAGCTGTACTGAGGTTTAGGAGTACCTTTTAAAGATGCTCTTTAACTTTGCTTCAACTCCAAAACAGTTCAGAAAGAAAAAAGTTCTAGAGAATCCCCACAAAGGCACACATACCCTTCTGACTGTCACTGAGAAGCCTTTCCCACAGGCCATACAGTTCTGTACCTCATTGTCTTCTGCCCATTTCCTGTTTAGGGCTTGTGTGTGTTTGATCTAGGTGAATAAAAGAAATACAGACTTTTTAAAATGCAAGTCCATTTCTTACTAATCTTCTCTACTACATCACACATGCTGTACGCATCAAGATAAAACACTGAGGATTAGCCATGGCGATTCAGCAGTTACAATGCAAGCTCACAGTTATTTAAATAAAAAAGAACTTTCTGAAGTCCAAACTATGGGCTGAATTCTGAACTTGCATGAAAGCTCCCATTGATATCAACTGCCTCCTGAGTTGCACTGGGCCTCATTTTAACACATCTAGAGTGACAAGTCAAAATAGTTTTCATCACTATATATTGGTATTGACATGCTTAGTCACCGCAATGTGATTTATACCTGTAGCGACTGGTTTTCTCGGCCTAGCTCTTGCATTGCTGCAGTTGTATTGTCCAGCTTTTTTTTCAGTTCCAGGAGTTTGGCTTGAAGCTTTTCAATTTCTCCCTCACTTTTAATACACCTGAAGATGAATAGCAAGTAGTAAATTAAACGTATACAAAGCAATTCCTATCCTATTGGGCAAAATGTCACCACTGAAAGGTTTGGCCATGTATCCACAACAAATAAATGTATGACCATAATTAACCATTGTATTTCTTTGCTGGGAAATTGATGTAGTATTTTAACAATTAAGCTAAGATCACATCTGAGCCTCACTCTCAGAGGGAGTACCAAATGAGGGACAGCGGGGCCCAGGTTTCAGAGGGGGTCAAGACTGGAGCATGCTGCTCTGAACAAGTGCAGAACAGGACAGTCTCATTAAGCAGCAGCAGCAGCAGTTCTGGCAGGCCACTTTGTAGCAAATCAAACAGAAAGGAGGTGAGGGAAAAAAAATGAAGGTTTCTTGCCTGTAACCAAGGTTCTTCAAGATGGACCGTACATATTCACATTCTTGGGATGTACACCAACTGGTGCTTTTGAACAGTACAGTCTTCGACGAGCAGTGTCTATCTGAATGTTCACACATCCCCTCCATGTTCTCCCCTCAGCGTCTGAGCATGTTCTGAAGGCAGGGCTATAAAGGGGGGCATGGCAGCAGTCACTGGCTCAGTTTCTTTCACTGCTAATGCAGAGCCCGAATAGTTAGGACTTTGCAGGAGAGGGGAAGGGGGGCAGGGAGTATGAATATATAAAGTCCATCTTAAAGAACCTTGCTTATGGGCAATTAACCTTCATTTCTTCTTTGAGTGTCCTCTGCACACTCCCACTGTTGGGACAGTTTAGTCAGTAGTATATAGGGATTTCAGATCAGGGATCAGCAACCTTTGGCATGCAGCCCGTCAGGGAAATTCGCTGGCAGGCCAGGACCGTTTGTTTACCTGCAGCGTCCGCAGGTTCGGCTGATCACAGCTTCTGCTGGCTGTGGTTCACAATTCCAGGCCAATACAGGCTGCAGGAAGTGGCGCAAGCCGAAGGATGTGCTGGACGCCACTTCCTGCAGGCCCCATTGGCCTTGAATGGCCAGTGGGAGCTGTGATCGGCCGAACCTGCGGACGCTGCAGGTAAACAAGCCATCCCGGCCCGCCAGCAGATTTCCCTGATGGGCCGCATGCCAAAGGTTGCCGATCCCTGAGTTAAAGAATGTGGGTCTGGTCCTGCCCTCAAACAAAACAAACAGCATTTGGTGTTGAACTTTGTGGTAAACAGATCTATATTTGGAGTAACCCAAAGAGCAAAAAAGACTCACCTTTGTAACTGTTGTTCTTCAAGATGTGTTCCTCATATCCATTCCAATTAGATGTGCGTGCTGCGTGCACCATCGTCAGAGAATTTTCACCTAGCAACACACGGTGAGTCGGCTGTGGAGCCCCCTGGAGTGGCACCTTCATGGCACTAGATATATACCCCAGCCGACCCAGCGCCCCCTCAGTTCCTTCTTGCCAGCTACTCCGACAGAGGGGAAGGAGGGAGGGTTTAGAATGGATATGAGCAACACATCTCAAAAAACAACAGTTACAAAGGTGAGTAACCGTCTTTTCTTCTTCGAGTGCTTGCTCATATTGATTCCAATTAGGTGACTCCCAAGCCTTACCTAGGCGGTGGGGTCGGAGTGAGATATTGCTGAGTGCAGCACCACTGAACCAAATGCCGCATCGTCTCTGGATTACTGGACTATTGCATAGTGAGAGGCAAAAGTATGCACTGAAGACCAAGTGGCAGCTCTACAGATCTACTGTATTGGAACCTGTGCCAGGAAAGCTGCCGACGAGTCTTGAGCCCTTGTGGAATGGGCAGTGAGGGGCTTGGCCAGGACACTGGCCAGGTTGTAGCAAGCACAGATACAGGACATGATCCAAGCAGAGATGCGCTGTGAAGAGACTGGGAGGCCTTTCATCTGGTCAGCCACGGTGAAGACGAGCTGGGTCGTTTTCCTGAATGGCTTCGTATGCTCAATATAGAAGGCAAGGGCCCTACGAACATCGAGAGAGTGCAGCCATTGCTCTCGCCAAGTAGCATGTGGCTTTGGATAGAAGACCAGGAGGAAAATTTCCTGGTTGGCGTGAAAAGTTGATACCACCTTGGGAAAGAAAGCCGGCTGAGAGCATAGCTTCACTTTGTCCTTGTGGAAGACCATGTACGGTGGTTCTGAAGTGAGGTCTCTGATCTTGGATACGCACCTCGCCGAAGTGATAGCCACGAGGAAGGGCTGTCTTCCAAGAGAGGTACAGAAGTGAGCAGGTGGCCATCGGCTCAAATGGGGCCCCCGTAAGTCTGAAGAGGACCAGGTTAAGGTCCCACATGGGGACCGGTTGCCGCACTTGCAGACAGAGACTGTCCAGCCCCTTAAAAAACCTACCGACCATAGGATTGGAGAAGAGAAAGCATCCATTTTCTCCTGGGTGGAAAGCCGAGATGGCTACCAGGTGCACTCCAACAGATGATATTGCCAGACCTTGCAGTTTTAGGTATAGGAGATAGTCCAAGATGAGAGGCACTGATGCTTAAAGGGGGGCATGCTGCATTGAGCACACCAGCAGGAGAAACGCTTCCATTTGGCCAGGTACATGACTCAAGTGAAGGGCTTCCTGCTACCTAGCAGGACCTGCTGCACCGAATGGGAGCAGAGAAGCTCCGAGTGAGTTAGCCATGCAGCGTCCATTCCGTGAGGTGGAAGGATTGCAGGTCGGGATGACAGAGGTGGCCGTGGTCTTGTGAGATCAGGTCCGGCCAAAGCGGGAGTGGAATCGGGGCATCTACCGATATCTCCAATAGTGTGGTGTACCAGTTGCCTAGGCCACGCCAGGGCGAACAGGATCAGACATGTTCTGTCCCTGTGCACCTTGAGTAGGACTTTGTGAACCAGCGGGAACGGAAGGAAGAACAACTGGCCCTTCCATGGGAGTAGGAAGGCATCTGTGAGAGAACCCGGGAAGCGTCCCTGGAGACAGCAAAATATCTGGCACTTCCGATTGCTGCGCGAGGCAAACAGATCAACCTGGGGAAACCCCCACCTCAGGAAGATGGAGTGGATGATATCAGGACAGATCGACCAGTCGTGGGATTGGAAGGACCTGCTGAGGTGGTCCGCCACTGTGTTCTGAACCCCTGGGAAAAAGGACGCCACCAGATGGATGGAGTGGGCTATACAAAACTCCCACAGGTGAATGGCTTCCCGAAAAAGGGGGGACGAGTGAGATCCCCCTTGCCTGTTGATGTAGAATATGGCCGTGGTATTGTCTGTGAGGACCACCATGCAACTGCTCCCGGAATGCTTGACACGCCAGGCGCACTGCCATCAGCTCCCGTATATTGATGTGTAGAGAGAGTTTGGCTGTAGTCCATAGACCCTGCATCTGCAAGTCCCTGAGATGGGCACCCCAACCTAGGGATGATGTGTCTGTGACTAGAGACAATAAGAGTTGAGGAGTATGGAATGGGACTCCTTCGCATACTGCCCTGGGGTCTAACCACCAGCGGAGAGAAGATAAGACCATTTCCGGGACAGTGATCACCATGTTTAGGCTGTCTCGACTTGGGCGATAGACTATTGTCAGCCAGGCCTGAAGTGGGCATGTCTGGCATGTCTGGTCACGTACGTGCAGGAGGCCATGTGCCCCAGAAGGCTTAAGCACATCCTTGCCATTGAGGTAGGAAAACTTTGGAGACTCCGGATGAGACTCGCCAAAGACTGGAAGCGGGCATCCAGTAGAAGAGCTCGGGTGAGTCTGGAATCTAAGACTGCCCCAATTAACTCTATTCTCTGGGTTGGATCCAGAGTGGACTTTTCCATGTTGAGGAAGAGGCCTAATTGACAAACATGGCCATGGTCTCTTGGACCTGGGACTGTACCTATTCCCTGGTGTGACCTCGGATAAGCCAATCATTGAGATAGGGAAATACTTGGATTTGCTACCAATGGAGGAAGGCTGCCATGACAGCCATACATTTGGTAAATACCTGGGGGGCTGTGTAAAGACCGAATGAAAGGACCATGAACTGATAGTGTTTGCGGCTGACCACAAAGCAAAGGAAACGTCTGTGCACCAGATGAATCGCTATGTGGAAATATGCGTCCTTCATGTCGAGGGCGGCGTACCTGTCTCTAGGGAAGGTATGATGGTCCTCAAGGGCACCATGCGGAACTTCAACTTTACCACGAATTTGTTGAGTCCGCGCAGATCCAGAATAGGCCGAAGCCCGCCCTTTGCTCTGGGGATTAGGAAGTAACGGGAGTAAAAACCCCTGCCTCTTAACTCCCTTGGAACCTCCTCGATCGCTCCCACGGTTAGGAGCATCTGCACTTCCTGCGTAAGGAGTTGCTCGTGAGAAGGGTCCTGAAGAGGGACGGGAAGGAAGGGTGGGGAGAAAGAAAATCCTTTTCCACCGTGCGAAGAGCCCAACGGTCCATAGTTATGAGGGACCATGCATGGTGGAAACAGAATAAACAATTCTTGAATAGTGGGGAAGGATCCTGACTGATGTCCAGTACGCTGTCCTTGGGCGCACCTTCAAAAGTTTTGTTTGGGCCCCGCCGGAGGTTTAGCTGGGCCCAGGTTCTGCCCTGGCTGGTGGTTGGTGGACTTCTTCCTGCCATCTCCCCCACATCTCCTGTAAAAGTCCTGCCTCAGCCAAGAAGGATCATTGAGGCTGGGGTTTGAAGGGCTTCCGTTCTGTGACCGGTGTGTGCATCCCCAGGGAGTGCATTATGGCCCTAGAATCTTTAAGGCATGGGAGCCTGGAATTGGTCTTATCCAAAAACAGGCTTTGTCCTTCAAAGGGAAGGTCCTGTAGGGTATTCTGCAGTTCTGGCAGCAGGCCGGACACCTGCAGCCAAGATATGCGCCGCATGGCTATTCCCGATGCAAGGGTCCGGGCAGCAGAGTCCGCGGTATCTAATGAGGCCCGTAAGGAAGTCCTGGCCACCTTTTTGTCCTCCTCTACCAGGGCCCCAAACTCATCTCTGGACTCCGGAGGTACTAGCTCCTTGAGTTTTAACATGGAGTTCCATGAGTTGTAGTCCTAGCGGTTCAGGAGCGCCTGCTGGTTCACGATCCTGAACTGCAGCCCCCTGAGGAATAGATCTTGCACCCGAACAAATCGAGATGCCTGGCGTCTTTCAATTTGGGCGCCAGAGCCTGTTGCCCATGCCACTCCCTCTTGTTCACCAAGGCCACCACTAGTGAACACGACTGAGGGTGAGTATAGAGGTACTCAATCTTTGGAGGGGATAAAATATTTCCTCTCCACCCCTTTAGCAGTTGGAGGGATGGATGCAGGCATTTGCCAGATTGTTCTGGCCATGGTCTGTATGGCGTGACTGAGTGGTAAAGCCACTTGAGACGGCCTCCGCTGACAAGATGTCCACCACTGGGTCTTCCAACTCCACCACCTCCTCCACTTGGAGGTTCATGTTCCGTGCCACCCTACGCAGGAGGTCCTGGTGGGCACAGAGTTCTATTGGAGACCGTTGTCCCAGCCACCCCCTTGTCTGGGGAGGATGAGGACAACGGCACAGGAGCCAGGGGGTCAATGGTATTTCCTGCTGAGTTGGGTTTTGTTGTCTGGGGTCCACGACTCCAGAGTCTGGACCCTGCTCTGGAGTTGGGGCTGTGGTTTCCATGCCCCTCGGAGCAGGACAGCTTATGGTGGCCTCTGGCACCTGAGGCTCTGAGTGGGCTGAGTGGGAGGCCATGGATGGGGCACCCTGGGCTTGGTGGTAAGCCCACGGTGTCCAAAAGGGCCATTGGGCAGACCCTTGGACGGGATCATGGCCTTCCTTCTGCCAGTGGGCAGCATCACCCTCACTGTAGCTATGAGCTGTGTGGCTGGGTCGTGAGCCTGGGTCAGACTGCAACGAATGCGAGGCAGATCGCGAAGGCCAAGGCAGTGCCAAACGTGTCTGCGTCGAGTCACCCAGACGTGGTGGAGACCGGTACCGGGCCGCCGGGGATTGGTGCCGCGACACTGGGGTGCAGTGCCGGGACCGAGACCGGTACCGAGGTCTGGACAGGTACCACAATCCGGCTCTTGACTGCGATGATGACCATCTCTGAGAGTGGCGCCGAAATCTACTCCGGGACAGTGACTAACGTGTAGAGTCGTGCCATGAGTCTGACTGGCCCCGCAAGTCAGAACAGTGCCACGAGAGGAAGCGGCGTCAGGACTGCGAGTGTTGCTGGGACTGTGAACAGCATCGGGAGCTGGAATGGATCCGAGAACATGACCAGTGCTGTGGTTCCAACTAAGGAGCTGACGTCCAGATCAGGGATGGTTTGCCCCGGGACGGTACCGCATGAACAGGAGCCAGTGCCGCGGTTTGCGGTGATGTCGACTGTCATCACTGTCCCTTGCTGCCGCAAAAGTATCTGGCATTGATGGAAGCCGGGACTCGACCACGCTATGAGTCGGGGAGACTCAACGGCTCTTCCCTTGGTGCCGGAGTCAGCGGTACCGACTTCAGCACTTGAACCCTCTTCGCTTCGCTACCGGACGCGACTCCGAGGGTGGTTCCTGGGGCGCTGGCAACTGCTGAGGTGGAGTAGCTATCTCTGGTCTGCGGTGCCGCATTTGGCCAGGCGAATGAGAACAGTGCCGGACCAACTACACCAGTTGCAGTGCCGGGGAACTTCGGTGCCGCGGGTCTCTGCCAGAGTCCAACCGCGGTGCAGTACCTACTGCTGCCGCCAGGGCACTGTACACCGAGGCACTCATTACGCCGCTGGGGGATCCGGGCTAAGAGCCGCCTCCATCAGAAGCTGTCTTAATCTAAAGTCCTGCTCCTTGTTGGTCCGGGGCCGAAATCCCTTGCAAATTTTGCACTTGTCCGCCTGGTGGGATTTCCCCAGACACTTCAGGCAGGAGTCGTGGGGGTTGCCCGTTGGCATGGGCATAGCACAAGACGAACAAGGTTTAAAGCCCGGAGCCTTGGGCGTGAGCCCAAGCAGCAGGTGGGGAGGAGGAGAGGAAACCCCTTCTAACCCACTACTATAACTATACTAAAACTACGACTATAACAATTAACAAACTACGAAGACAGTATCACTAGGAGAGTGGAGAGCAGCAAAGCCGAGCTCCACAGTTCCAACAACCATCATGGGCGGTAAGAAGGAACTGAGGGGGCGCTGGGTCGGCTGGGATATTTATCTAGTGCCATGAAGGCGCCACTCCAGGGGGCTCCACAGCGACCCACTGGGCGTTGCTAGGATTAGGAAATAGTGGGAGTAGAAACCTCGATTCCTGAAATTCACCAGAACCCCTTTAATCAGTCTCTCCCCGAGTAGATTTCTGATTGTAATACCAACTCGTAAGAGGGGTCCTGAATAGGGAGGGAAAGGCTGGTTTGGAGAAAGGGTCTCGAACTGGGTGGTATATCCACCCTTTATGGTGTCCAAAACCCACTTGTTCATAGTGAACTTCTGCCACTCACTGTAAACAGTGGCATAAACAGTCTCCAAAGAATAGGGGGATGGAATCCAAAGTTGGTTGGCTGCTCTCTAACCCCATGTCAAACTGAAGGGCTATCTGTCAGAAGTAGTGGAGGATGAATTCTTTTGTCTCAGCTTAGACTTAAATGGATGCCTCCTATACTGGTGTTAAGATGATGATGATGACTGCTGTTGTTGTTGTTGCGACTGGTAGTATTGTCTACCTTTGTTGGAATATGAAGAATAATGAGCATAATATTGTCTTTGATATTTGAAGGCAGGTGTAGGAATTCTTCTCTTAAAAAGCTGTAAGAGACCCAGAGACCTAGCACCTGTCTAGTCTCTTTCATTTTCTCTATTGGCTCATCCATTTTTGAGCCAAACAAATCATCCCTCTCAAAAGGAAGATCTTCAATCTTCAACCTCATTTCTTAGGGCAGAGAAGAGGTGTAGCCATGCATGTCTGTGGATAGTTACTGCTGCAGCTGATATTATCCTGATCTTGACAATATATCCAAAGCATCAAAAGACACTCTCAATGCATGCATAGCAACATTTAGACCCTCTTTAATAAGAGCATTAGACAGTCTGCAGTGTTCCTCAGGAAGATTCTTTGTAAAAAAAAAAATTGTCCCAGAGATGAAACTTATCTGGCCAGAACAGCTAGGTAGTTAGCTATTCTCATGTTTAGAGAAGCTGAAAAAAAATACCTTTCTTCCAAGCAATCTAATTATTTCCCTTTTCTGCCAGTGGAGTAGAATGTAAATGTCCCATTCTTGAACGTTGCATTGTTGCAACTACCACAAGAGAGTTAAAGGGAAAATGAACATGGAAAAAAGAAAAGTCTTCATATGGGATCTCATACAACTAATCAGCTTTCTTAGCAATCAGTTGATATGAAGGTAGAGTATTCTATGCTGATTTTGCTGGCTGGCACAGACCTTCCCAAAGAGGCAGAGATACTTTCTCAGCAGACGTATTCCCCAGTATCAAAAACAGGAGGAGGAGTTTCCTGAAGTAAACAGAGGGTAATTTTAACTTAGACTCCATTCTGCTTACTGAATCCTGGAGTTCTATAGCATCCTCAGATGGTGAGGAAACTGAGGCTACTCCAATGTTTTCCTCAGGGGAGAATTTGCCTGTGTGTTCTAAGTCTTGATGCACAATACCATCTTGTGGAAACACATCAAGCTCATCACAGAGAATACCCTGAATTTTTGTAAGGGACCTATCTCTTGGTCTCTGTTCCACTGGTGTAGGATCTGAATGCCTTGGATCCAACACATTAGTATGTGCTGAAGTTTCCTTGCCTCAATGTGGAATCGAGGTCATCGCAACTGAATAAGGTTGAAATAGAAGCCCTGGAATTGGCTAGTATGGCCAATATAGCAAGATACTTGCTACTCATGCCAATTTGTCCAGTTCTGTACCATCTCATAGTAATGAGGAAACATCAACGTTCAATAACCTTTGTCACAAAAACAGCCTTGAGGTCAAGGCTGCAGGTAAATTAATGTATCCATCTCCTTTTCTAAATGTGGATCCAAACCCAGATCTGACAAGGAACAAGATATGATAGAGGTAGGGATCCATAGTATCAACAAGGGTGAGATAGTCTTTCTAGATGAATCTATAGGTATTCGGGGAGGAAGTAGTAGCATTGCAGAAGATCCATATGGAGAGGAATTCACTCTGTTTTTTGTGAGAGGGAAAGCATTGTGTTGGATCCTTATCCAAATCTCTCTCTTCTGCTGAAGAAGCGTGAAACTGATTTGATAAATGCAGTTCCACAGGTACCTAAGTGGAAACCATCACTGAATGTATCAGCGCCGATACAAGAGAGATATCTATTGATTTATTAGGTCCTGACCCAACAAAGCGATCTTGGTCTCTGGTCTGCCTCACATCCGCATGTTTGCAATCTGAAGGATTTGACGAGTTCCCTGAATAGAAGACAATGTAAGACCCAGAAAGGTGCTTGGTCTTGCTGATTCTTCAGACTTGAAGGTCCTGGTTCCAAAGAGGCCTCAGACATGGAACGCATATTGTCTAAGGCCATTTCTGTTAACATGTTCCTTTTTTGGAAGCAGGTCTGAGTTTTTTGTTGCTGACTGTGCAGTCTTCTTCAATTTTGTATGCTGAAGAAGGCTCACATTCATTTGTGGTAGTGCTTGGAAGGAACTGAGGCAGTAAGTGCTTCTGTGCCCCCTTTTATAGCCCCATTCTCAGAATATGCTCAAACATTGATGGGAAGTGCATGGAGGGAGCACATGAATGCTCAGAATAGGCATTGCTAGTATAAGTTTGTACCATTCAATGGCACCAGTTGGCACATATCCCAAGAGTGGCAATATGCAGAGGACATTCAAAGAAGAACCTGGTTTACTGCGGTCCCTTCCTAGCCACAATTTAATGCCCAGGTACAAAATTTAATTGGTTAAAGCCTATTTTCAAAATGTTTTCATTTCTGTGTTTGTAATATTGTTGCAGAAAACTGGCTCTGATGAGTTTAGCACAGCACAGGGACTGCTGCTGGAGATTTAAGCAGCTATTAAAAAAAAGTCTCTAGCCCTTTTCCTTGCAGACCTAGAGCTCAAAATATAATTTGTTTGTTAAGGAAGCTTGATGATCAGAAAAAGAGTTTCCCCACAGAGACCCTCATAAAGGGTTTTCTTTATTTCACAAGTGGGTTCTTCCCTCATGCAGACCTCAGGATTTCCTCCAACCCTGCAACCACATTGCTCTCATTCAGTCCCCTCCCCTTATCCTGCAGGCCTCCTACAATCAGGAGAAAAAGAGCTCTGCTTCTGCAGAGTTTAGGAGATCTGTAGTAGAGGTAGAAGGAGGGATCTTAAGAGGTCAGAAGCCTAGAATGGGAAATTAAGAGGCCTGTAGGAGAGGGGAACATCTAGTGAGTCTGAGGAAGCACATCTGTCCTCTTTATGAGCTTTAAGAGGTTCAGAGGGGGCCCAACCATATGCTGAGTTGTAGAAGGGTCACCGGTGGCCACATTTGAAAGCCCAAAAGCCTCTTTTGTATTATATGGGGATGACAAGTCTATTCTAGATCACTGGGAAGTTGATGAGCCTATTCTGACTCTGAGACAGAGGATCCTCAGTGGAGGGATCCCCAAGAAACCAACTCAGACTATGGAAGTCCCCTCTGCAAGGCCTTCTAAGACTCATGGAGGCTACTGACCGTCCCTCCTAATGCTTGCACATGTGCAGGATGGATTTGGAGAGGCTCCAAAAGAGCTTAATTAAGGACTTGCAGGGGATGGACACAAGCCTCTTAAGGTCAACATGATTGGGGCCTTGGTGAACATCTTGAGTTTCATGAGGAAGCAACTCATGGTGCACCTGTCAAAGTTTGCAGGAGGTGGGCACACTATCACAAAGCCCACAGGGTGTGAAGGCTCTTGTTTGGTTAGCTGGTTGACTGGTTCAACAGCCTACTAAGATTTGCTGGGGGTAAGGAGGGGAGGCCTTCACTCTCTGGAAACCCCCACCTGGAGCACTGGGAGCAGTACAATACATACAAAAATGTACGTAGAACACTAGGAAAACTGAAACACTATTTTTCAAATTTTAATTTATCACTTTCCTAATAAGCAACTGAAAGCACACTCCCACATCACTGACTTACCGCTCCAGCAATGCTCTCCTCTCATCCTGATTATTTTGTACTGTTGCTTCTAATACTGCAATCTCCCCACGCAAATCATCCGTTTGTTTTTCTAGTTCACTGACCCTCCTTTGACTGCTCTGCCACTCTTTCTTCATTGTAGCGAGGTTTTCATTCAGAGCTGTGATCTGCACAGTGACCTTGGCTTCCACCTCCTCATGTTTTCTGTTTTCTTCTTCTTTCTCTTTTATCTCTGTGCGCTGAGAAAAAAGGAAACATTGAACAATGAGCTATCAAATAGCTCTGACACCAGATTGGTGTGTTATTAACTCTAACATCAAAATTAAAATGATGATAACATTTATCTCTGGTACATCTGCAAAACCATTTTTGATATTTTACAGCTAGCAGGCAGTTATTCAGGCATGTCTTTCCAAGGAGTCACTTTTTCTAATGGAACAATGTTCCTTATAAGTGAAAGAAAACTAGATTCTACCCTTCTGGTATTGTTCAACTGAGGCAGAGAAATTAAAAACTGTATTTACAATTTCAAAACTAAGTTAGTTTTAATTCATAAACAGCTATTATACTAAACAAATGCCTGCTTATGGTCCCACTATGGATTTATTTCTATTTGTCAAAATAGCGCTTAGCCTATTGTACTTGAGTTTTCCTACAGTATAATCTGTCTCACACTGAAGGTTTTTGGAAATATTTACAAATCATTGATTAAAAATGTAAATGCCATGAGATTAAAATTAAGTCTGCCTTCCACCCCCTTTGAAGGGAATCAGAGACATGTGCTAAATACACACAAGTTCTATACATGCTCACCAGTTTAGTTTCAATTGCAACACATTCCTTCTTCAGTTCTTCCTCTTTTTTTTTCAGCTGATCTTTGATAATTTGCTGATTCTTCTTCTCCTGTTCAAGAGCTAAATTCATGTTATCTACTTTGCCCTGCAGCTCTAGTTTCTGTTGAATCAATAACTGCTTCGCATCCTTTAGATTTGTCACCTCCTGTTAAAATATAAGTTTAAACACTTAGGGTCTAAAAATAAAATGATAAAACTTTTCTGTGAACTAACTTCAGACTGACGATAACTATTTCCTGGGATAGGAGAGCAAATGCTTTTACCGCACAAAATACAGTATCAACTGACCATGACACTATATTAAAAAAAAAGAAAAGTAAGTTTGTTACCTAGGTTACAAATTACATCTTAGATTACTACAAACAGAAAAAAAAATTTAATTTACTTCTCCACTAAAATAGTGGAAATTATGTTTGTTTACTTTCTGCCTTTCTGTCAAGTAGTAGGTTTGTCGATTTCACTTTTAAGTCGGATTCTAATAAATTTCACTGTCAGGTTTTCTGCACTAGGTAAGTGGCAAGAAGGGAATTTTGATTTATTTATTTATTTATTTCATTGGAAACAGTTATTGCATAGGAGTGTTTCTACAGGTCTTAAGTTTGTAAATATTTACCTACATATTGTACTTGAAATAGATGGAAATACTTCAAAAATAGATGGAATAACTTAATTTGACAGGAATGATTCTTCCTTAAATCCACAGCCCGATATGAATGTATTATTCTGACAAATAAGGGGTGCTAATTTTTCATAGGACACATTCCACTGAAAGTCAAGACAAAACATCCCAAGGATAGTCTTTTTTCTCCTTTCAAACCCATGGGTGGATGATATGGCCATACTTGATTTCATAAGTGGAGATATTTTTGGTTTCAATCTGATTGCAACCATGGAGAACAAGAGGTGAATATTAAGCTGACAGCCCAGGTTTTGTATGTTTTAAAATTCTCTGCAGCTCTATAAATTCCTTCTCTCTTTAGCACAGAGGTTTCAGGAAGTGTGTGACAATTATAGTTAGTATTCCTAAAATCAAAATGCATTGGGCATTGAATTCTCTGGAAGTTACCATCATTTTTAGACACTGGATGACAAAAGAACATCTGAAAGCCATTATATTTTTTTTTGTATTTCCACAGAACATAAATATTCAGGCTATTTTAAAATTAATTTATTTTTATTAGATTGTAAGCTCTTTGTGAGATGGACTGTGTCTTCATTTATACTTACAAAATCACCTACAACACTGGAGAGGCCAGCAGAAGCAAATAAATTACTATTAATAAATATAAATATGTAATAAAATGTAGAAAATGTAGCCAGGCTGTCTTTTAAAAGTGACAGATTTCAGAGGAGACAGAAAAGATTTAGAGATGTAAAATGTTACGAGCACTTATAATACAAAGACTAAAAAAGAACAATTCAACACTCCATCCTCCAATTTTTAATTTTCTCTCTTTTTTTTTTTTTTTAAAGTGAGGTATCCTTAAAAAGATTTAGCCTTGCCTCAAGAGTGATTTTTAAACTAGTTTCAGCAAAACTGGTTTAACTAATATTGGTTTGGTATTTTAATGTTGCAGTAAATTACATGCACTTAAGAGTGAGAGGTAGGTACATTTTTAATGAATGTACACATTTTTTTAATTAGAAGTGTCGCTTTAAAAATCAGAGTTCAGGCTGGATACAACTATTCAAAAACAGCTTAAAATCCCCCCTCCCCAACAACTTCACACTTTACATGGCTTTCCTTATCAGTGAGAACATGTACCTTCATAAAACTAAGATGCTGGTTTTGCTTTAGGTTTTTGGTTTGTTTTTTGTTTTGTTGTGGGGCTAGAAGAGGCTGTTTGCTTTCCTCATTTCTCAGAATTTGGGTGCACAGCATGAGAACTTTTCCCCTTATCCACCTTTTATTAAAACATTGGGAGAAAGCCTGGATATTTAATTGCTTAGAGTCATCTATATAAAAGGAGACAGCATGGTCTAGAGGTTAGAGTATAGAACTTGAAGTCAGGAGACTTGGATCACAACCAACTGACAGTCTTGCTGTGTGACCATGAAAAAATGATTTAGGACGAATCCACAAAGGGACATAGGGGTCGCAACTCCTAACTTTTAGGCATCTTGCCACCTCAATGGAATCTACAAACCCTAGTTAAGGTGCCTAGGCTCTCCATAGAATGCATGGGGACAGATGGGCCCCTAAGAATGGGATCCACAGAAGCAAGCACACTAGCAGGGAGCTGCCTAAAGTAGTCAATGGGAGACGCTGAGGAGAAAGGTGGGTCCTAGCCCTGCCCCGCTCAGCGAGTGAGGCACCTGACTGGGCTGGAAAAAGTCACCTATCTCTGTTTGCAGCCCACAGCCAGGGACCCTCTCCTGGAATCAGGTGCATAAGCTGTTTCATACAGAAGTGATGGCAGCACACGTCTAGCTCCTCACAAAACAGCCAAGGAGCAGAGAGGATGGGAAAGCCTCCCTTATCATCGTTAGCCCTGTGGTTAGTGTACCCAGTCAGAGTATGGTAGACCCCAGTTCAATTCCCCCCTCTGCCTGATATGGAGTGGGAAATTGAACTTGGGCCTCCTGCACTGCAGCAGAGTACCCTACCCACAAGGCTACAGAGTCATTCTCACTCTCTGGCCCAAAGCATATTTAATTATTTATACTCAGTAGAACAGCTTCAACAAGAGACACTGAGCCACATCAAAATAACCCATAGCCCAGTGCTCTGAGAACATCAACTGGATTGGGCCCCACAAGATAGGCGGGGACATCTATCTTCACCTGGTTTGAGGATTCCGTTGGGGCTTAGCCATGAGAATAGGTGCCTGGAAGTCTAGGCTGAGGTGTTATGTGCATACTCAGTGGCAGAAACTTAGGCACCTGACGGACTTTTACAGCAAAAATTTAGGCACCTCCAGAGTTAGGTAGGGTCTGACCCGAGGTTTTGCAGATCTCATTGGTGCCTAAAATTTGGGCTTGGGTGCTTGATGTGGGAGTTAGGCTCCTAAGTACTTTTGTAAGTATGGGCCTTAATCCCTCTGTGCTTGCGTTCCTTCATGTGTAAAATGGAGATAGTAATACCCATTGTTGCAAAGCAATTTGAGATTCTCTGATTGAACGTGTTATGTTTGTGCATATTCTTATTCTTATTACTATCTGTAGTTCCAATTTGTGTCTCAACATACCTTCTCAAATTCTTGCTTGCAGGTCCTAAGCTCTGCACTAAATTTAGTACTGTCTTTTTCCAGTTTACTCTTTATTTCCTGGAGCTCTGTTGTTTTAGATTTTTCATTAGCCAAGTCTTTTTCTTTCAAAACCTTGAAAAAAAAAATCAAAGGAAAAATGGGACCTCATCCAGACTTACAGTTATCAAAAACCTCTTGATTACAAAGATTGCAGATGGAAGAATGATTGTATCAGATATCCATCCACAATTATTTTGTCTGATTTTAGAGAAAACCCTAGATTAAACCATTTAGTTTAATCTTTAAAATCAATAATCTGTTTTTCTTTTCACATTCATTTTGTTCAGTATATAACTCTTTGGGGATAAAAAATTTATGCTGGTTTCAGAGTAGCAGCCGTGTTAGTCTGTATTCGCAAAAAAGAAAAGGAGTACTTGTGGCACCTTAGAGACTAACAAATTTATTTGAGCATAAGCATCCGATGAAGTGAGCTGTAGCTCACGAAAGCTTAAATTGATGCTGAAATTGTTTTAATTTATTCTGTCATTTCAACTATTTGTTTAAAATCTTTTATGTATCAGTGGTCCAATAAACTGCTGCTGCAAGTGCAGGTACAAATTGCATTACCACAATACATTGACACGTCCTGGCATGTTTCTAAATATGTTTCCATTAGAAAATAGGAAAGAGGAGAAAGGTAATGGGAAAAGTAAGTTACCTTGTCTTTCTGGATTTCCTGTAACATCTTGTTCTGTTCTTTCAGCTGCTGTTCTTTCTTTGACACATCCTGCTCCAGAGTAGACTTTATTGTCTTAAGTTCTTGGATCAACTGATTAAGGTTACCAATTTGATTTCTGCTTGAAACTAATTCCTCCTGAGCCAGAGCAAGTTTCTCCTCTGTGGACTAATTAAAAAAACAGTTCTGAAAATCATCTGTCAAAGCCATTGCAAGATCAGAGCTCCACATTAGTCACAATAATTTAAACACTTATTATGCACCTACATGGAAAGTTCAGCTTCTGGTGCATAGTACTTCATTTTAAAATTTTAGAATTTCAGTAGAATACAGTTAGTAGAACACACACTATTTTCCTGTATTCTCTTTTCAGACACTGCCTATAACATTGTGAAAGCAACAGTAAAACACATAAATAATAAGGTAACTGGAACTGAATGAGATGACTATTAAATTGTAATTAACAGCTGTTGAGTAATGATGAGAGAAGTAAACTGAACTCTATCTCAGGGGAGGGCAAATCAGGAGCAGAAGTAATAATTTCTACGCTTGATCATGGACAAAAGAGGTTGCAATTCATTTCCAAAAGGTACTTTGAGGAAAGTGTTTGAGTTCAGCAAGAGCACAGGAAGAGACAAATTATGTGAAGAGATAATTTTCACACAAATTATATAAAATTGGTTATAAAGTCCCAGTTAAGAAGATATCTCTATTAACCACATCTTACTTAAGTGGCACTTGCTGTGTGTAAATTAGAACACATAGTAGACTGCACTTTAACTTCCAAACTCCATATAAATTTAAAGGAAAAATGTCTGGTGCAGACAAGGCTTACTTAAGTCTCACTACTCATTGATGCTAGCACCTGAAAATGTTTTTTGATCAACACAGCTGATAACCACTTAATTTCTGCCAAATAAGTTTCTTGTAGTGTCTTAAATTAAGTGTTAAAAATAAAACTAAAGACTTTATCCCCCTCATACAGTATCTGTTTGTTAAACTCCTCATCTCCTCTTGCTCAAAGTGTCTATTGTTACAGTGTTCCAAATTCTTGTGATGTTTTCAGAAGTCTCACAATATTTGATGTTCTTCTTAAAGCCCCAGTTTGCTGGAATCATAAGATTGCATGAGTATCTCAGTTTAAAAAAATTCTAGCTCTCATGGTGGTGAAGAAAAGCTTGAAAAGTGGGAAGCAAGGGAACCCTAGCAGCCCAGAAACCAGATCGCAAATAAAAAGCCTCCATTTTTTTAGATTTCATAATGTGTAAGCACAGTTCATAAATTCTGAGCCCTTGACGTTGGTGATACTACTTTTGTAACAGGAGCATTTCAACAGTAGTGTTTGAAAGCAGGGTTGGCTACATCAATGGAAGGAACAGGTGGCGACTCAAGACACTAGAACTAAAGAATATCAGAAAAATTACCTGTTTTTCAGTAATATATATATATATATATATATATATATATATATATATATATATAACTGAACAAGGCTTAAGGTCAGATTTATTGTTACCTCTTGGAATCACAAAGCTTCAGTAAGAGGACTATGTTGGGATTTAAGCACAGAGGGATAGTACATTATAAAAAGGCACATTATCTTTACTAAACTTAAACAATAAGCATATCTCAAACCATATTCAAAGACAGGTAAAAAGGAAAAGCATGCAAGTCATTAAAACCTGTTTCAGTATCTGGTAACAAATAAAACAGAACAGAGCCCAACAGTAGAGCTATGTAAATATCTCCCAAGGTATTTTAAGTGGACACAAAACCCGCTTCAAAACATGCAGTGAAATCCTGGCCACCCTGATGTCAATGGGAATTTTGCCCATTGGTTCTTGCAAAGGCCTTTATGATGTAGGAGAAGGCCAGAACTCAACAACGATGACAACTCAGACTATGACATTTTAATTCTGGGTGAAAAACTGCCCAACTGAAATCAATGGAAGTTTTGCCCATTACAATTTCACCCATTATTTTAAACAGGCCAGTTTTAACATGCACATTACAGTGTCCTCTCCTAACTAGTATCCTCTTCAACAGTAGTAAATATTCTTTAAATGAACAGATAATCACTCCAATGTATAACACACAGTTTGTGTGACTGTCTTTCTGTATGAGTAGCAGTACCCTCAGTTACTGGATGGAATGTCAGACCAGCTTAAATATTAATGTCCACACTGACACTTAGACCCTATCTAGCTTATAGCTATAATACTGCTACACAAGTATGAATTCTTCTCAGGTAAGCCTCTTCGTTTTCCGTTCAAACGTATTTTTAACTAAAAAATCTTGGGTTTTACAAAAAGCATTTAGTTTTTTTCCTGATGTTCACCCTACCTTTGTATCATTCAAATATATAAAAAATAACTTGTTCTATTACAAATATATATATATATTATGAGAATATATTAGTCTGTGTGTATATGCAAAGCTGTCTGTTGAAGTAAGGCTATGTATTAGTCTAGAAGATACACACAATAAACAGGCACACATGCAAGCTCTGAAGTGCGTGCACATCTGAATGTACGGATGAATCTCACACCCACCATGCCACATTTCAAGCTTTTAGCAGATAATGGTTTAAAGATCTGACACACTAAAATGGAAAGAAAATGAAAATCTGTATCAGAATACATTTCAGAACACAAGGAAGTATTCTAAAGTTTTAAAAAAACAAAAACAGGAGAACAAGGATGAAGTTGAGTATCTGTGCTGCAAATGGTGTGGCCCAATTATTAAACGTAAATATTTAAAGGCTAATAGTTCTAAGTCTACAACAGTAAACTGTTTATTGAAATGAAAAGTTTTATTTTCAGATTAGAGATATGTTGTTTTCTTAAACTCAGAGGTGACATTGTGTTTTGAGTTCTGTTTTAGTTCTGTAGCAAACCAAATTGAATTCGTTCATCAAACTATTAATCCACTGAATACTTTTGCCCCGTCCTTCCGTCCACCAAAATAACCCCTGATATTTACCCAGAAAAATTATTAATAGTTTTTCCCACCAATATTCACCTATTTTTGTTGTTATAGTAATAAACACACTGATTAATTCCCAGGAAAAATTAAATAAAATAAAAACTGAAAATGAAGGGCCCTATTAACAGGTTAATCCTAGTTTAATTTTAAATTCTTGAATAAGGAATCAAACAAAGTACAAAATGGGTAAGTAATGAGATCAATGGGATATTTATTAGAATTTTTTAAACAGGGGATGGGACAATCAGAGGAGGCATTAGAAAATATTTTGAGGATATAGTATGTACGAGGTGACAGTGGCTTAGGTACACTAACCTTTCTGCCGTTTTTATTACATGTAGTTTGAATTTGAAGGAGTGGGAGATATGGGGGGAAGTATTACTAGCAAATACACAGAGAGGAAAGGTCAAATGAAAAAAGACACCAACCAGGAAGACTATGCTAAGAAGCAAGGTAATTCCCCAATAGGGTGACCAGATGCCCCTATTTTATAGGGAGAGTCCTGATATTTGGGGCATTTTCTTCTATAGGCGCCGTGACAAAGTTCCTCCTCTCCTTTGGTGGGTTCTGCACTTATTGGTGGATGTGCTCACCTCAGAGATTCACGGCAGCCCTCAGTTTGGCCACTTTTGCTATTGGCTCAAACCTGCTGTTCACTCAGCTAATCTCATCACTGGCCAGCATGGGGAAAAGGAAGGAGAACAATCCCCACAGTCTCTGCTGATCCACCTAGTGGGTCGGGGGAAAGGCCAGGGACCTTCACCTCTGATGGAACCCACAGTCCAGGTCACTGCTCCTGTATCCAATTGGGAGTTGGGGGAATGGAGGGAACCCGGGCCCACCCTCTACTCTGGGTTCCAGCCCAGGGCCCTGTGGATCACAGCTGCCTACAGTGTTTCGTGTAACACCTATGTGACAGCTACAACTCCCTGAGCTACTTCCCTATGGCCTCCTCCCAACATCTTCTTTATCCTCACCACAGGACCTTCCTCCTGATGCCAGATAGCATGTGTACTCCTCAATCCTCCAGCAGCATCTGTTCTCACTCTCAGCTCCCTAGGTGCCCCTCACTGACTGAAGTGAGTTCCTTTTTAAACCAGGTGCCTTGATTAGCCTGCCTGTCTTAATGGATTCTAGCAGCTTCTTAATTGGCTCCAGGTGTCCTAATTAGCCTGCCTGCCTTAATTGGTTCCAGCAAGTTCCTGATTGTTCTGGAACCACCCCTATTACCTTACCCAGGGAAAAGGGACCTACTTAATCTGGGGCTAGTATATCTGTCTTCTGTCACTCTCCAGTAGCCATCTGGGCAGACCCTGTCACAGACCAATTCCCTCCCACCCCCATCCCAATTTTTCACACTTGCTGTCTAGTCACCCTATTCCCTAAATATATTCTATTGATGGCATTGTCTTTGGAAGAGACCAGGACTAGATTAGAAAAGCATCCAGCTAAGATTGAGGTGCATTTGCAGATCTCATACAGTATTTGTTTAATTTGATCAAGCCCAGGGCTAGCAGTTCCTCATTTCATGAGCACTACACATTCACTTACGGAAAATGTAACTTTTAGGAAAAAAGAGCAATTTTGTAAACAATACAAAGTCCCCCAATTTACATAAATTAAAAGAGAATATAATTTATTTGAACTTGTCAGTTCAAATCCGTTCATCCCTTCCCCCACACACCATCAATACAGTTAAAGAATTGCAAGAGATCAACACCCTTATTTTTAAAAAGGAACATATCCTTTCATAACTTTAATTTTAACCAAGTGAATTGGTTTGGTGCCATTTTTGTGGGGGGAGGAACAAGGCAATTTTTTAAACTGAACAAATACAGTAAATCCTCACTTAAAGCTGTCCTGGTTAAAGTTGTTCTGTTGTTACGTTGCTGATCAATTAGGGAACATGCTCATTTAAAGTTGCGCAATGCTCCCTTATAACGTCGTTTGGCAGCCGCCTGCTTTGTCCACTGCTTGTGGGAAGAGCAGCCCATTGCAGCTAGCTGGTGGGGGCTTGGAACCAGAGTGGACCCGCAGCTCCCAAATCAGCTCCCCGCTCCCCTAAGTTCCCTGTGTGACAGCCGCCCAGTAGGCTGTCAATTACCAGCAGTTCAGCTGTCCTTCCCGCCACTGCCATGTGCTGCTCCTGCCCTCTGCCTTGGAGCTGCTCCCAGGAGCCTCCTGCTTGCTGGAGGGGGGAGGGAGAGGGGCTAATCTCAGGGTGCCCCCCTCCCCCCTGCACCTGCACCCCGCTTTCCCCATCTTCACAGAATGGGGGGACACATGACAGGGCTCAGGACGGAGGGAGCTTCCTGGCAGCAGCAGCTGCTGCTGCGTCTCAGCTTGCTGATTAACTTAACAAGGTAGCGTACTTAAGAGTGGTGTCAGCGTACTTCAAGGGGAAATGTGCATCTCTCTCTCTCATACACAGGGTGTATGTCTCTGTCTGCCATGCTGTCTCCCCTCCCTCCATTCATGCTGCCTTGTAGCATGTGAGGCTACATTAACAACGAGTTAACCCTTGAGGGCTCAGCCAATTGCTAGTTCATCATTTAGCAGTACGGCATACCCTGGGAAATATCCCACCCTCTGACTCCACCACCTCCACCAAGCTTCACAACCTAACTCCGCCCCGCCCCCATTTACATTAATTCTTATGGGGAAACTGGATTCGCTTAACATCGTTTCACTTAAAGTCGCATTTTTCAGGAATATAACAACAATGTTAAGTGAGGAGTTACTGTATGTATTAAATTGTAACGTATAGAGGTGTGTATATTTTCTATATATACACACACACTATATTTTCTTTTCAATCTATATTAATTCAAATTTGACTTTTAAAACGTTATTGTGTGCGCCTCTGTCCCACCATCCACCCCTTCAGATTACACCAAACCTTTTCACCTTGACTAAAGTGACATAACATATGTTCCTTATTAAAATAAAGGCTTTGATGTTAACCAGCCCTTCATTTCTTTTCCTGTATTGATAGGGAGAGGAGAATTGGGCTCACCAGAGCAGTGGTCTGATCTAAGGCTAGCCTTCATGGAACACTGTCACCTAAATATCTCAACTACAAGATTTCACTTGAAGTCACATGATCTGCTTTTCATTGTAATGCATCTTCCACAGCAGACTGATTCCTTTAACTAGGAAGGTCAGGAGATAGCTCAGTAGTTTAACAATGATATTCCATTCTCACGCCAGCAGATGGTGCTATCAGTACAGCTCAACTCAAATCCTCCACTCCTACCCAGACACTATACATGCCACCTCAGTTCATATCATCCACATGTCTTGAGGCCATCTATCTTTATATCTGTCTGAAACCTTGCCTCCCAGAGTCTGTGTGCCAAGTTGTGTTAAACCATTCCAAAGATATTTTTATTTAGCTAAAGTGAAGGCTAACAATGAGGGTATCTCACACTCAGACCTAATCAAGTTTATTTAAACTTCTCTTTAACAAAACTGGTTTTGACACCATGTAGACTCATCACGGCTTTGCAATGACTATCCTCCTTCTGTTAAAAGAACTGAAGTGACAAGAAAACATTCAAGATCATCTAGTTTATATGTTTCAAAGATTTGTGTTGTACAAAATCACTCCAGATGTTTCAACACACTGTGAATGAGATACTTCATTGTAGTGATGGGGCCAAACCAAAATCTTGGACCTGACCAGCCACACAAGCTTTGGATCCAGATGCAATCCAAATGTTGCGGTTCTGGCTCAGGTGTATTATTATTAATATAAGCAAGGCCCCTAGTTTTATGTAGCCTACAAGTGGTAGATTTTGCATTTGAGAAGATGAAAGTCTGCTACAAGAATTTCCTGACTTTAGCAATTCTACTACTTTAACATCTGAATATCAAAATACTACTTCTGTACCACCATTGCTTTTTAGATCACAGCCTATGGAGAACACATATTTTTTCTTCACTTTCTTAATCTAAAATACATGCTATCTAAGTTCATACTGAAATAAAAGCTATACAGCGTGTCCAGAGTTGAGGAAGGTAGGAACATTTTCTCCCCCCACACACTTTTTTTTTAGCAAAATAATGGAGACATTGAAAATAGTTCTTAGAACTATTTTTAATTAATATTAACAGTCCTGCAGTATCAGCCTTGTTCCTTCTCTACTCTCATAATCTAGCTATGCTTTCAGCCCCAAAAGTGAACTTGTTCTAACTAAGGAAGAACTACAGTTGGGTGCCCTATTTCAAAGCTGATGATACAAGTCAATACAGGGAAGTCAGGTAACAACAACAGGCACTTTTTCTTTGCATTGCACCTTTATGAAATGATAAAAATGAAACAAAAAATGGTTAGAAACAGAGTTTCTGTACTGAGGTTGTAACTATACATTGTCATATGAAACACATGAAAATAACTAGCTTCTGCATTTAGCCTAAAATCTGAAAAACAGGTCGCAGCGCTTTTCCCCTTTTTTTATGATGTCACAAACTCACTAAATCATTCAAGACGTTTACAAAGAGATTTAAAAGGCAGCTACCAAACCTGCATACAGCTATGCACAAGAATAGTCCCATGATGTCAATGAGACTACTTACAAGTGTAACCATTTGCAGGATCAGGAACAAAAAGATATGTTTAATGGGAGAGATAATAGGAGATTTAGAACAAATATAAAAAATCACCAAAGGTTCAGCAAATTTAAAAAACAACTGGGAAAAATAATGATGACCACTAAGTCTAATAAGTTAAGTCTGAGAACAGCTTCCATTTTGCTTTGCACCAATTCATTATTTACACCACTAAGGCATGAGTGAGTTTCTCTACGTAGGACAGGGTTTCTCAACCCCCTGGGTTGGGATCTAAAATTGGGTTTTGAACAGTCACGTGACAACTCCTGTGGCCCCTGTCCCATGGAGCTGACTGAGCTTGTCTCTTTGCTTCAGGCATTGCAGCCACTGGGTTCCCAGCACCACTTAGGTTTAGCCCAGCTGTCATGATGATGGGAGATCGGGTAGACTCAACTGCATTGCATTTCCATAACGGTGGGCCAAGCCCATTATTTCTGCAGCCATCAAAAAGTTTAGTTAGTTATAAAGCAGTCTTAGTTTTTCTTTTTAAAGAAAATTCCACCTTCTTCAGCAATGTAATTTGCAACCCTAAATATTTATCAATCTACTTCACTTGCAATACATTTTTTGGCCTACTTTTCCATTAAGTTGTACTCTCTGTCATGTATTTCTAGATATTTATGGTGGCGTGACATCAGTTGCAACAAGGCTCCAGAACTCCAGTTGTAGGAAACAGTATCTGAGGAAACTAGGAGGACTTTACTTATAATGCAACATGGGATGTGTCACCATGACATGACAAAATATCCTATGAGAGGAAAAGGAAAAATAAAAACTCTCCAATTCTTTGCTCTACTGGTTTTGTATATTTAGTACATAAGTACCAAGGTGAAAACAGTTTAGAAGGATATGTTCATATTCAATTGTATTCTTTCTGTGGTCTCAGAAATAAATTGATCTTTTGATCATTATTTGGAATTTTCTGAATTTTTGTTGTTTTGTTTTTTACATCTTTTCAAATTAGCTATATTTTACAGTGGCCTATTAGCATTTTATTAAACTATCTTGTTCAGTGATATTTTTATTATAAAACAAAAACCCACACACTGCCTCCATGTTTACACAGCATTTTAGCACAATGGAACCACAATCTTAAAATTTATGAAATTATACATTTGCTAAGACTGGTACCTTGTTTTCTTCTTATTGACAACCTCCTCTGACCCTCATTTTCCCCAGGTTGTGTCCTAGAACTCCCTACAGTGGAGCACTCATCGGGACACTACTCAAAGAAATTGCCAATACGGACAAGGCTAATGCAGTCCTAGGATGCATCAGGCAACCGTATTTCCAATACAGACAAGGAAGTGTTAGTACCATTATACAAGGCACTGGTGAGACTTCATCTGGAATACTGTACGCATTCTGGTCTCCCATGTTTAAGAAAGATGATTCAACTAGAAACAGGTGCAGAGAAGGGCTACTAGTATGACCAGAGGAATGGAAAATCTACCTTATGAGAGGAGACTCAAAGAGCTTGCTCGTTTAGCCTAACCAAAAAAAGGGGAGATATAATTGCTCTCTATAAATACATTAGAGGGATAAATATCAAGGAGGGAAAGGAGTTATTTAAATTAAGAGCCAATGTGGACACAAAAACAAATGGATATAAATTGGTTATCAACAAGTCTAGGCTTGAAATTAGACAAAGGCTTCTAACCCCAGAAGAGGAAGTTCTGGAACAGCCTTCAAGGGGACAGTGGGGGGCAAAACCTCACTGGCCTCCAGACAGAGCTTGATAAGTTTATGTTGGGGATGGGGGAGATATCTCCAATGGCCGATTATGGACACTAGATGGGGAGGGCTCTGAGTTACCACAGAGAATTTTTCCCAAGTGTCTGGCTAGTGAGTCTTGCCACATGATCAGGGTCTAACTGATCTCCATATTTGGGACCGGGAAGGAATTTTCCCCTAAGTCAGGTTGGCAGAGAACCTGGGGGAAAGGGGGCAGAGGAGGGAGAATTCGCCTTCTGTTGCATCATGGGGCAAGGGTCTCTTGTAGGTTTAAACTAGGGTATAATGGCAGATTCTCTGTAACCTTGTAGTCTTTTAATCATGATTCTTCACTAACTCAACCAGAGGTTATAGGTTTATTAAGGAGTGGATGGGTGAGGTTCTGTGGCCTGCAATATGCAGGAGGTCAGACTAGATGATCATGATGGTCCCTCCTGATCTTAGAGTCTATGAGCACTGCAGTTTGAAAGAAAGGTCCAAAAAGGGCCATAGAACCTTTAATGACTACACTGATCAGGGTCAACTGTTTTGCAACTCATCCTAAGATAATTCCTTTAGCACCATAATATTTCCTAACACTTGCTGGGGCACTGCTTCAGTCAGTCACTGTGGCACATAATGGTCTAATCTCCCGTGGGCTGTAATACTTAAGTATAATTTTGGGTGTTTGGTTAGTGTGCAGGTGCTGGATGGTGTTGGTGGCCTGTGATATACAGGCTGTCACAAGAGATGAAATGATGGTACTGCTGGTTTTAACTCTATGATTCCATGACTCTGAGTACTGACTGAGAAGAAAAAGCACTATCTGCTAACTTTCAAAACAGTCCCAGGAGTACTTGGGCTTTCTTGGAGGTCTCCCATCCAAGCACTAACAATGTCAGGGTGTGCTTAGATTTGACATCTGAATCAAGATGGTATGGCTGCATCACTTTATATATAAAATAGGTCCCACTAAGGAGAAAGCCCTTCAAAAATATACCGTGAATGGAAATAGTATATACATGACAGAACAACTGGGTCACCTGTAGAACAATACAGACTGAACAGGTTGTTGCAGGAATGCAAGCTGATGAGTACTGTCAAAGCCTGTTAAGTCTATACAAAGGAGCCAAAAAGGCATTAAGTTGTGGGGAGGGAAATACTCTTGGGGTTACTCCTTGCATGCTGGCAGAAATGGATGCCATTAGTATTCCAAGATTGGGAACTATGCAGTGGTAAGACTGGGGACAAGCTTTATACAGAGTGAAAGGTGAAAAGAAAGAATCCAGTACTCCTAAATCCTCACCTTGTTCCCAGAGCTCAGACAACAGCACTGCTACAAAACACTTGTGAACTGGAAGGGCATCCTAGGTACATCAGGCAAAAATACTTGGCATTTAAATTAATTCCAACATGTACTGTGTAATGAGGAAAAGAACACAATACAATTCTATACATAGCAAAAGAGTTTTTTCTTCACATGTCTTTCCACTTGCTTCTTTGTATTCATCCTGAAGACAAACATTATTAAGTCACTTATGACTTTAAAAAGACACTGTACCTTAAGATCTTGCCTTGTTGCCAGCAGCTCAGATTCTTTACCATAAGATCCAGCTGAAGTTCTTTCATATTTTCCTGATCTTTTTCATGGATCTTCTGTAGCTCTGCTAGTTTTCCTTTCTCTGCTTAAGCTCCTGAGCTGATAATGTTACTTGCTGCTGTAATTATTCTCTAGTTCTGCCTGAAACACACATACGAATCCTGGATTTATATTTTACAGTACAAAGCAGGCATGTAAGATAAATTGTAAAATATGGATATTTGCAATCTCATTTTGTAATTAATTTTTAAGAAATGGTAATTAAACAAGCATAATTATTTCATAATCTTTCTCTTGATTCTCTCTGCAATACTTATAGCTATTACTTATCCCAGCACAAATTTGAACAAGGTCATATTATTAAATCATATTATTTCTTACATTAATATACTGTGATTTACTTGCTATATAATAAAGAAAAATAATGACTAACATCAAGAGACTAATTAAACACAGGAAGCCCAGTTTTCAAACATCTAAACAGTATTCCAAACCCTGCAGTTTCCATGGCAGACACAAGAAAGCCATTGTAATACTTTATATGATAAATGAGAGACTGAATGCAGACATCATTTAATAGTACAGCACATGGCACTAACATCTCTAAAACTATATGGAGTTTGAACTTTTTCATCAGAGTTCACATTTCATATTGTCATTAAGACTCTCTATTCTTTTCTTACAATACAAATGGTTTAAACCACCACTTATGCTCCAAAATGTGGAGGACTCTTGTCTCAGTTATTCTCACAAAACTGCTATACTGCTATGCGACAAGATGGCACTCTTGCCACATTGCATACAGATGCAGTAGAATGAACACAGCAGGTCTAGCTATTTTAATCAATTTGATGACAGGTGTACTACTGCATAATCCATAATTCACTATTTGGGCCTACACTCAACATTTTATAGTTTTGACCTTGAACAATATCTGATGGCTCAGTTCTGCATCCTGACCTTACCATTCCCAGTAAACGCATTTCAGCTACAGTAAATAGCTATTTTATCACCCACATATGACATAAAACAGGAGCATGCATCAGAGTAGTTAATACTCATCTTTTGTAGTAAGAGGAATGAAGAGAAGCCAGAAACTACCTTTTTAAAAGGGCCCCTTTAATTCAGCTTGCTGTGTTTCAGTTTGCCTTTTCTTCTGATCAAATGATTCTTCAGTTCTTTCAGCTTTCCCTGGAGATGCTGCTCATTCTTTTCCTTCTCTTTTAGGACACCCGAATCTCCAGTATTGTCCTCGTGCTGAATCAAGCTCTATTGTCAGCTGCTTAGAAATCTATATTTAAAATATAAAAACCTGCATATTATCTTTACCTTAATATCCTTAATTTTTGTTGCTGTACATCAAATACATTATTTACAGCTACATCTAATTGGACAGCCTTTTTTTTTTCATGCAGGGGCCAAACTGGCCCACTCCACAGTCACTTGGCTAGCAGATCCTTTATCGTTGACGTGGCTATCCTGTTGCTCTAGAATGTAAGTTTTCATTTTTTAAAAGGGTAAGAATAATCCATATAGTTACAAAGATAACCTCGTTATGGGGAGATTTTCAAAACAACAGGTTTCCGAGTAGGCAGCTGTGTTAGTCTGTATTCGCAAAAAGAAAAGGATACTTGGGCACCCTTAGAGACTAACAAATTTATTTGAGCATAAGCTTTCGTGAGCTACAGCTCACTTCATCGATCAAAAACACAAATTTCTCTCAAGAGTTTCTGAAAATTTTTCCCAAACAGCAAATAGCATACTGATAAAATGATACGTACAATGATATGGAGATGTCTAACTAAGCTTGAAACAACAGATCTGAGAGGTGTGAACTGTCACCATTCATTTAAAAGAGATGTTAACTCAGAAAACTAATGACAAGTTAACATAGTTAAGTATTTCAAAACATGTAAGAAAGCAGACGGACAATGATCATGTTATCACTGTATCTATTGTATGAAAAGCACACCAAAACCATGGATGATCATATTAGAATACACACAATCTTCTGTGACTGTCATCTTGTTTTGGTGTCAACTGCATAGGCTTGGGATAATACCACTACTTTTTTCCTCCTCCAATCTGATCTCCTCATATGTGACTGGAAAAGCTGTCAAATATTGTTTTTTGTAATTGGGAATTAGTAATCTTACCCCTTCCTGTTTTTCCAGCGAGTTTTTCAATTCATTCCGTTCTTTAGCTACAGACTCTGTCTGTACTTGAAGCTGATGTTTAGTTTCTTGGCAAGATTTTTCCTAAAAAACAGATTACCTAGTGAGCATTTTTTGTCAACTTTACCAAATGCATTTAAGCTATTATTATAAAAACTACAAACTACCAAGAAAGAATACTTGCATTCTCTTAAATCAGAATCTGTTTCCGGCACAGAAATATCCTCGCAATGGGTTATAAACTATAACTGTTGAAAATCCAGTCCTAGTCATTCTTCCCAGGTCACCAAGGCCCAGATTCAGGAAAGCACTTCAGCACATTCTTAAGACCCATGGACTTAAATGCTATTTATTCTGAAAATTAAGTATGTGCTTAAATAGCATTTAAATTCCTGGGTCTTAAGAATGTGCTGAAGTGCTTTCCTGAATAGGGATGCTTTTCTCAATTGAGGCCTAGATTGGCAGCTCAGAAGTGGAACCACAAGGATGGCCGTTTTAAAGTACCAATAAATACTGAGGTTCTTCCCCTTGTCAGGGAACAGTATAGGCTCAAAACACCATCTTTATTAATTCTGGAGTAAGGTATTACACAGAGTAAGTAAGGATGGCAGAACTGAAACCTTTGTTAGTAATCTGATCTAAAATCTCTCTCTCTCACACATACACATACACACACACACGCGTGCACTTTAGGTCCAATCCCTGAAATCAATGGCAAAACTCCCATAAACTTTCCTGGAAGTAGGATATGGACCTTATTTTTAATAGTATAAACTGAAGAGTAAATCCTTCCAGTTATTAGAGTAAATGTAAATAGTTAAGCAGAAGTAGCTAAGGCCACGTCTACATTATAAACATACCTCAGTATAACTACATTGCTCAGAGGTGTGAAAAATCCACAGTCCTGAGCGACACAGTTATCCAATCTAACCCTAGTACAGACAGCACTATGTCAACAGGAAGGCTTCTCCCCTTGACACACTGCCACTTCTCACAGAAGTGGATTAACTACATCAATGAGAGAAGCTCTCGTGTCAGCATACTAGCATCTTCAATGAAGCACTACAGTGGCGTTACTGCAGCATTTTAAGAGTAGACCTGCCTTTATAAAACATTGCAACCATAGGTATTTGTTAAAGAAGAAACAAAAGGACTTTTTATAAAAGGGATAGAAGGTGGGGAAAAATGTTATTTGTAATTGTAAATACAGATTATTTTTGAGTGGAAATAAAAATAACAATCACACATGGGAGCTGAGAGATGGTCTGATGCAAAACAGGAAAAGAAATTGGGAAAAATACCCCTACAATAAATTTTAAACAGAAAATTCACAAAATCTGTATTGCTACTGTACTAGGTGATGTTGCTATAAGCAGCCAAAGTTTAAAAAAAAAAGAAAAATGGGGATTATCGTTTTGAACACAGTAATAGTAAGGGTCACTTTTATAACTATAATGAACTCCTGGTCAAGCATTCTGCTGCCATACTGCCACTTCTTAGGTCACTGGAATCAGTTATCTTTCAGACAGGTCTTGCAACATGTTCAGATGTGATATTTCCCAAAATGTCAGACACAATTATTCTATGCAGTGTTGTAGCCATCTTGTTCCCAAGATATTAAAGACACAAAGTGGATGAGGTAATATCTTTTATTGGACCAACTTCAGTTGGGGAGAGCATACAGAGCTCTTCTTCAGCTCTGCAGACTTGTGTAAGTTCAAAAGCTTGTCTCCAACAGAAATTGGTCCAATAAAAGATATGACCTCACCCACCTTGTCTCTCCAGACACCATTATACTTACCAGAACCAGCAATCTTCCATCACACCCATAACAAGTGCACCAATGTGTTCTTTATGAAACAGATTAGAAAACCAAAACTATAATACGTTAAGAAAAACTGACTTCATTGTTCTCAAATGTGGGTTGCATTTTGGCAAAATTTCACAGTCTATGTTTTTATAGGGCTGTCCAATGTTTTCCACATTTCACATATAATTGTTTCAATGCTCATCCCTGTCTGTGGTTTTCTTTGCCATATTAAAAAGCAACTAAAGGGGTCTGGTTTCTGGTATGAACCAATGTTTACCAGTAAAAACATCCAGCCACAACTTAATTCAGGACTTACAATTATATGTCAGTTTTGTTTTTCTTAAGGCAATCATAATTTCCACAGTTGGTGCCATCATCTTTGCAATAAATGTGAGCAGTTTTCGTACTAGAATGCAAAGCAGAGCGGACAATCATGAATGAGCAAATTGAAAAATACCCAATACTGGATGCCTGATTAAATCCATAACTAACCATTTCTGCCACAGCGGCTTTTCCTTTCTGTTTCTCCTTTTCCAGTTCATCCTTTATATCCTTCAAGGATTCAATGGTTTTTGATAATTTGTCTTTGGTAACTGTAAGGTCTTTCAATAAAGTGTCTTTCTCCAACTTCATTTTCTGCAGCTCTAATGTTGCTGCTTGAATCTTGCCATCTAGTTCCTTATGTTGTTTATTTGTCTCTTGATTTAACTTCTCGAGGTCCCGTTTAAGGCTTTCTTTTTCTTCCCCTTGCTTTGATATTTGCTGTTTTGCTTGTTCCAGGGCATCAGATTTCTTCTCCAAATCCCATTTAGTACTAGATACACTGTGGAAATACAAAGGAAAGCAGTGAAATACAAAACTTTAAAAAATTATCCATAAGTTGTTTTGTGTAATTAAATCTACTCTCTATAATCAAATACATTAATTGTTCTTCTAATTTAAAACATGTTTTTTCAGATGATGTATTGATGTTTCGTTTCTACACTTAAATGAATGACACACTCTGAAGTTCCATTTTCAGGCTGGTGGTGGTTTTTTAAACATTATGCCTATGAACTACCCCTGGAGAGCTAATATGCAAATTGTAAATCAAGATGTATAAAACCGAAAATTAAGGTTTTTTAATCAGCAGATGTCTGAACAGTTTAATATATTCAGATCCATCAACTGGCAACATACCCTTTGGTTCTATGAAAGACAGTCTCACACACATTATTCCCAGACAGAGTTAAAAGTTGAGAGACTGACCTTCAACACAACAACATTACCAGATATGTTTTGTGATAGTTTTTGTTTGTGCTAAGTGCTGGAGAAATTGCATTTGTAATTAAGATTCCCCCACCAGCTTTAATGTTATCCTGTATCCCCACTCACTTTTCACCTATAGGTTGAATCTCCCTTGCCCATTTATCACACAAAACTTAAATCTGCTTAGTCAAGCATAGGAATTCCAATATTCTCATCTGTTCTATGATAATAGAATCTGCTCTTACCCATATATCAGATATAAGTGGTGATGGTGAATATCTCATTTATATACATATTAGAGATCTGAGCCCCATGCTGCAAAGGACCCCCTAATTTTTCAGAGGGTGGTATGATAATACAAGGTTGTTTGCTGATGACCAGCTTTCTGCTGCAGATACAACAAGTGGGACCTAGACAGAGTGTACAGAAGAGATGGAGGAAGTACATTGAGTGCATCTCAATCCACTCAGGTTAAGTCACGGTACTTGGTGACTCACCTATGGGGTGAAGGCTGATGGCTGAAGTGCAAGTCAAAAAGGCAACACTTATCTCCCCTGTGGGGGAAAGGATGCAGAAGCCCCCACTGAGGTGTAGGGCTACTCTAGCGTTTTAGGTGAGTTCTGGTGATCATTACGGTGAATAACTGATCATGAAGGTGAATAATAATTTCAATTCTAGACTAAGAGAATAAACATGCATTTGTTTGTTTTTATAGAACAATTCAAATTTGAATCTTGGTCTCTGGGTCTGAAAAGCAATGCATTAAATAGTGTTAGCATACACTTCTCTTTCTGCTTCAAGCTGTTTAATCAGTTCTGTTGTTCTGAGGCCTAGCTCTGTACACTGCTGCCGTTGCTGTTGTAGCTCCTGAAGGGCCTGTTCTTTGCTTGCTTTAACCTCAAGAATGTCAGTTTCAAGTTTCTGTAAAAGAAAAGAAAAAGCTACAGTTACCATAAAACAACCACCAGAGTGAAAAATCACTCAGTTGTTCATAAATGCCTCCAGCCTCCAGGCATAAAGGGGCTACAGCAGGGGTGAGGATCTCACCCCTAGTCTTCACATACATTTAAAATTAAATATATTTCTATATTTTAATGGATTCAAATATCTGTAAGATGCTTAAAATACGGTAATCTAAAAATAACCCAGTAATTTATAAATGGAACATACTCCACCTCTGGGCAATTGTATACACTTCTCATGTTACCGTATTCTGTATTTTTCCTCCTGCCTCAAATGTAAGACACTGAAGATGTGTGTACATTAGGGGCTGATCCTGCAAACACTTATGCACTTGAATAAATATATAACCACCAATATGAGAGTTTTGAATTTAGGAAGTGGTCTATGTCTCATCTCTTAATATTCTCCATGAATTATATTCAGAGTTGCAATTGGCGGAGAAGGAGGCTGGGGCAGTGGAGGCTGTTATGGCATAACCCCACTTTCTCATTCATCAGCTGAAAAAGGAAACACTGGGAAAAGAGAACACCATCAACACCACTTTTTAGGTGGCTGGCCATCCTCCTCCTGCAATTTCCACACTGCTGTTACCATGCATTATGAAACAATTTTGTTGCTTTACATGGTGAAAGCTAGTTTTATAAACTCAAGTTCTTCATTTCTGAATACAAACCTTAAGCTGTCCCTCTAGCTCCTCCGTTTTCTGTTCTAAATAAAGATGTTTCTCTTTATACTCTTTAAGACTGGCTTCCAGCTGTGTACAATATTCTTGCTTGTCGTGCAGCTTAGCCGTAACCTGATCTAACTGAGTGTTGACCTTATTTAACTCCTATGAAGTAAAATATAATTGAAAATGGTTACTTTTATTAAGGGATGAGTATTTTTAAAATTATTAAAGAGTTCTCTAAACACATGCCTAAATATTACTTGTCTAAAATGTTCAGATGAAATTTTAAAAAAACGTACACGTTATACTGGAGAAAAATAGCATATTCAATAGCTTATTCTTTTCATAGAATCATAGAATATCAGGGTTGGAAGGGACCCCAGAAGGTCATCTAGTCCAACCCCCTGCTCAAAGCAGGACCAAGTCCCAGTTAAATCATCCCAGCTAGGGCTTTGTCAAGCCTGACCTTAAAAACCTCTAAGGAAGGAGATTCTACCACCTCCCTAGGTAACGCATTCCAGTGTTTCACCACCCTCTTAGTGAAAAAGTTTTTCCTAATATCCAATCTAAACCTCCCCATTGCAACTTGAGACCATTACTCCTCGTTCTGTCATCTGCTACAATGAGAACAGTCTAGAGCCATCCTCTTTGAAACCCCCTTTCAGGTAGTTGAAAGCAGCTATCAAATCCCCCCTCATTCTTCTCTTCTGCAGACTAAACAATCCCAGCTCCCTCAGCCTCTCCTCATAAGTCATGTGCTCTAGACCCCTAATCATTTTCGTTGCCCTTCGTTGTACTCTTTCCAATTTATCCACATCCTTCCTGTAGTGTGGGGCCCAAAACTGGACACAGTACTCCAGATGAGGCCTCACCAGTGTCGAATAGAGGGGAACGATCACGTCCCTCGATCTGCTCGCTATGCCCCTACTTATACAACCCAAAATGCCATTGGCCTTCTTGGCAACAAGGGCACACTGCTGACTCATATCCAGCTTCTCGTCCACTGTCACCCCTAGGTCCTTTTCCGCAGAACTGCTGCCGAGCCATTCGGTCCCTAGTCTGTAGCGGTGCATTGGATTCTTCCATCCTAAGTGCAGGACCCTGCATTTATCCTTATTGAACCTCATTAGATTTCTTTTGGCCCAATCCTCCAATTTGTCTAGGTCCTTCTGTATCCTATCCCTCCCCTCCAGCGTATCTACCACTCCTCCCAGTTTAGTATCATCCGCAAATTTGCTGAGAGTGCAATCCACACCATCCTCCAGATCATTTATGAAGATATTGAACAAAACGGGCCCCAGGACCGACCCCTGGGGCACTCCACTTGACACCGGCTGCCAACTAGACATGGAGCCATTGATCACTACTCGTTGAGCCCGACAATCTAGCCAGCTTTCTACCCACCTTATAGTGCATTCATCCAGCCCATACTTCCTTAACTTGCTGACAAGAATGCTGTGGGAGACCGTGTCAAAAGCTTTGCTAAAGTCAAGAAACAATACATCCACTGCTTTCCCTTCATCCACAGAACCAGTAATCTCATCATAAAAGGCGATTAGATTAGTCAGGCATGACCTTCCCTTGGTGAATCCATGCTGACTGTTCCTGATCACTTTCCTCTCCTCTAAGTGCTTCAGGATTGATTCTTTGAGGACCTGCTCCATGATTTTTCCAGGGACTGAGGTTAGGCTGACCGGCCTGTAGTTCCCAGGATCCTCCTTCTTCCCTTTTTAAAGATGGGCACTACATTAGCCTTTTTCCAGTCATCCGGGACTTCCCCCGTTCGCCACGAGTTTTCAAAGATAATGGCCAAGGGCTCTGCAATCACAGCCGCCAATTCCTTCAGCACTCTCGGATGCAATTCGTCCGGCCCCATGGACTTGTGCACGTCCAGCTTTTCTAAATAGTCCCTAACCACCTCTATCTCTACAGAGGGCTGGCCATCTCTTCCCCATTTGTGTTGCCCAGCACAGCAGTCTGGGAGCTGACCTTGTTAGTGAAAACAGAGGCAAAAAAAGCATTGAGTACATTAGCTTTTTCCACATCCTCTGTCACTAGCTTGCCTCCCTCATTCAGTAAGGGGCCCACACTTTCCTTGGCTTTCTTCTTGTTGCCAACATACCTGAAAAAACCCTTCTTGTTACTCTTGACATCTCTTGCTAGCTGCAGCTCCAGGTGCGATTTGGCCCTCCTGATATCTTTCCTACATGCCCGAGCAATATTTTTATACTCTTCCCTGGTCATATGTCCAAGCTTCCACTTCTTGTAAGCTTCTTTTTTATGTTTAAGATCCGCTAGGATTTCACCATTAAGCCAAGCTGGTCGCCTGCCATATTACTATTCTTTCGACTCATCGGGATGGTTTGTCCCTGTAACCTCAACAGGGATTCCTTGAAATACAGCCAGCTCTCCTGGACTCCCTTCCCTTTCATGTTAGTCCCCCAGGGGATCCTGGCCATCTGTTCCCTGAGGGAGTCAAAGTCTGCTTTCCTGAAGTCCAGGGTCCGTATCCTGCTGCTTACCTTTCTTCCCTGCGTCAGGATCCTGAACTCAACCAACTCATGGTCACTGCCTCCCAGATTCCCATCCACTTTTGCTTCCCCACTAATTCTACCCGGTTTGTGAGCAGCAGGTCAAGAAAAGCGCTCCCCCTAGTTGGCTCCCCTAGCACTTGCACCAGGAAATTGTCCCCTACGCTTTCCAAAAACTTCCTGGATTGTCTATGCACCGCTGTATTGCTCTCCCAGCAGATATCAGGAAAATTAAAGTCACCCATGAGAATCAGGGCATGCGATCTAGTAGCTTCCGTGAGTTGCCGGAAGAAAGCCTCATCCACCTCATCCCCCTGGTCCGGTGGTCTATAGCAGACTCCCACCATGACATCACTCTTGTTGCACACACTTCTAAACTTAATCCAGAGACACTCAGGTTTTTCCACAGTTTCGTACCGGAGCTCTGAGCAGTCATACTGCTCCCTTACATACAGTGCTACTCCCCCACCTTTTCTGCCCTGCCTGTCCTTCCTGAACAGTTTATAACCATCCATGACTGTACTCCAGTCATGTGAGTTATCCCACCAAGTCTCTGTTATTCCAAATTGCTTTTAAGGCAGAACTTTTTCATGCTGTGAATCACACCTTCATAAAGAGATTGTCTTAAAGAACAACTCCTCTCCCATTCATAATCACATAGTATTCTTGTGGCAACTACACCAATTACGTGCATGGGAACATAATATTAACCTATTTGTAGCAGTCAATTAAATTTAGCAGGAACAAGGACAGCCAATACCATGTGACCAGTCAACTCTCCACAGACTCCAATGGTTTGCGGATCATAGTTTGAAAACTTTTGGTTCAACATGGAACAATATTATTCTCTATCAGAAATGGACCACATAATGCTGATAGTCAAAAGACCCACGCGTTTTATGGTGAGCTGGACCTAACTTGTGCGACACTCTGATGCAAGAGACTGACAAATTTGTCAGCAGCTTCATTTAAAATAAAATATGGGAGATTTTTAATTAAATATGAAAATGAAAAATGCAATCTCTACAGAAGGACTTGTGCTATTTATATTGATATTCAATTCCCCACCCAAGAAGGCATGGGAGGCGATGTTAGTTTTTGAAGTGGTTTGGATGTTTCTGCTGAAATAATCAGCAGAAAAACAATTAATCATGTTGACAGTTAATTTGTTATCATTCGTTTTCAATATTAGCACCCCAATGAGACGTGCTGATTTAGGGATGGAGTGCACACAGATTTGTACCAAAATAAATTAAATTGGTTTTAATTCATCCCTTTTTTATTTTACTGCAAGTATGTGTGTGTACACAGTTATTTTGGAATAAAATATTTCTTCATTTAACTGAAGTTTTCTTTTTTATCTTGAATCTGCAGACTCCAGAAAAACAACACTGCTTTGTTTTACACTCAGTATACTTTGTAAAGTCACAATTTTTGTTTCTGTAAAGAAACAATTCTGTTACAATATGGAAGTTTAGATTCTAGAGTACATTTCTGCAGCAGGGGTGAATTCCACAGTCAATTCCATGCATTACAATACACAGGGCCCTGCTTATAACAAACAGGACAAAATATATCACATATTCAAATACTCTGAATAATGTCTCCAATGCAAATGCAAATCCACAAGGACTTGGATTTTTTTCCCAAACCAAATTGTCCTTTTTGTTTTGTACGCAGGTTATCTTAGATGATCTAGTAGCATTAATTTCTCCTACCTGTTGTTTATCTTGCAGCGCATTCTGGGCTGTGTCCAAATGATTCTGAAGATCTGCTCTTTGAGCAGCTTTTGATGCTTCTGCTGAAAGTAGTAATTCAGTCTTTGCTTTTATCTGAAAAGAAGAGTGTTACAATGTTTGTAATGTGAAAGAATTCTTGATTGCCACTGCTTTTAACTCAAATTTTCTTCATACTAACAAGCGCTTTAATACTAGCTATTTATTGCTAATTATTAGTAATTCTGACATGATGAAATGTTGGACACAGCTAAAACACAAGTTATCATAAAGTTTAGACAGCTGAAGACAGAATGGAACAAAATAAAATAAAGTTATGAGTAACTGTTCTTCTCTGAAGGCAGGTCTACACTACGGGGTTAAGTCCACCTAAGTTACGCAATTCCAGCTATGTGAATAACTTAGCTGGAGTCGCCATAGCTTTGGTCGACTTATTACAGTGTCTGAACTGCACTGGGTCAACGGGAGAAACTCCCCCATCAGCTTAGCTTATGCTTCTCATTTTGGTGGAATAATGGAGTTGATGGGAGAGCGAACTGAGGTCAATTTAGTGGGTCTTCATTAGACCCACTACATCAACACCCGGTGGATCAATTGCCACACCGTGGATCCACGATAAGTGTAGACATACCCTGAATTATGGATTCCAATCCAGCTCTCCTTTTAGTCAAGGGAAATCTTTTAATTGACTACAAGTTGGATTGGACACAAGTTACTTCGACACATTCATACTCTAGTTGTTGTGTGTTTTGGGGACCCAGAAATTATATGCGGATACCTTAAACAACAACCAGATGCTCTGATGCATGCACTATCTCTGACTGAGACTACACAGATAGGTACAATGTACCCTCTCTTCCTCAGTTCTTAACTGTCTGACTGAGAAAATAGAATCATAGACTTTAAAGTCAGAAGGGACCATTAAGATCATCTAGTCTGACCTCCTGCACAACGCAGGCCACAGAATCTCACCCACTCACTCCTGTAACAAACCTGTAACCTATGTCTAAGCTATTGAAGTCCTCAAATTGTAGTTTAAAGACTTCAAGGTGCAGAGAATCTTCCAGCAAGTGACCTGTGTCTCACGCTGTAGAGGAAGGCAAAAAACCCCCAAGGCCTCTGCCAATCTGCCCTGGAGAAAAATTCCTTCCCAACCCCAAATATGGTGATCAGCTAAACCCTGAACATGTGGGCAAGACTCACCAGCCAGACACCCAGGAAAGAATTCTCTGGAGTAACTCAGATCCCACCCCATCTAACATCCCATCACAGGCCCTTGGGCATATCTACCGCTAATAGTTGAAGATCAATTAATTGCCAAAATTAGGCTATCCCATCATATCATCCCTTCCATAAACTTATCAAGCTTAGTCTTGAAGCCAGATATATCTTTTGCCCCCACTGCTTCCCTTGGAAGGCTGTTCCAGAACTTCACTCCTCTGATGGTTAGAAACCTTCATCTAATTTCAAGTCTAAATTTCCTGATGGCCAGTTTATATCCATTTGTTCTTGTGTCCACATTGGTACTGAGCTTAAATAATTCCTCTCCCTCCCTGGTATTTATCCCTCTGATATATTTAGAGAGAGCAATCATATCTCCCCTTAGCCTTCTTTTGGTTAGGCTAAACAAGCCAAGTTCCTTGAGTCTCCTTTCATAAGACAAGTTTTCCATTCCTCGGATCATCCTAGTAGCCCTTCTCTGTACCTGTTCCAGTTTGAATTCATCCTTCTTAAACATGGGAGACCAGAACTGCACACAGTATTCCAGATGAGGTCTCACCAGGGCCTTGTATAATGGTACTAACACCTCCTTATCTCTACTGAAAATGCCTCGCCTGATGCATCCCAAGACCGCATTAGCTTTTTTCACGGCCATATCACATTGGTGGCTCATAGTCATCTTCTGATCAACCAATACTTCAAGGTCCTTCTCCTCCTCTGTTACTTCCAACTGATGAGTCCCCAGTTTATAACAAAAATTCTTGTTATTAATCCCTAAATGCATGACCTTGCACTTTTCACTATTAAATTTCATCCTATTACTATTACTCCAGTTTACAAGGTCACCCAGATCTTCCTGTATGATATCCCGGTCCTTCTCTGTATTGGTAATACCTCCCAGCTTTGTGTCATCCGCAAACTTTATTAGCACACTCCCACTTCTTGTGCCAAGTTCAGCAATAAAATAATTAAATAAGATTAGGGAAGGAACAATCAGTTGCACACATAAAAAATGGGAAATGACTGCCTAGGAAGGAGTACTGCGGAAAAGGATCTTGGGGTCATAGTGGACCACAAGCTAAATATGGGTTAACAGTGTAAAGCTGTTGCAAAAAAAGCGAACATCATTCTGGGATGTATTATCAGGAGTTTTGTAAGCAACACCTGAGGAGTAATTCTTCCACTCTACTCCATGCTGATTAGGCCTCAACCGGAGTATTGTGTCCAGTTCCATCCCAAGACCGCATTAGCTTTTTTCACGGCCATATCACATTGGTGGCTCATAGTCATCTTCTGATCAACCAATACTTCAAGGTCCTTCTCCTCCTCTGTTACTTCCAACTGATGAGTCCCCAGTTTATAACAAAAATTCTTGTTATTAATCCCTAAATGCATGACCTTGCACTTTTCACTATTAAATTTCATCCTATTACTTTACTCCAGTTTACAAGGTCATCCAGATCTTCCTGTATGATATCCTGGTCCTTCTCTAAATTGGCAATACCTCCCAGCTTCATGTCATCCGCAAACTTTATTAGCACATTTCCGCTTCTTGTGCCAAGGTCAGTAATAAAAAGATTAAATAAGATTGGTCCCAAAACCAGTCCCTGAGGAACTCCACTAGTAACCTTCCAGCCTGAGAGTTCATCATTCAGTGTTACCCGTTATAGTCTCCCCTTTAACCAGTTCCTTATCCACCTTTCAATTTTCATATTGATCCCCATGTTTTCCAATTTAGCTAATAATTCCCCATGTAGAACCGTATCAAATGACTTACTGAAATCAAAGTAAATTAGATCCACTCCATTTCCTTTGTCTAAAAAATCTGTTACCTTCTCAAAGAAGGAGATCAGGTTGGTTTAACGCGATCTACCTTTTGTAAAACCATGTTGTATTATGTCCCAATTACCATTGACCTCAATGTCCTTAATTACTTTCTCCTTCAAATTTTTTTCCAAGACCTTGCACTCTTCAGATGTTAAACTAACAGGACTCTAGTTACCCAGATCACTTTTTTTTCCCTTTCTTAAAAATAGGAACTATTTTAGCAATTCTCAAGTCATAAATAGAATCTGAATGGCAGACATGAAGGGTGTGTCAGTGTGGATCTGTATGGCAATTTTCAGAGATCTCCAGCTACTGGTAAGTTAGCTATTTTTCTCCCTGATTAAAGGTTCCATCCTGATCTTACTCAAAGCAATGGCAAAACTCCCATTTGATTTAATGGGAGCAACATCAAAGCCTAAACGGTTTTCATGGATTCCCACCCCTATGGAAATCAGTGATCTACATACACCTGGAACTAATAGAAGGGCTGAGCAGTAATAATGATCATTATGAACCATATCCCAAATACTAGAAGGATCTGCTTCCCACATTTCAGAAATGGACACTTTATCAAGACAAGTCTTAGACTATCTGCCAAACCTCTGGTCAAATGTACCTTATTCCTTCTGGGACCTGAATATAAGCCTTCTTGGGACTTCAAAGTACTCAGGCCTGATCTATGCTAGGAAATTAGGTGAGTCTAACTATGTTACATTCAGGAGTGTGAAAAATCCACACCCCTGAGCGATGCAGTTAAACCAACCAAACCCTGGTGTGGACAGCACTAGGCTGACAGGAGAATACCACCTCTAAGGAAGGTGGAGTACCTATGCCAATGGGAGAAGCCTTCCTGTCAGCATAGGTAGTGTCTTTTCTGAAGTACTATGGCAGCGCTGCTGCAGCATTTTAAGTGTAGACAAGCCCTCAGTCTCTCTCAATTGTGATTAAGTCCCCTTTGGAACTTTTGCTTGACTGCTTTAGACAAAAAACCCCAAACTCAGTAAAATATAAACCCACTTCAAAAATCAGTAATCTACTAAAATTCTGGGTAGTGTCAGGTTCTTCATGACCCTGCTTTGACAGATTCTCACTCTTGCATGTGGACTATAGAACCAAAAAAACAGTTTTCAGATAGGCTTCTTAGCCTTGGTACACACAGCAAGTCTGAGGCTTTTAAGGAGACATAACTTCTCCTACCTCGACTCTTTGGTGGTGTTGTTTTTTTGGTGTGTTGTTTTTTGGCTGCAATCCTTATATCTTATCTTATCCAGCTGATGTCTTGCTGGATTGTATCTTGCTTATTGCACTTTATTTGGCCATTTTTTGCTCACAAAACAAGCAAACTTTAATAGAAACTTAGCCTACTAGCCTTGTATATTCAACAAAGGCCAACTTTTTCCACAATGAAATGCAGATGGATTTTTTTCATTAGCATACGGTACAAAGGCAAATTACCTGTAAATCAAGCTGGGATACTTTCTCTTTGCTTTCATTTAGCTGACTATTTAGTTCACCAATGCTTGTTTCTAGGGAGAGCACACGGTCTTGAGCAGCTCTCAGATGTGCCTTCTGCTCTTGCACCTGCTCATGCAAATTCTCTTGGGCTTGTTTATGGCTTTCCGACTGATTCTTCAGCTTTTCTGTTAGCTGAGTTACCTACAATATAAATAAGCTGCCAATTAAAAGTCCAAGGGCAAAATTAAAAACACCCTAAAATTCAAAAGATGTTGTCTTGGTTACGAAGCCCCAATACTGATCAACTTCACCACTTATTGATTCTACAAAGTTTCTCTTTCTGGACAACAACAGTGCATTTATTTTTTGTGTGCAATACATTAGTCACCCCAACTTTTAAAAGCATAACTATTTTGACAAGAAATTGAAAGGCAGCAAGCATGATCACTCTCATATAACACTGTAAGTGTGCATCCTTTTGTGTGTGCCCAGTTAGTGTTAGCTAGGTTGAGAGATAAATGAGGATGGTTGAGTCTTACTTTATTTATAAGAAAAATAACGTAAACACATCCTGGAGGCACCAATTGTGGTTCAATAGTTAGGCTGAGTTGAGCTTTGCACTGAAGGCCTGGACTCAACCCTTTGGTTATGTATTATTGCCCCTTTTCCACCTAAGTGGATAGTCATAGTCTGGGGCCCTGGGGAGGTTCCAGCTGGAAGTAGAATTTGATGGTATTTTATTTGCTGCATTCCTGTTTATTGGAAGGAATGTTCAAAGTGATGGGCCTCTGAATACAGAAGGAACCAAGAACAAAAGAGCAGTTTCTAAGCTTACAGCCCACAAACCTCTTTAGCCAACAACAATCCAAAAGCTCTCTAGCTTTTTTCATCGTCACAGGCTCCTGCTTGGCTTTCTTGCCTCTCCTTTTCTCTGTTCTTGTCTGCTCTCCATTTCTGTGTGCTCCCACCCTTACTTCCTCCCACACATTCCTGGTCACAATACCCAGTAAAACCCTCTACCCACATGGTGCTAGATTCTGGGCAGATGCTATTGGGCTTTATTTTGCATGTTTACACATCAATTTGAATGAGGTTTTAGCTTGACACATAAGGTTATGAGCTGGGAAAAACAGTATGAAAAATGCAATATACAGCACTTGCTCCTTGAATATAGAATGTATTTGCCAAGAATTTACAAGTAAATCCATTAATAGAAAAGTATATACATTTGATTGTATCCCTCTCCCTCCACCTTTCATGTTTCACCTGTCTTCTTAAGGCCTGACCATGCAAACACTTATGCTCATGCTTTTCATTACACAACATGAGTAGTCCTGCTGACATGTGTATAAATGTTCATATGATCAGTACCTTGGATTATAAACTCTTCAGGATAAGGGTATATCCACCTGGCCATTAACACTAATGTGAGTTACATGTGGCCATCCAGAAAACAATATATCCCTATCAATGTAATCTTTGTCCATTTCAAAGCTCTATGTCTGCAGTAAACATGAACCGAACTCCATTTAATTCATATTAGTATTCTATATATTGTGTATGTTTTATGATAACATTACAGCAAGTATGTCAAAAAAAATCCATTAATTACTCACAAAAAAATTGACATGTGTTTGCTACCAAAATATTTTTCAAGTAGCTCATAAAAGACACAGGTGTTCCTTCCATTGCAAACAGGTAACAGCTGGTATTGGGAACTAGTACATTTCTATCTTATTTGTTCCAGTAGCATACACTAAGGACTATATGCCAGAGAACTCACATTCAGCTCTAATTACTACTAATGTTTGCACATATGCTGGGAAAGGAGAACACGGTGTTCTAATAACCTTTGTTAGTAAGGGTGCAACAATATTACCATATTGGTATTTTAAACAGTTACTAAAAAAATTCCTCTAGTACAAAAGAGTCACTAACATACAATCATATTACCTTTTGCAAAAATATGAAGTAAAAATTGTATGCACAAGTAGTAGTAATTTCAGCATAGCTTTTTAAAAAAAATATGTCTATATACATACACATATATATTTTAAAAGATTATGCAGCTAAAATTACTTTAAAAATACCTTAAAAATATCTAATAATGTACCTTTCAGATGCTACACTGTGATTGTACTTTCCACTTCAAAGAACTTTTCATTAAATCATATTCAGTGTATGTTATGTGTTTTCTTGTTCAAATAGGTTATCAGTTAGATTTCCACAAAGGTAAGAAAAACTAATAATAAATCATTTTGATTGTATGTATACACACCATCCTTCATATCCAAGTGCACAACTTGTGCACCTGGATGTGAAGCAACAAAATGTAATGCTATCAGAACAAGAAGGAGGGGTGGAGGGGGGAAAATCACAGAAATCTTGTGAATTTCATAAAAAGATGCTAAAGCAATACTGTATCCAAAAAAGAGCAAAGTACAGTGGAGGCTGAAGCTGCAGAAGGGGAGATGGAAACAAAGGAGACTCTTCTTACACAAACTTTCTTAAGGGTATTGGAGATTTCTGCATTTCTTACCTGCTCTTGCAAAGTATGGTTTTTCTCCTGCAGCTGGTTAAGAACTGCAGTTTCTCCCTCCCCTGCTTGAATTTTCGCATACAAGTCCTCTCTTTCTTTTTCTAACAGGGTTATGTTCTCTCTACTCTTTTGTAGCAAGGCCTCAAGGTTTTGAATTTTTTGGTCCTTATCTCCAATCTGACGCAGTACTTGTTCCAAATCATTCTAAAAATGCATTAAATAGTTTCTTTAAGTATAGGGACCTTAAAAGTTATTCCTGATGCATGAAATGTTAGATATCAAATTTCACAAATACTTACTACATATTCTATTTTGAAATTATAAATTCCTTCAATGTTATTTAATTAAAAAAGAAAATGGTAATACATTAGGAAATTGTACCACTTGTTTACATGTTGCAATGCACCAGCAATATTAACTGCTGTAATACACTAGTTTGAAAGAATGTGCATTGTTTTTTTTTACCTGGGCTTCTCGGAGTTTTGCTGTAGTGCTTTGCTGAAGAGTCTGTTGCTCCTGATGCTGCTGTTTTGCTTTATCTAACTGATGCTGTAATTCAGTGCAATTTGCTGCTTTTTCCTTTAGCTTAAAAAAACAGTCACGGACTGTTGACTGAAAACTGACAAGCACAATTCAGTAGTTCAATAACATTTATCATTTACTCTAATACTGAAAGACTACACTAAGCAGTTTAACATTTCAAACAGATGTAAAAGTAGTAATTTGTCATACCAGTTCTATAGCAAAGAACGAACACAGCACTGAAGTACTTCTCAACACTGACAGTAGGCAAATTCTAAAGAACAAAACCTACCTCATGTGTCAGACAGGCATTATATTACATCTTAACACCAAACTGTTAAAGGAGATTTAGTCTTTTTTCTCATGGATAAGGTAGAGTTGAAGAAATTTATATTCATAACATATACTAAGTGCTAATTATCATTAGCAGTTTTAGTAGCAACTTAGGTCTGGTCCACACTACAGACTTGCACTGGTATAACTACGTCGCTCAGAGGTGTGAAAAATCCACACCCCCGTGCGATGTAGTTACACAGACCTAATCCCCGGTTTAGACAGCACTATGTTGGTGGGAGGCCTTCTCCCGTCAGCATAGCTACTGCCTCTAAGGGAGGTGGATTAACTATGCCAACAGGACAGCTCTTTCCCATCAGCATAGAGCGTCTTCATTAAAGCGCTGCAGCAGAGCAGCTGCATCAGTGCAGTTGTGCCGGTGCAGCGTTTTAAGTATACACTTGCCCTTATGGTCTACTTACCTTAACAAACTTTCTGGAGCCAACATGCAAAGCATTGCACAGTGTTAGCTGTATGACTCTCATTAAAGTTAAAGGCCATGTCTACACTACCTGCTGGATTGGCGGGCAGTGATCGATCTATTGGGGATCGATTTATCTCATCTAGTGTAGATGCGATAAATCGATCCCCGATCGCTCTGCCATCGACTCCGGAACTCCACCACAGCGAGAGGCAGAAGCGGAGTCAACAGGGGAGCGGTGGCTGTCGATCCCGCACCGCGAGGACGCAAAGTAAGTGATTCTAAATCAATCTAAGATATGTCAACTTCAGCTACGTTATTCTCGCACCTGAAGTTGCGTATCTTAGATTGATTCCCCGCCCAGCGTAGACCAGGCATAAGAGTGGTAAATTCTCAAAGTTTTACATTGCAGTTTAGAGATGTCTGCTAAACCGCAGTGTAAAACTTTGAAAACGTACCACACTTAGAGGTTTGGCACGTCTGCATATAGCTAATATAAACAGTTCAACAACAAATATTTGTTACGAAGGCCTGGTCTACACTAGGGGAGGGGATCAACCTAAGATACGCAACTTCAGCTACAAGAATAGCATAGCTTAAGTCAACGTATCTTAGGTCGACTTACCTCACGTCCTCACGGCGCGGGGTAGACTTCCGCCACTCCCCCCATCGACTCCACTTCCACCTCTCGCCAATCCGGAGGGTAGTGTAAACATACCCTAAGTAAACATACCCTAAGTACCCTATTGCAAAAAACTTGACCTATTAATAGAGTAGTAAAATTAGTTTTCTGACACCAATTCCCCCCTACACATTATTCACTATAATCACTATTACTTCTTCAGTTGAACCCTGATCCCATAAAAAGATATGCACACACAAAACTCTGCTATGCACGTGTCTGACCAATGAGGAGACAAGATACTTTCAAAGCTGGAGGGGGGAGAAACAAAGGTTCTCTCTGTCTGTGTGATGCTTTTGCCGGGACCAGAGCAGGAATGCAGGTCAGAACTCCTGTAGAGAGTTAATAAGCAATCTAGTTAGATATGCGTTAGATTCTGTTTTGTTTAAATGGCTGATAAAATAAGTTGTGCTGAATGGAATGTGTATTCCTGTTTTTGTATCTTTCTGTAACTTAAGGTTTTGCCTAGAGGGATTCTCTATGTCTTCGCAAAAAGAAAAGGAGTACTTGTGGCACCTTAGAGACTAACAAATTTATTAGAGCATAAGCTTTCGTGAGCTACAGCTCACTTCATCGGATGCATTTGGTGGAAAAAGCAGAGGAGAGCTGTAGCTCACGAAAGCTTATGCTCTAATAAATTTGTTAGTCTCTAAGGTGCCACAAGTACTCCTTTTCTTTTTGCGAATACAGACTAACACGGCTGCTACTCTGAAACCTCTCTATGTCTTGAATCTGATTACCCTGTAAGGTATTTACCATCCTGATTTTACAGAGGTGATTCTTTTATTTTTTCTTTAATTAAAATTCTCTTTTAAGAACCTGATTGCTTTTTCATTGTTCTTAAGATCCAAGGGGTTGGGTCTGTGCTCACCTATGCAAATTGGTGAGGATTTTTATCAAGCCTTCCCCAGGAAAGGGGGTGTAGTGCTTGGGGGAATATTTTGGGAGGGAGACGTTTCCAAGTGGGCACTTCCCCTGTTCTCTGTGTAACACTTTGGTAGTGGCAGCGTTTAACCTAAGTTGGTAAGAATAAGCTTAGGGGGTCTTTCATGCAGGTCCCCACATCCCTAGAGTTCAGAGTGGGGAAGGAACCTTGACATGGTGAAAGGGTTTTTCCTCTGGCCAGGAGGGATTTAAAGGTGTTTACCCTTCCGTTTATATTTATGACAGCAAAGCATAAGTTTCTGTGCATGTAGATCTTTTTGCATGCTCAGACCCTTAGCCTCAAAGTCCTCAAGTGCAAGAGCCATATCCTTTATTTATCTGTAAAGCACCTCGCACATTTAGGCTCTAGGCAAGGAAATAATTCTTTAGCCTTCAAAAAACAAAAAGGTAACCATCACATAGACTATTTTGCCAAAAGAAAAATAGCGGATTTTTTTTAATGAGGATTTTGAGAAAATGCAATTAAGTTTTAACAAACTTAGTCAAAGTTGTCAGGTGGACACAAACTATGTAAACACCAACATGAGAAGGATGTTGCAAGTAGAATACACAAAACACCACTACAACAAAGGTGAAATCTGATCATGTGTATTACTCCTACCTGTTCTTCAGCACGAGAAAGTTTTAACTGCAGATCAGCCACCTGCTGTTCCTTGTCCATCAGTTTTTCACTAGAGAGTTGTCTCTGTTCTTTAAGTCGACCATGTGCTTCCCCTAGCTGGCGTTCTGTCTCCAGAAGTTTACTGTGCAACTGGAAGAAAATACTGGTCTCAGTTTTCCAGCCACTACACTGTACTTCAGACTCATTATCCACATAATATAGTAATTTTCATCATGCTTTTAATCACACAAGAATAGTAGGACTAAAACATGTTGGGAATTATTCTCATAAACCTGAGCTAAATCATACCAGCCAAGTGCAAGTGCAGGCTCAAAGGAGGTGGTACTTTCAAAAGGTGGGAAATGAGTCAATGCAGAAGCATCCTCACCCCTTTATAACAGGCCCTTTATATGAGCTATGTGGCCTTACATGGAGCAAAGCCAGGATTAAATTCCATCCCCCACCAAATGCATAAAATATTTATCATGTAAAATAGCGATGACTAAATCAACACCTTACATACAGCTCAAAGTAAATCAGCATGCCCATGCTCTCCAATGGCCTATGCTCTAAGTTTTTACTAGCTACGCTGGTTCCAGTACCACAGTGTTCTGCATTATCTGGGCCAGTGGGACTTGTGTTTTCGGCTCACCACAAATGCCTGGCATTCCTCCACTACAGGGAGGCTGATGTATGGATTCTCCCTATAAGATGTCCTAGATCTTTAGGAGTATTCTGTGGTCACATGCCCTTTTTTTAGCTTACTCCCCAACTCCTCCCATAGGACCTGTAACTCACTCTCTTGGATCGGCTGATGCATGGGAAACTTCCCCGGAGAGTACAAAGTAAGGACTCTATCATCAGCTAAAGGAGCTGAGGGGTTTCTTTTACAGCTATTTGCTATAAACAAGCATCCATTCAAACAAATTTTTCTTCCCTCTGAAACCTCTAGCTGTTATTTTAGGCTTTTGGTTACCTGCTTTTTGGTTACCACTCCTACACACTACTGAATCCCTACCGACATATACATGTGCGCTTCCATTTTGTGAATTCAGAAAGAGCAACAGGTAAGTACAGAGTAAGACAGAAGTATTTCAATGCAAAACATTGAATGGGTGAAACCTTAGAGTAGAAAAACTACTTCCACCTAACTGGAGCACTTAGAGATAAAAATATCTGAAGCTAAGTTATTTCTCTTTTATAAGTCCACACTATTAACCACTAAAAGAAAAGGAGTACTTGTGGCACCTTAGAGACTAACAAATTTAGTTAGTCTCTAAGGTGCCACAAGTACTCCTTTTCTTTTTGCGAATACAGACTAACACGGCTGCTACTCTGGAACCTGTCACTATTAACCACTGTAAATTTAAAATTATTCCACCTGTGGCTGATGGACTATTACTAATTGTGACATAGTAACACTAGTAATCAGTGTGAGTGACTGGAGGCAAGAAGTTGTGGTAAATTGTTAATGTAATTTCCTTCTAAAAATATGCATAAGAGTTGAGTAAACTTGGGAAAGTTTGCAACAACAGCTTAACCACTGGATGTCATTTGTACCCTAAAGCCAGGAGAAAACACCAAAGGTAGGAAGAAAGCTCCAGAAAAAAAAAAACAGAAGTATAACAACATTTTACATGTTACAGAAATAAAGGTCAGACTTTGTGTAAACACATATGTTTATAAACAATGTATAAAGGGTCAATAAATAATTAGTAGGTTTTATAAGTCTGTTGGAGACATGAGTAGTAGCATGTGTTGTAGATGGTTACAAATATGTAATCTATTAAAAAAATTCTATAAAAAGGAAAATAAGGACAACCCAGGGAACTACAGACCAGTAAGCTTAACTTCTGTACCTGGAAAGATAATGGAGTAAATAATTAAGTAATCAATTTGGAAACATCTAGAGATAATAAGGTGATAAGTGACAGTCAAAAAAAACCCATGTCAAACCAACCAGATAGCTTTCTTTGACAGGGTAACAAGCTTTGTGGATGGGGGGAAGCGGTAGACGTGGTATATCTTGACTTCAGTAAAGCTTTTGATACTGTCTCGCATGACATTCTCATAAAAAAAACTAGGGAAATGCAACCTAGATGGAGCTACTATAAGGTGGGTGCAAAACTGGTTGGAAAAGCATTACCAAAGAGTAGTTATCAATGCTTCACAGTCATGCTGGAAGGGCATAACGAGTGGGGTCCCGCAGGGATCAGTTCTGGGTTCGGTTCTGTTCAACATCTTCATCAATGATTTAGACAATGGCATAGAGAGTACATTTATAAAGCTTGTGGATGATATCAAGCTGGGAGGGATTATAAGTGCTTTGGAGGATAGGATTAAAATTCAAAATGATCTGGACAAACTGGAGAAATGGTTTGAAGTAAATAGGATGATATCCAATATGGACAAATGCAAAGTAGTCCATTTAGATTAATAGATTCATAGACGTTAAGGTCAGAAGGGACCATTATGATTGTCTAGTCTGACCTCCTGCACAACACAGGCCACAAAATCTCACCCACCCACTTCTGTAATAAACCCCTAACCTATGTCTGAACTATTAAAGTCCTCAAATCGTGGTTTAAAGACTTCAAGGTGCAGAGAATCCTCCAGCAAGTGACCTGTGTCTCACGCTGTAGAGGAAGGCAAAAAACCCCCAAGGCCTCTGCCAATCTGCCCTGGAGAAAAATTCCTTCCCAACCCCAAATATGGTGATCAGCTAAACCCTGAACACGTGGGCAAGACTCACCAGCCAGACACCCAGGAAAGAATTCTCTGGAGTAACTCAGATCCCACCCCATCTAACATCCCATCACAGGCCATTGGGCATATCTACCGCTAATAGTTGAAGATCAATTAATTGCCAAAATTAAGCTATCCCATCATATCATCCCTTCCATAAACTTATCAAGCTTAGTCTTGAAGCCAGAAATATCTTTTGCCCCCACTGCTTCCCTTGGAAGGCTGTTCCAGAACTTCACTCCTCTGATGGTTAGAAACCTTTGTCTAATTTCAAGTCTAAACTTCCTGATGGCCAGTTTATATCCATTTGTTCTTGTATCCACATTGGTACTGAGTTTAAATAATTCCTCTGGCTCCGTGGTATTTATCCCTCTGATATATTTAGAGAGGGCAATCATATCCCACCTCAGCCTTCTTTTGGTAGGCTAAACGAGCCAAGTTCCTTGAGTCTCCTTTGATAAGACAGGTTTTCCCATTCCTCGAATCATCCTAGTAGCCCTTCTCTGTACCTGTTCCAGTTTGAATTCATCTTTCGCAAGATGAATGAGAGACCAGAACTGCACACAGTATTCCAGATGAGGTCTCACCAGGGCCTTGTATAACGGTACTAACACCTCCTTATCTCTACTGGAAATGCCTCGCCTGATGCATCCCAAGACCGCATTAGCTTTTTTCATGGCCATATCACATTGGCGGCTCATAGTCATCTTCTGATCAACTAATACTCTGAGGTTCTTCTCCTCCTCTGTTACTTCCAACTGATGAGTCCCCAGTTTATAACAAAAATTCTTGTTATTAATCCCTAAATGCATGACCTTGCACTTTTCACTATTAAATTTCATCCTATTACTATTACTCCAGTTTACAAGGTCACCCAGATCTTCCTGTATGATATCCCGGTCCTTCTCTGTATTGGTAATACCTCCCAGCTTTGTGTCATCCGCAAACTTTATTAGCACACTCCCACTTCTTGTGCCAAGTTCAGCAATAAAATAATTAAATAAGATTAGGGAAGGAACAATCAGTTGCACACATAAAAAATGGGAAATGACTGCCTAGGAAGGAGTACTGCGGAAAAGGATCTTGGGGTCATAGTGGACCACAAGCTAAATATGGGTTAACAGTGTAAAGCTGTTGCAAAAAAAGCGAACATCATTCTGGGATGTATTATCAGGAGTTTTGTAAGCAACACCTGAGGAGTAATTCTTCCACTCTACTCCATGCTGATTAGGCCTCAACCGGAGTATTGTGTCCAGTTCTGGGTGCTATATTTCAGGAAGGATGTGGACAAACTGGAGACGGTCCAAAGAGTGACAAAAATGATTAAAGGTCTAGAAAACATGACCTATGAGGGAAGATTGAAAAAACTGGGTTTGTTTCATCTGGAAAAGAGAAGACTGAGAGGGGACATGATAACAGTTTTCAAATACATAAAAGACTGTTACAAGAAGGAGGGAGAAGAATTGTTTTTCTTAACCTCTGAGGACAGGACAAGAGGCAACGGGAGGTTTAGGCCAGACATTGGAAAAAAATTGCTAACTGTCAGGGTGGTTAAGCACTGGAATATATTGCCTAGGGAGGTTGTAGAATCTCCATCATTGGAGATTTTTAAGAGCAGGTTAGACAAACACCTGTTAGGAATGGTCTAGACCAGTGCTTCTCAAGCTATCTGATGTGGGGGACCGGCAATTTTTTTTTTCCAGTGTGCACGCAGACTGGCAGCTGATGGCTCGCGGATCAGCACCAGTCCACGGACCACCACTTTGAGTAGCACTGGTCTAAATAATACTTTGTCCTTCCACGAGTCCAGGGGACTGGACTAGATGACCTCTCAAGGTCCCTTCCAGTCCTATGATTCTATGTTAGAAGAAGGGGCTATAGATGGTTACAAGCCATGGTTATATGCAACTTATTGACCTATTGGATTCTAACAAGCTATATAAATTGATTAACCATTTATTTAAAAAACACTAGAAACCTTTATAAAGGTCCCTTTAATACAAAATGTGATCAAAATATATTTTATTTTTTCCTGTAAGATACTGCTAAGCACAATACCTATTTTCTGCTTTAATGCCACAAAAAATTAATCTATAGAAGCAAGAGGCAGAGTACATGGCCAAGAGCTCTTAAATCATTGATTTCTGTGGGAAATGGTGTGGCGTCGTGTGGACATGTGATGAACTTTAAGCTAATAGAGCTGTATAAACCAAGACATTACCATAGCGAGTAGAATATAGTTATTACTGATCTTACTTATAAAGAAAAAATATCTCTCAGTTAAAAAGGTATGACAAATAAGCAGGCTAACATGTTCAAAGATTCATAATAAAAACAATATTTATTAGCAGCTATCACTTCTTAGGAAAAGAGAGGGTTATATTTTCCTTCTCTCCTCTCCTGCTGCATCCCACCACTCCGCACCCCTCAATTACTGTCTCAGAGCCTTCCACGTGCAAACATCCGTGTGTGGAACATTGTTCTAATCTCTCTTTGCCTAACCAAACCATCAGCCTCTCCTCTTTCAAATAACTCAGTGAAACCCACTTCTGCCATGTCACCTCAAAAAAGTGTATTGTACAGACACAGACTTAACCAATCCACAGAGATGTGCACATATCAAAAACTGAGAAACTGGATCATCTCTTTATTGAAACCTTTTTTTTTCTCCCCCCATCTCTCAACTGTTTGTTACTCTCTCTTATCACATCACATAAAAAATTAAGTCCTGATCCTGCAATGAGCTGCATGCAAGCACACGGATACACCCAAGTCATTACAAGATCAGGGCCAGGACCAAGTTATGTTTTTATATTCTCTGTTATGCACACTTTTGGGTTCTCCATAAACAAGTGAAACCATCAACTGCACTTTCAGAGTCCTTTTCCAGTCATTATCAAGCAAAATGGAAACAAAATAGAGAAACCGTACTTTTTAAAACTACTGTATCAGAAGTGTTAACATTACTTAAGACAGCAAATCTGTGAGTGACGAGCATTTCCTGCTGAAGACTAAGGGACAACCTTGTAATGTTCTGAGATCTCCAACTGCTGGCTAGAATGTCAGTTGAGGGTGTCCAGTACCTTGCAGAAGCACATGGAACTCTCCAGGATCTGGGCCGACAACTGTTTGAGACAATTTTGATAAGAGAGCACATGGGCTTCCTCCACTAATGAGTGAGGTGGGTTACCATATAAACCATGTTTAGCCATACAGCAAATGCCAATTCATTATGTCATCATGAACAATATCACATAACAACATGTTAGGAACAATGGAACTAAAGCCATAAACCAGTGGTGGGCAACCTGGGGCCCAATGGGATAATCTGATTGCGGGCCATGAGACATTTTGCTGAATTTGACTGCCCCCCGGCACAGCCCCCCACAGTTCCCAGTGGCCGCAGTTCGCCATTCCCGGCCAATGGAAGCTGTGGGAAGCGGCAGGGAATGGTCAACCGTGGCCACTAGGAGCTGTGGGTGGCCGTGCCTGCGGATGGTCAACCTCAGCAGAATGTCTCACAGCCCACAAGCAAATTACACTGATGGGCCACAGTTGCCTACCACTGCCATAAACAGATCACCCACAAACTTTCCTTTAGCCCCGAAGAAATGATTAATCCTAATGAACTATGTGTTCTATATTCCATGTATGAAAATGATTACATTGCATACACGTAAAGATACCTTTCAAAAAGTCAATATTTAAAATACTATTTCTCATTTTTTAAATTTCATTTTAAATTAAAAGAAACACTACTGACTTTAGGACCAGATAGGATATTAAAGCTTTCAACACACCAATAACCTCAGCTTCATCTGAGGTAAAATCTCAAACTTGAAAAAAAGTATTCTGTGACTTTGACTCTTAACTGGTATCTATTTAATTGCAGTGTAGGTGTTCGGGCTCGGGCTGGAGCTCCAGCTCTAGGACCCCGCGAGGTGGTAGGGTCCCAGAGCTCAGCCTGCTGCCTGAGCCCAAACATCTACACCACAATTAAACAGCCCGTTAGCCCGAGCGCTGCGAGCCCCAGTCAGCTGGCATGAGCCAACTGCAGGTGGTTAATTGCAGTGTAGACATATCCTAGTAGGCTACCCCCTTGCAATGATACTCTCCAATCACAAGTAAGAGGGAAATAAAAAGATAGCTTTCAACCTATTTTCAATATTCAAAACTATGAGCTAAGACTGCTAAGTGAACAACAATATGAAATATATGGGAACAGTACAAAGCTATTATAGAAGAAACTGGAAAAACTAAGACAAGTCTCTCTTTCTATGAGTAACCAGTTACTGTATCATCAATAGACTCAGAATCTCTCAATCCACCCTGAAATCCTCCCTGCACCATGTTTAAATCAGTGGTCCCCAAACCTTTTTGCTGATGCCCTCCCCCCACTTAACTGGTACCTCCCCCCGCCTCCCGAAGCCATGATCAGGAGCCAGAGGGGGGCTGGGAGCAAGGCCATGGCCAGGAACCGTGGTTGGGGCCAGGAGCAGAACTGCAGTCAGGAGCGGGGCCGTATCCAGGAGTCGGGCCAGAGCTAGGGGTCGGGAACCAGGGGCCGTGGCCAGGAGCAGGGCCACAGTTGGGGCTGGTGCCAGAGCTGTGGCTGGGGTTGTGGCCAAGGTTAGGGCCGGAGCCAGGAAGGGAGCTGGGGGCAGAGCAGGGCTGGGTGGTGCTTCCTCTCCCGTCACACATCTCCCCCTAAACCTTCTTCCATGCCCCCCTACAGGAGCGTGCAACACAGTTTGGGGCCCACTGATCTAAACAGGCAATCTTGGGAACTCCAGTGATCCCCTTCAGGCAGGTTTTCTTGGCTGGACTGAATTCCCTTTTGATGGTATCACTGTGGGATTTGTGTCATCTACACTTCCTTTCCTAGAAATTTATTAGGCAAACCAAAAATCCTTTCACAAGCCCTACTGAGTTGGAGCACGCCCTCTTCATCTGAAACCAATTTCCACCTGAACTCTGCCAGTTACATGTGCTTTCGGAACTTGCATTCTTTGGGGTCTGGGAAGATGGCTGCAGTATCACCCATCAGGATTCCTGAGCATATGGATGAAACTTCAAACTTCATCACATCTCCAAGCATCAGCTTTCTTTTTTTTTTTATTAAACTTGGATTCTTGCCAAACCACAGGAGATTCCAGTAGAAAGTATGCATGCATAGGTTAAGATGTAATTTATTACAGGCTTGTGGGTGGGCATCAAGCCAACATACTTATTTAAATTACTTTATGAAAAAGGGAAAGCTGTAAAAGCACAAGCCTAAAAGTAAAGTAAACCAAGCTGGAATGAGCCACAGATTTCTTATTCAAGGATTCAGCATGATTCTTGAACACAAACATCTCTCTGATCTCACATACTACACACACAGAGGCACCCAACAAAATAAAGATCAAACAAAACTACACCTCAAAGTCAACTTTCATCTAACATTGAATAATAGTGGGTCAATCCCACAGCTCTATGAAAGTAACTCTCATTATACTCCATAGGATTTAGCATGTAAAAGGACTATGGGACGGTTCACTATATGCATTCCAATATAAAGGTTCAAAACACAGAACCAGACATTGAAAATGAAAAAAACTATTAGGACTTTATGTTGTTCCTCGGGTCATGCAGAGTTCTTCTCTATATCACATTCACTGCTTAGTACATTTTTAAAGGAATCAAACGATGGGGTTTCCACTTCTTCTTCTATACTATCCTACAATCTAACATGTTTTACAATTAGGAAACTTTCCACATATTCAACCAAAACTTTCTTTTGTACTACTTCATCCCATTGAAACTTACTCTACTCTGAGCCAGCAGAAACAATATTACTTGCTCCTTGTTATTTACAGCCTTGCAAACTTTTAGATCACTTTCATACCTGGCAAGAAAACTCAACAATCAAAGTAGCATTTTCATTTGCCAATACTCCACACCTAGAGTCAGGAAAAGAATGTGATCAGAACAACAACAAAAAGGCGGGGGGGACAGGGAAGACGGACGACACACACGACCAAACATAGTGCATTGGTCAGTTAACTAAGAACCCCCAACAGGAGAGGAATATCACTCAAGATCCCTCAAGATCCCTATTCATGGGTAAGGGCACGATGAATTTGGAAATTATTGATTTCTCTGACTCTCAGGGCTTGTCCAGTCAGTGCCTTAGTCTGCATTGGTTGGGGTGTAAATTCTAACCTGCACCAGCTTGTTGCACACTAACTGACCTGGGTTGACCCTGCAGGTGCACACTAAAAGTTCTTTAGTGGATGTTAATGTAGTGGTATTTGAAACTGGACTATATTAACATGCACTAGGGAACTTTTGTGTGCGCCAACAGGGTCCATATGAGCCAGTTAGTTCCTGACCCAGCAGCATGCATTAGAATTTACACTCCAGCTGATGTGGATTAAGACACAATGCAGACAAGCCCTCTGAAAACAAGAAATAAGATCTAACTCTAATTTAGATTAATATGAGTATTAGTCTTAAAAAATGGAAAGCCACTTATAAAGAACTATTTTCAAGGTTAAAGGAATTAGAGGTTCCTTTCACACAGAACAGAAATTTAATTATTTTAAACAGACAGCATAGTATTCTTAGAGATACAAAACTAAAATAATATGAATTATGGACCAGACCCTCACTGGGTGTAAGTGAGCACAACCCTACGCCAACTTGCTCCAACTGTGTGTCTGGCCCTATAACTAGTTTAAGGTATGACAGTACTGATCAGAGTAAGTTTCTGTACTCCCTCTTTTATCTTTACCTCTTGTTTTTCTTTGTGTTCTTTGCTTACATCTCTAACATGCCAAAACATGACACTTGAAATCTATTTTTCATTTATAACAGCCAGGAAATACATATTTAGCAGCATGTTTGCATTTTTCCCCTCCAATAAACAAATGTGTACACACACACAAACGCACAGCACTGTAGAGTTCCCAGAGATTTTAAATGTAGATATTACAGACACACACAGATGCTCTATATTACAGGTATACAAATATATAGAGAAAAGTGTACTACTGAGAAGAAGAATATAAATGAAAATGAAAACAATGTTTTGAAGGAACCACACCTGATTGAGCTCACTCTGCAGTTGTAGGCTATGTTGTTCTTTTTCCTCTCTCTGCTGTTGTAGCTGTTTAAACTCTGCCTTGAGATGCTGATACTTTGTCTCTATTTCTGACAATTCTTCCTTAAGTTTGTGGCTTGATTCCCCCTTCTCACCCAGTTCTGTCTGTACCCTCTGCAACGAGGCTTCAGCGGCAGATAGCCTTGCTCGAAGGTGCTCCAGGTCCAAGTCCTTTTGGTGAAGGCTTGCCTGCATGTTTTTTTTACTCACTGATTCTTCATAGTGCCTTTCTTCTAACTGGGTGTAATCAAATTCTTTCTTCAGCAGCTTTTCTGTCAGACTCTATAACAGCAATTAAATGGAAATTAAATCACAATTCTGCTTACATCTGATCAACTGTTATTCCTCACAAGAGTTTATCCAGAGCAATGAACAAGTCTCTCACAATAATAATCTCCAAAACTGAGTTGAGACATGAAATAGGTCTGTCAATAATTCTACATTTTAATTTCTATTTCATATTATAGCAGTCAATGCCAGAGTCCATATAGCATACAATTACAATTATAATTCCCATTTTCAGGCTCCCTTGCTCTCTATATATTTTAAACTGTGCTCAGTAAAGTTGGTTTCTGGACTGAAACTAACACTTTTCCTTTACACCTTACATAAGCCCTTTTCCTCTTCTTCTGGTAGCTGACTCAGTTGCCACTATTTCTACATCTTGAAGACTGGTTTGTTTTACTGAAACAACTGAGCTTCTTTGTTATTGCAAGCTCATGCATGTGTTTGGCAAATTGCTCTGTGACAGCAAAAAATTATTTGTATGTCAGAGGTACCTTTCATGTACTTACTTCTCTGTACGTTTAAATTTGTGGGTCACTGCCTCACCTGTAATTCTGTGTAATTTCAATAACTTTCCTCACTTTGCCCTATCACATCTCAAGAGAAGTGCAACATCCCCAGATATTCAAATTATGAGCTTCTCTTGAACAGAGACTACCAAAGTGAGTACAGTGTGCAACATTAAAAAATGATACTAGCATGAGACCACCAAACTCATAACATTATTCAGAATTTAGCCTGTTTTAACATGTTAGTGCCCTACTAACACACACCAGCTAATTCCCTAGAGTCAGACTTTTCTGTTGGAAAATAAAACTCCGCACACAAGTCAGCTCAGGAGGGTTGTTTGTTTTTAATTTGAAAATACCATAAATTTGGACTGGCCTTTTAGTGAAGAAGAGGTCTGGAGTCTCAAATTTTTCTCACCACACTTTATCAAAATTCATTTTGCAGGCAGCAATGCCTTACTTTGGAATCCACAGATTAAGATGAAATTTGAAAAATATTTACAGAGGATATGAGGTATCTTTTTTCATTGGTTTTAATTAGCATTTTGGATGGTCAAGTCTCATGAACCAAGTTTAGGCAGGAATTGGATGGAATTATTCAATTGCTGAATACAGTGATTTAAGTAATGATAGTAATTCAAATCCATGGCACTCTTCCCTCTGAATCAGTATTGATCAGTGCCTCGGCAACAGAGGTCATTTTCCTGCTGGAGGTGCCATCTTTCAAAGAGAGAACTAAAGCCAAGATCTTAACCATTGTCCTTAAATAGCCAATGGCACTTTTTGAAATTTATCAGCTGTCTTCCTGAGTGTCATAGCACAATTCCAGCTCAGGGAATTCATTGTTTCCCTAAAATCGCCATGTAAGTATAACTGAATTCTTAACTTCCTGTCCCAGCGTAGCATCTCTGTGTATATCTTTCAGCTACCAATGTTCTACCCGCAGTTTAAATGGATACTCTGTTTTTCAGCTCCTCTTTAAACAAAACATTTCTAAGAATTCAGCTGGCTGGCAGTTTGAAAAATCCCAGAACTCACAAGTGTAGTGTTGAAAGCATCAGATGGTGGTTTATGTTCTGAAATTCCTGGAATATATAGGTTCAAGAGAAGACACAGAAAGAACTGTAATTCTAGCTACGTTGGGCATTTTTAAAGCACACTTCTTCACAGCATCTAAGCACCAATCCCAAATTGATTTTGCTTTGGTTAGTTTAACAGAAAATTAAAACACTATTCAAGACTAATTTTGAGGATAGAGAGTTTAACAACTGTTAAATTTTATCAAATTTAAAAGGGCAAGAAGTCTTTGTATACTAGTTTACTTGCTTTTTAACAAGTTCGGAGGGAGGGGAGAGTTATTCTTCAGTACATCAGTTTTTAAATTATGTTGCAATCCAGCAAATGGCTCAACAGTAGCAGCTCACATTAGAATGAATATAATTATAGTTCTCTCAGAGTTTCCATTACAAAATATACTTTCTAAGGCTTACAACTTGGCCAAGAAAATTTGCTCCAGGCTGAAGTTTGAATGTGAACTGTAGCCTGGCAATAACTTTTTCCACAACATTTCTAGAAAAACAAAATAACTATTTTTAGTTACATGATTATATTATAATATGTATTATATATACAATATATAATAATAAACAGTACTTACATAATATCTGTTTTGAAGGTTATACAGGTAAAATCCTGGCCCCAATGAAATCAGTGGCAAAACTCCAATTGACTACAATGGCACCAGAATTTCACCCTGAGTTTATGGTGCAAATTAGTATGTTTTAACCTTTAGAAAAACAAAAAGTCTAGCTAGCCTTCTTAACAGCAGGAAAACAGGTTCAGCACAGGAGCACCACCACAACACCTTTTTCACAACCTGATTTCTAATATGCATATTTATAACAGCATTACAGCAGCTTCATACGCAGATTATCACAATACCTTTGTAACCCTTAGAAGGTATTTTAATAGTAATCAATGTAAAAGTGCTTCAAAGATGTAATGAGACACTGAACATCTTCATGCACCTTAAAGGTGAATGACAGAATTTGAAAGAGAGATCCCTGGCATAGTTTAATTTTGAATTAACACTGGGAAAGGCACATCATAACGTGTGCAGTGCCATTGTTGTTGCGTTGGTCTCAGGATATTAGATATTATGTCTACATAATACAGTGGCATTTATAATTGCGTTATTGCAGTATTTCCCAAACTTCTGAAATCGCAGTTCCCCTTCAGGAAAATGAAACAAAATATACTCCCCTTCAACCCTCCACACATTCTAACACCTAGCCAAAATAAGCAGTCACTCAGAGGAGATTGTGTACATCTACTTAATATGATACTTCCTCTCACTCCTTCCATGCATTGATGAACAGTAAAACAGCTAACAATTAAAGTTTATTTGAAGTATTATCACTGGCACCTGAGCTTATGTCTAAACTTAAAGCAGTGTGTAGAATACATACATTGTATGCCCCATAGCATCGGTATAAACAGCAGCGTAGTTAGCGAGGCAATACTAAGGTGAATAAAGACAGCCAGAACCTTTGGGAATATATTCTACACAGCTCTCTATGGGCCCAAGCAGTGCCTCCTGTGTCTACACTGCTATTTTTAGCACAGTAGCTTACCAGCGCCACGAAACGGCAGAAGTTGTTCCCCACAGCAGGGAAAATCTGAGACAGTAGGAAAGGATCTCACAAACGGAAGGCAGCAAGGAAGAGCTCTGGTAGTGGGGAGGCAGCAGTGAAAGGCTCTGGCAGGAGATTTCAGATGAAGCCTTTTCCCATCAACACACCTTTCTTAGGAAAAGGGGCTAGATTTGCAGGGAAGCCTGAGACATCCTAAGAGGCTTACTGGTTTTTCTAGCATTAGGCTGTTCTGGGCAATAGGCCGTTATAGGCCTTGGGAGTAATGCAGGCTCTAAGAGCCTTGGTTTTATACAAGCAATTTGATCCCTGGCACTGTGATGCTTTGGATTTGAGCTACGAAAAGAGGGGGAAAAGCCATGTGACAAATACATGTGCCTGTTGCCTTCCCCCAATAAATTATCCTGTTATGGCATTAATAGAGTTGCAGCCACTTGGCCTAAATTCCAGATGTGTGTGTCCTTCCTCACAAGTTCCTACTATTCTCAAAGTTCATTGGTTTACTTTAAAAATTAGAGGAAGCAGATTCTTCTCCAAAGGTAAAGGCCTGCATTTATGTATTCTTCGCTGCTCATCGTGACGGAGTTGCTGGAAGATATCACTGTAAGAATAACATTCTTCTAAATCAGACTTTACATGATCTTAACATCTGGATGCATACACAAAGAGACTGTCCTGGGCTACGCTGGAATCTTCATGGACATACAAACTAAAACCCAATATATTCCACTCTGCATGCATATCTGTTTTCTATCTTTTCCAAACGTACATTTTTACAAGGAGATTAAAAGCAAAATTTTCCCATTATTTAAGAAGCTTTTCATAACTTTACTAGTTCTGTGGCCAGACCTTCAACATAGGACAGTACTAGATATCAGGAAAGCTGCCCTATAGAGGCAACTGATGATTTCAAGCACCCACATGCATCCAGTATAGGGTTTACTGGAGTGAGGGCAAGTTAGGGGCAAGGCCAAGGAGCACAGTACTCTAAATACTCTAGCCAGTCCTTGGCTGACAGAGTGGTTTTAGGAGGCTACTTCAGTTGCTGCAAATTAGAGCACTCTTAGGCTGCTATAAGTCACTTTGGGAGTCATTTAAGCTCTAAAAGCCCCAGGACTGGGGGAGTCAAAAGGTGGCTTGGAGCCACCCTTCCCACACCGTCTCCTCAAGTGCACCGAGCATGAACTCAACACAGCTGAGAACTCTTCCCTTGATTTCTCATTTATCTTCCTATTTTGACTACAGATCAGTCATCTTATTCATCAATCTGCTGCCACTCCGTTAAATATTGGGAATTATATGTATTGTGGGGAGTACTTCAGATCAGTTTCAATGCATTCTTCGTATATAATTAAACTCTGCTAGTTTGGGGAAGTGGAATAAGATGCTAACCCTCACTATCTATTATAGTTCTGCCTCAGATTTACATCATACTATCACAAGCAAAGTATAAAAGATATTTTAAACTGCATCTTACTATATTCCTTGGCAAACGTTATTTCTACATTAAACTACTCTAAACTACAGCGTTTGGTCTCAGTCTCTGCCCCCCACTGACATTCTATGTTCTATTTTCCTAAATATGAATACACTTCCTTTCCCAAGACACTATTTGGATAATGTGCTATATAATAACTACTCTGCCAGCAATATACCAAGTACTATATGATCATCCTTCTAAGGAAGTGTTCCATCACAACTGAATTCCATATTTGGTCTTTCTTATCTCCACATACATACACAGAGACAGACATTGTGGGAGTATGCAAACAAAGAAAAGCATCTGGACAGCACAGGTCAATAGGTAGTATTCAGCGTTATGATGTGGGAAACTTTGTGGTTAGAAGCCTGCACTTTTTTTTTTTGCGATTCACATTAATGTAAGGGTAGGAATATTGCATAGGCATCTGCTAAGTTTCCAAGTGAAGAGTTAACATCGCTATGACGAACTTGACCTGAACATTTTCCATGTTGATTTGTCCCAGTTTTGTTTTGGCAGAATAGTAGATAATACAATAAAACATTCAGTGGAGCATTATGCTTTGCAGGGGGAATTTATCCAAATTTTTTGGCAATGTAGAATTACAAAAGCAAGTATGAGGGGGCAAAATATGTAACATTTAAAAAAATGAAGTTAGAGAAAAAAGAAAATCCTGCTTTTCATATGTTGAATGATTTGCCAAATAAAGTAAACATGTCTGGGATTTATTCACAAGACATTTATGAACAGCATTACAATAGTGAAATAGAGCACTGGAAAAAATGCTTCACCTCCACAGAGGAGGAATAAATTACTTCATTCACACAGGCAACAGCTGATGAGAAAAAGGTATGTAGCTTTCAAAATAACAGAGATGTTTAATAACACACTGAAATGCTTCATTAACTACACTAACTAAACAGGAGTTGTGATTATATTTTATATATTTTATAATTTTATTTTAAAATATATATATATATATATATAAAATAGGCACTCTGATATCATGGTGATGTGCAAAGTATAAGAACTTGGATAAAATACTGTATTAAATATGCAGAGAACACACAATGTTGTGGTGTAGTATAAAGGGTTTATTAGCTAGAATTTGAGATGGCATTAGCAGTGAAGCCATGAGCAATTTATATAGGTCTAAACATGTCCTGAGGAAAATTTTATACCCTACTAGCCCACCATGTTTTTGCATATGCCACAGAGGTTAACAGAAAAATGTTTTTTAAAAAGATCTTTTACTGAGACTTTTTTTAAAGAGACAACTGAAAAGCTAGCGATTCACTTCCGATGAGTCCAACTGTACAAGGCAGCCTCGGAGTAAGCCACAAAGAACCCTAAAAGTAACCTAAAAGTCTTATCTAAAATCAACGGGGCTTTGAAACTGAATAACTTGAGACCTTCCATATTTAGAATCAAATGCTGACTCCCACTGGGAAGCTAAGATAGTCCTTTTTTTCTGTGTTATAATGCTCCCATTTACAGCTCTCTGAAATCACAACACATTGAGCTCTAAACATATTACATTCCAGGAGTACTGATTGTGATTTTAGAGGGGAAATTCCACAAGTCAAGGAAAGAAAAAATTATTTATCTGGCAGGTTAACATGGCTGTTTAAATCTATTTAATGATGAGGAAAATCAGAAATAAGCCCAGCTGAGATGCATTAATAAGCAGAGTGCAAGTGAGGCTGTCATGTTAATTGAGCACATGGCTACGAATACCATATCTATGGTGTTCTCTACATATATACCCATATCTAGAAATACACACTTGCACATACACTTACACAGAGATATAAACATAGATATAGGACCACTTCTGCAGCAGGAGGGTGGGGGGGACCTGGATAGCCCCCAATACACATTTAGATGTTAAATATGTCAGTTAACTTTAACTTCTCAACAGTGCATCCCTCCACTAAATTGTTAGTACACAGTGATGTGACAATAAACAGCTCAATTGTGACTTTGCCATGAGTTCAAAGGAATGGATAGCACATTGTTACTCCTGCCCCAGGAGTCTCCCTGCTGCTCCAAGAAGAGAGTAAATCATCCTAGGCCTTTACCCAGAGCAAGCAGTGTATGCTCCCCAACACGCTGGCACAGCTCTAACCTATCCTTGCCTTCTTCTGCCCTTCCCACTTAGCTACACAAGGGCAGGATACAGTGGTTCTACAGAGTCTGCTTCTCCTTCAGCACTACTATCTGTATGTGGACAACCCTATGCCACTGCATTAGCTAGGTCATAATTTGACCAAAAATAAATAAATACCCATAGACAGCAATTAGTTAGGTTTGGGGTGGTGTGGAATAAACATGAAATTAAAGAATTACTGTTAGCTTGAGTTTGGATACAAAAATATATGTGTGTTGTAAAGGAAGGCCCTGACTAGCAAGTAGAAGGAAAGCCTTGAAAATAATAAGGATAAGGACACAAGGAATAAAATAAGGAAGATGTCTGTTCAAAGAATAACAAATGAGATAAGGGAAAGCTTCTAAAAAGAAGGCCTCTGACCAATAGGGGTGAGTGCAAATGGTTTTAAATAGGACAAAAAGAATCTGTCTTAAAATGAGCCAGAATGGCTCATCCTACCCCACACACCAGCATTAAAGTCTGTGTGAATCCAGAACAAACTGTCCAACAGCAAGAAGGAGGGGAGGAAAGGAAGTTGTAAATCTTATCTGAATAAGGACGAAAGCTTATGCTCAAATAAATTTGTTAGTCGCTAAGGTGCCACAAGTACTCCTTTTCTTTTTGCGAATACAGACTAACACGTCTGCTACTCTGAAACCTGGAAATAAGGGGGAAATGTCTCAAATTGTTTTTAGCTGAAGTCAGTAACTGGCAATGACAGCACTTATTTGTTGAAGAGTATACAAAAAGTAAATTCAAAAGAATTCATTGCCACTACTTGCCTGACCACATTGGAGCCAACCAATATGGTTCTAAGCACCCTTGGGTTTAGCCCGTTTGTAAATATCTTGATCAAATCCTTATAAATGTTTTGTTACTGTTTGGATGTAGTAAACTGCTTATTATTGAGGGTTTTTAAGCATGTTTAGAGCAATTGTACACACAACATTTGGCCTTTGGATTTAATAAAGGAATTTGTGGTTAAATTAGAATTTGATGGTTTCCCACATTAATAAATTTCAAATATTAATAATTCCAACAAGTGAGAAGAATTTTTTCACAGGCCTACCCTAAACAACTAATGTTGCCACTACATAAATAAATACCCACACAAACACAAATGCACACACAGAAAATTATAATCATATATAATACAAATACATTCAAATGTTTTATATGTACATAAACATATGTTATAATGGGGAAACAAACATAAAACTAAAAAAAAAAAGTTCTCTGATTTGTTTTCCTGTCTCCTCTTTCTTGTCTGTCTCCTTTTACTATTTTTCCCCACTTCTTCTTTAGGGAATACAGTAGAACCTCAAAGTTACAAACACCTTGGGAATGAAAGTTGTTCATAACTCTGAAATGTTCATAACTCTCAATAAAACGTTCTGGTTGTTCTTTCAAAAGTTTACAACTGAACATTGACTTAATACAGCTTTGAAACTTTACTATACAGAAGAAAAATGCTGCTTTTAACCATCTCTATTTAAATGAAACAAGCACAGAAACAGTTTTTTTGTCTTGTCAAATCTTTTTTTTAAACTTTCCCTTTGATTTTTTAGTAGTTTATGTTTAACACAATACTGTAATGTATTTGCTTTTTCTTTTCTTTTTTTTCCTGTCTCTGCTGCTGCCTGATTGCATACTTCTGCTTCCAAATTAGGTGTGTCGTTGGTCACTTTGTAACTCAGGTGTTCGTAACTCTTCTATTGTATGCATATGTATTCATTTATACATTACATATGCAATAATGCCAACTCCGGATTTTATCATAAAATTCTGCAATATTTGCTGTTTCTCTGAAAGCCCCAGCTCTTCAAACTGAGAATCTCAGATTTTATTATAAAAAATAAATAAATAAGTTTCTACCCTTCACAATTGTGAAAAGCCTCCAAATGTTACCAGTGTGTGACCTAAAGGCTCAGGAACTAGAGGGCACATAAAAAGAACTCCCAAAAGTATATAATTTCTTTTTAAATGTAATTATTTTTAAGCTAATCTCATAATATTTTAGGAAATGATGATTACTAACGATTTTAATGCTTGTTTTGGCAATACTATATATAGTGTAAATGGCAGATTTAGAAAACTACATTATAACTGTAATGGACCTGACTATCTTTAAAAGTTATAATGTAAGATAAAATCCTTCAAATGTACTACTGTAAATTTATTACCCCTTTCAGGCTAATCGGGATAGTGAACAATCAGGGAAGGCTTAACTTTTGATGCCACAATGATTTATTTTGTTAAACTCTTTGGTTAACACTCTGAAATGCAGTTTGTGACACAAGAGCCAGATTGTACATTTTCACATAAATACAGGTTTTAAAAATGTGAGTAATAATAAAACTCTTACCTGGTTTTTCTGTGCTAATTCATTAACTGAACATTGAAGTTTTTGTTGTTCCTGCACATACACAGCAACCTCCTGAGGGCCTTTTGCAAGCTCAGCCCTTAGCTGATTTATGGTGGCCTTAATAAAAAAAAATTTAAAAAGTTACGATTAATAATAATTTACATTGATAGCCCAAATATAGACAGGAGGTCTGAGGTGGGGGTGGGGGCAAAATATAAACCAGCTTGCAAAAAAGAATGTGTCTTTAATTAGCATGAATTACATGTGCAAATTTTGGCCCATGGAAATACTGGGGGGGGGAGAGGAATCCCCTTGCTGAGATCCTTTCACATCATCTCATCAGGAAGACAGTTGTTTGCCCTCTCCAGTGGAAAAGGCCAAGAAGCCCACCCCCAAACCTGGCAGATCCCAAAGGATCTGCATGGAGGCCTTGTGTCTCCCATAACTCTGACTCTCAGGGGAATTGGGATCCCTTGGCTCCATTTTCAGTGGTGTTGCCAAGATCTCTACCCAGCCAGGAAGGATGGTCAAGTGGATAGGGCACTAGAAGGGACTTAAAACGCCAGGCTCAGTTCCCAGTTCTGCCATTGACTTCCTGTGTGAGTTTTGACAAGTGACTTAAGGTGGTTTTTTTTCCCTCTCCTGCTGGTAATAGCTCATCTTACCTGATCTCTCTCATTACAATGTGTATGGTAACACCCATTGTTTCATGTTCTCTGTGTATATAAAATCTCCCCACTGTATTTTCCACTGCATGCATCCGATGAAGTGAGCTGTAGCTCACGAAAGCTTATGCTCAAATAAATTTGTTAGTCTCTATGTTGCCACAAATAATCCTTTTCTTTTTGCGGTTACAGACTAACAAGGCTGCTACTCTGAAATTAATCTACCCTGTATCTCATTTCCCCATCTGTAAAGTGTGGATAACAACAGTTCCCTACCTCACAGGAGTGATGTAAGGATAACTACATTAATGATTGTGAGGTGTTCATATAGTACAGAGATGAGGGCATAAATACCTTAGACAGATAACAATGGCTGCCCTAGGCTCTCATCTTTAAGGGCTAATTTCTGTGAGACAGATGCACTATGTGCATCACCTAGTCCCCATCTCCTCCATTGGCAAAGACCCCAGACTGCAGAGAAATCTCAGCATTGCATACAAGAAATAGTGAGGGGGAAAAAAGAGTGGGGGGGGGGAACAAGGTGATGTGGAAGGAAGGAAGGAAATAAGTGTGTGGAGGATCCCCTCCATGCATGGATTTAGGTGGCATGATCTGGTCCTTAAAGTGGAGGACAAAGGAAACTGCTTTTAATAAAATGTGAGTTAATACTGAGCTTCCTAATTAAGATGTGTCTGAAGAAACCATCCAATGGCTAACAAGTCCAATTCAGGTTTCAGAGTAGCAGCCGTGTTAGTCTGTATTCGCAAAAAGAAAAGGAGTACTTGTGGCACCTTAGAGACTAACACATTTATTTGAACACAAGTTTTCGTGAGCTACAGCTCACTTCATTGGAGTGAGCTGTAGCTCACGAAAGCTTATGCTCAAATAAATGTGTTAGTCTCTAAGGTGCCACAAGTACTCGTAAGTCCAATTCACTTGCTTTTACTCTTTGTTTTAATGTTTCTGCAACAAAGATACTGAGAAACATCAGCTTTCTGCATTTTAAAGATGAATGAGAAAACTAAAATGCACGTTGTGTTACCTTTGAAACACATAGTACACAAATGGCATTATTTGTTATAAATGCTTTTCCTTCCCCTAAGTTATTCTAGCCACACATTTATGGTCATAAGTACAGATGTTAATTTGATCATTTCCTTTTTTTAGAAAAAGAACAGCACATCCCATGAAAGTTTACACTATTTTGTGCATGTAACAAAAGTTATCAGAAAGAAGCAGCAGCCCATAAATAAAGACAAATTACTTTGTCTTGTTCATAAAATAGGATATATTTTTGGGAAGAGCAAAGAGAATGTATAAACACATTCATTGTAAAAATATATGTTGCTATTAATGCTGACTTTTCATAACGGCACATTTTATACTGCTGTAGTTGCAGAGTTGTTGCTAAAAAACATGGGATCTCTACTGTGCAAATGCACTGTTTTGTAAGGGTATCCAGAAAAGTACACAGACATTTTGTAGAAGTGATAATGCAAATGCAAAAATGTACACAAATTTGTCAAACACTATTGCAGCTGTTTAAACCAAAAACGGAACAAGAATCTACAAAGAAGAGTTACTGTAAATATATTTCAAGATATAGTTCTGGCAGCTATTGTTCAAAAAAAAACACCTCATGTTTAGTTATTAAATAGGAACAAAGTGAGGTTGAATAATCGTTTAAAACATATGCTGGCTGACGTGTTTATTTGATTAATAAACCAATAAGCAAACAGGAACACATCTGTTTAACAAGGTCTTGATGTTATCTTGAGACTACAGAATTACAATGCAATGATAAAAAGCTTTCACCAAAAGTTACCTCAAATGTAAGTGTCTCCATTAGAAAGCAGAAAAAATAAAATAAAATGATGGATGAAATGTGGAAACAAGTAGTGATCAAAGTTTTAGGTACAATTCTTCAAAATCTATAGTCAAACATTATCTTTCTATGCCTTTGTTTAAAGAGACAATCTTGACTTTATCATAACAAAGGAACTTTATACACTCATTTATTCGTGTTAATACCCTCTACTCATGTTAATGTGCTCTGGAAATAATATCAACAATCTAGTAGTGTCTTATGCCTTGTCTCTTATGCCAGGTAGGCAATTATCCCATATATAAATAACTGAAATGAGTCCCTGCAAAGATTCACACACGCGCTAAACTTGACTGCAGTGAAACTATCCAAAGTGAATGAAGCTAAGCACAGTGTGTGGAGTTAACCATGTCTTTCTATTGATTTCAAAGGGTTTTGGAGAAGGTCTTATGTGTTTTAGGTGCTGAACAGAAGATTTATTATGTGGGATTCACTATAGTGAGAAACTAAACATGGGATAATTATGAGGATCCCAAAAGCAACTCTAATCTAACGAAGACAGCAACCTGCCATGTTTTCAAGTATAACTCCATAACAAGCACAACATACAATAGCCAATGAATAAGAAGAAGGTGAGATGGTGAAACGCAATAGAAGAGCTCAGCATCCAGCTGGATCAGTGATTTTTAAATATGAAAAATTAGAATTCTTTCAAGAGTTTTTAATTAATTAAATGCCAAAATGATAATTTATTTCCGTATCTTGCTCCTTACTTTTAATCCTTAGCAATGAAGGTCAAAAAACCCAAGCACAAGATGACAAACACGAAGCCAACATTTAGAGCAGAAATGTCACAAATATGGAAACAGTAAATTTTTTCACCTCAAATCTACTTAGTTTCTCAGTATTTAAAGGAAAAAATCCATTAAAAACAGTAAGATTTTTTTCTTATTCTCTCAATTCAGGCTATACAATTCTCTTTTTTTAAAATTACATTCTCTGGAAACTAATATATGAACATAAGAAGATATGGTTTAAGTTCTTAATGCTATTTTAGTTAGATTCTCAATCTGCACTCTCAGCATTCTAAGCAAAAAGATCAAGGACTGTCTTATAGTTACAGGATGAGCTGTGCTTCAGACCCCTTTTGATCCCTCATGAATGCATCCGTCTGGTGACAGGTTTTACTACCTTCACCCCTTTTTCGGTGAAACCACGCATCCTACCTCTCTCAGAATAGGTCTCTGGGCTGCAGCCCCGTTTACCAACCACGTTAACACAACAGGCCCAAGTGTGTTTAGCTACTGTAAACCCTTTCCCTCCAGGGCCAGTGACATGGGCTGATTAAAGTGACTCAAACAGCTTCTTCAAAACAAGAAATTTTTTATTCACTCAAGGGTGCACAGCAAGTAGAAAAAGAGATAAAACAATAAAAGGCCTATACACGTGGGTCTTACCTAAACTTTATTCTTTCTGTGTATGTAGTTTTATGTAAGTTCCACTCAGCCCAGCCACCCCTACTGCTGATTTGGGAGAGACAGACAGCCCCTGCTACATTCTGTCAATGTCTCATTCTCAGAGAGTACGTCTCCACTGTGTTTTAAAACCCATGGCAGCAAGTCTCAAAGCTCGGGTCTGTAGACTCTGGCTCACGCTATGGCATTAAAAAGAAGTTGTGTAGACATTTGGGTTGGGGCTTTGAAGCCCATGTTAACATGGTTGGTAAAAAGGGGAGGCTGCAGCCCACCTCCTCACCCAGGCCTTAGAGTCCTAGCTCCAATCCAAGCCGCAACATCTGCACTGCTGTTTTTAACACTATAGTGCAAGTCCATGTCTGTAGACCCAGAGTTTGAGACTCGCTATGATGGATTTTCAAACACAGTGGAGACATACATGGAGACTCCTCTTCAACCACTGCTGCCTATTCACTCCCCTGCCTTTCTAGGCTAGGGTCTTTCATGATTTAATATCCTTTTGATATTAGGCTTGAGCCTGGGAGAAATTAACCTGCTAGCCTGGTTGAAGCCAGGCAGATGGGCATTTCCCAATTAAGGGGCCCTTCACTGTTCCCTTAAGGACCCTTTGTATTCTCTCTGGAGGTATCTTATCTCTGTCATTGTTTCATTTCCCATTAGTTCCCTCCTAACAGCCTCCTTTGATTTAATTCCATGAAATCAGGCAGCATAATATCCAGCAAGTAAACTGAGGCAAATGTGACTGTCAGAAAATAATACAGATTCCCTCATGCTCCACAGACTGAATAGTCAGAGACTGAATTACTCTCTCAGCCCCAGAAGTGATCCCTCAAGAACAGGGCTGAATCACAGGCATGGGGAAGCTTTCACCACCATTATTATATACATTCCATGGGTAGAAGCTTCAGTTTCCAGTGTTCTCAATCTAGCACTTTTACAAACACATTTTATTAGTTTTAAAAAGCTAAGTGGAATTCAGGCTACTGATTTTAAAATCTGTTAGATCTAGTATCACTTCTCATAGACAGCAAAGTTTTATTTTAATGTAGTTTACCTGTGTCACATTACAGTCACTGATATGTTAAAGGTTATGATGCAGAGGAGAAAGCAACATTTTACAGAAGAATGAATTACCGCTATGTACTTTAACACTTAAATTGTACCAATTGTCTTTTGGTTTAAATAGTACCTATCCAATTTTTCATAGATAGCTAATGTCACTGCAAACACACTACTGGAAATTTAGTCAATATTTCCCTCCCCCAGCCCCACCAAGATTTCCCATATATAGGCATGAGAATAACTAGTGACACCAATAAAAAGAAAACGAGTACTTGTGGCACCTTAGAGACTAACACATTTATTATAGAATAAGCTTTCGTGAGCAACAGCTCACTTCATCGGATGCATACAGTGAGCTGTAGCTCACAAAAGCTTATCCTCTAATAAATGTGTTAGTCTCTAAGGTGCCAAAAGTACTCCTTTTCTTTTTGCGAATACAGACTAACACGGCTGCTACTCTGAAACCTGTCATAGTGACACCAATGCAACCCTGCTCCCCTATATCTGCTACTACATCCAACAAGAGTGATGATAAACATTAGATTGTTTCTGCTAAATGATACACAGTGAAACAGTTAGCCATTTTGATATATAACTCCATCCATTAAGATGAACAGCAGCAATTCATATTTCTGTTAGAGCTAGTTCTGCAAAATCCAGCAGACATCACTTTATGTTCAGTTTACACTTTCAGATGGTCTTTGAAACATTCAGACTAGATAGCCAATATTTTGAAATGAAAGCTTAAATTCTGAAGTACAATTGTGCTATTCTCAAAAATGAGGCAGAAATTTACATGACAGTATAACCAATTAAAGTAACTCCCCACTTAAAGTTGTCCTGGTTAACGTTGTTTCATTGTTACGTTGCTGATCAATTAGAGAACATGCTCGTTTAAAGTTGCGCAAAGCTCCCTTATAATGTTGTTTGGCAGCCACCTACTTTGTCCACTGCCTGCAGAAAGAGCAGCCCGTTGGAGCTAGCTGGTGGGAGCTTGGAACCAGGATGGACCGGATGCCCCCCTAAATTTCCTGTGCAGCAGCCGCCAAGCAGGCATGTCCTCCTGGCCCCCATCTCCATAGAGTCCTAGTCCATCATTAGCAGTAAGACATTCCCTGGGAAATATCCCACCCTCTGACTCCACCACCTCAACCAAGCTTCACAATCATCATTGCTGTGTACAGTATTAAATTGTTTGTTTAAAACTTATACAGTGTATATACATATATACAAAATATAGTCTTTTGTCCAGCAAAAAAAATTTCCATGGAACCTAACCCCCCCATTTTGCATTAATTCTTATGGGGGAATTAGATTCGCTTAACATCATTTTGCTTAAAGTAGCATTTTTCAGGAACATAACTACAACGTTAAGCAAGGAGTTACTGTATACTCAGGGCCACAACTGCAACATTCCTTTCTTCACATACATGTTTGATCAAGCCTGTGAACGGCTTCTCCTTAGTCTAAATATTTTAAAACTTGAATAAGAAAATACTAGACTTATTGTTTAATATAATACTGTACTCTTTATACAATTCATTTGGCCCCATGAATGTCTTGTGCAGTCTCTGCAGGGCAAGGAAAGAAGAGAAGATGACAGGAACCCTGAGGAGTTTAGAAACAGTACAAGGCAGAGAGCTGGTTACTCCACACATCTCTAAAGCTCTGCAGGGGAGAGGAAGGAAGGAGGAGCTGGAATCTGAGGAGCTCCGAAATTCCACAAAACAGATGAACGGGGGGGGAGGGAGGGCTTAAAGGGGTCAGTTATTCTGCACCATTGCAAAGGTCTCTAGAACAGCATGAACTAGGGGCAACTTGCAAAATGTATAAGCTTATCTGAGCTGTACAGGATAGGGAAATACATAGTCATGGTGGAATGGGGACCTTGCAGAGCTCCTGAATCCCATATTGGCCCTATATTCAAAAGAAGGAAATTAACAGGCAGATAAATTTGTTACTTTTAGCACAAGCATCTCCTCACTAAAATTTTTTGGTCCAAGCCAAAAATTACAACAAGGTTATAGGTGTTAAGATTGCTACCTCTCGCTTAAGTGCAAACATATTCACATCAAGGATTGTTCCAGTTTAAGAAAGCCTAAGCATTTAAAAGTCTGAAAATGAATAGTTAAAGGAAGGTAGATACATATTCAAGTATCCTCACAGTTCAGATAGTCTCTGAAACAAACATGCATGTGTAAAATTAAAATCACATTGCACATTCCAAAAACAACCTTAATTCAGACTTCCATTATCTACCCACCTAACATTTAACAGGAAATGCTTATTGGAACAACAACAGTTTTAAGAATATTTGAAATCACTGGTTACAGATGAAAACACCAAACATTCTCCAAGTTTCTTTGACCCTCTTTCTCTTCTTCCTAGGTAATTAGGTAATGTACTAGCTTCATTTAATCAAAAGGGTATACTGAGATCTGTGCCCTATTGAGTACAGCATGATTGGGGAAATATTGTTAAGTATTTTCAGACCTCTCAACACTGGTCTAATTCTGCTCCCATTGAGTTCAACAGATGCTGGTTAGGCCAGCACTGAGCACTTCTGAAAAACCCACCTACAATCTGTATCTCATATGGATTGTGGAGTCTCACTTTGAAAGGATAAACAGGAAAAAAGGGCCTGGGGAGATACAGGGCTATATATTTCCAGGACATATAATTAAGGTGGAAGTAACAGATTTTGTTTTCAACCTTCCTCAGGACGAAGAAAAATAGTTGTGTCTCTGGTCTGACCATGAAGGATGAGACATGATATATTGGAGTCTCTTGGCCAAAACAGGTAGTCGGGACTGGCAAGAGATTAGTTTCTGGTTTGTATATGGAGGAAAATAGGCAAAATGTTGGTTTCTACGGCCAATAATGAGCAGGTGAACTGAAGGATACTGGGGGGGAGGTGGGCAGGGGGAGTATGTGAGTGATTTTAAGGTTTGTAATTTATATGCAAAATATAGATGTGATAAAGAGTAAGTGTCAAAAGGCTTCTGATTAATAGGTTAATGCTGGGTAGAAAAATGGCACAGAATTTACACTGATTAAAAAAAGTCACAATGCATATTCTACAAACACATGTACATTTATTTAAGGGACTATATGAACTGTGAAAACATTTCAATAGTTATCTACCTTGCATTAATGGTTCATTTTCATATATTTACATGCTTGGGGGTTATTTAAAACCGTAACCCTGTTTTATAAACATATGTTTCAATTTTAATGTTAAGTAGCAACCATAACCTTAGGTAACAATTAGTTTCTGTCTCTGTATCACAGCACACAATTTAGAAAAGTTCAAAATAATTTTTTTCTTTTTGAGGCAGAAATGTCCCTGCCTCACTGGAGAGATCACTACATATGCCAGCAGGTGAGGTTGCTTCTCCTCTACATAGCTGTACAAAACTAACTTTTCATGCTAAAAAGAGAGTTTTTTTAAAAAGATTTTATTGTCTGGATACCGATGCACAGATTGTATCAATCTACTCTAATCTAATGAAACACTCCCTACCAGATTAGTTAGGGAAGAAAGCAAAGTTCTATTCAGTGTGATGGATTAACATTCATCATTATCATATGAAAATCATGGCAAAACTAAAACATGTTCTAAGCCTTTTTGTTTGGCTTCATTACCTCCGAGTTCGCATACTCTGCCTGCAAATGCTTGCACTCATCTTTCAGTTTCTCTGATTCTCTCTCACGCTCCAAAGTCATCTTGTCCATCAATGTCTGAACTTGGACCAGCTCCTTCTTTAGAACAGAAACATCCTCCACACCTGGTCTTTGCAGCTGAAAGGCAGCATAACAATAATTACTACCTATAAGGATTTCTAATACTGACACATATGTTTTCACAAAAAGAAAAGGAGTACTTGTGGCACCTTAGAGACTAACAAATTTATTTGAGCATAAGCTTACGTGAGCTACAGCTCACTTCATCGGATGCACTTCAGTATCAGTTCATATACACTCTCTGCAAAAGCTTCCAAATTCATTTCTTAAGATTTCTTGCTGAAACTATTTTAAGTTATTTCCAGACTCTATATTTTAAGATACACTTTCATTGTTATCTAAACAGAGAATGACATTATTTATCATTGTTTTTATTATATATATTGCTGTAGCACCCAAAGCCCCTAATCAGGCGTGAGGCATTAGGCACTGTGTTCACATTCATAAAGACAGAGTCCCTGCCCTGAAGAGGTTACAATACAAAATAACAACAGAACAGATGAGGAGTGGAAGGAAAAGATAAACCTTACAGGCAAAGCAGCCAGGGTGGTAATCCCAGCCATACATCACAGAGACAAGGTGGGTGAGGTAATATCTTTTATTGGCCCAACTTCTGTAGATGAGAGAGACAAGCTTTTGAGCTTACACAGAGCAATCCGTCAGGTTTGGGAAATGTACTCACAATGTCACAGCTAAATGGAAGGTGGAACAGATCGTTTAGCCTAGTAGTTAACACATATTTCCAGAGACCATTCAAGGTAAAGTGGGGAAGGAGATGGAAGTTGCGGGGAGGAAGGGTTAGTGGGTTATAGATTGCTATAATAAATCCATAAATTCAGTATCTCTATTCAGTCCATGATTTTTTGGAGTCTAGCAAAGTTATGAATTCAGAAATCCACCCCAAAGCACATTGCCAAACTCATCTATTTCATCCTCACCCATAACAATTTTACATTCAGCAAAAAAACAGTCCCTTTGCCCAAACCATGGGAACAACCATCGCTACTAAGATGGTTCCCCAATATATCAACCTCTTCAGAGGCCACCTTGAAGAAGAGTTTCTGAACAAATGCACCATGAAACCAATGATATACCTGAGATACATGGATGACATTTTTATCCTCTACACAGATGACCTAAACTCTTCCACAACATCAACCACCACCACCACCCATCCACTAAACTCTCTCTAGAACAGTGATTCTCAACCAGAGGTCCGGGGGCCCGAAGCAGGTTTCAGGGGGTCCACCAAGCAGGGCCGACATTAGACTTGCTGGGGCCCAGGGCAGAAAGCCGAAGCCCCACCACTTGAAGCCGAAGCCCAGGCAACTTCGCTTTGCAGGGCTCCATGGTGTGGGGCCATGGGCAATTGCCCTGCTTGATACTCCCTAATGCTGGCCCTGGCTTTTTTATGAAGAAAAATAGTTGTTGTTGTAGCACAGATGGGCTATGGAGTTTTTATAGCATGGTGGGGGGGCCTCAGAAAGAAAAAAACTGAGAACCCCTGCTCTAGAACACTCCCACCCTAGCATCAACTTCCAGGGCATCACAACCAGTTTCAACAATGGAAGCCTACAGACAACTATATACAATAAATTCACAGCTCACCACACCTATTTTCACAGATCCAGGAACCACCCCCAAACACACCAAGAAATCTGTTTTCTATAGCCAGGCACGCACAGAATGTATGCTGAAGAGAAAGTCCAGGATATATACACTTAAAATCACCTTCACCAAACAATGACATTCCACCAGAGAAGTAAATAGCATCATGAAATGGGCCATCCAAACACCCTGAGAGAACTTGCTTCAATATAGAAATAAAACCCCCTCTGACCACACAGCTCTACTTTTCACCTACCAACCCCACACTAAAACCCATACGGGGTATATCATCAAACAATTACAACTCATACTCAATGGAGACAATATCCTGAAATAAACCTTTCTTCAACCTCCTATTCTAGTCTTCAAACAACCCCCCAACTCCTCTCCAAGCTCATCATCAGAGGCAAGCTCCCTGCAAATCATGGCCCTCCAACTCAAAGTAGCACCAGATATTGTCAGAGCAGATGCAAAACTGTAGACATATCTCCATTTCTGCTATAATCAACACTCCCCACAACACACATTTCAAGGTCCATGGGTCCTACACATGCCTATCACAACATATGGTATACTTCATCCAGTGCAGTAAATGCCCCAATAACAACTATGTGGGTGAAATGAGACAATCACTATGTTCTCAAATGAACTCTCACAGAAAAACAATAAAAGACAAAAACATGGTATCACTCATGGGTGAACACTTTTCACAAAAGCAATCACTCTATATCTGACCTATCTGTCCTCTTCCTCAAAGGAAACCTGGACAACACCTTCATGTTGTCATGAAAGACATGCGTGGGAACTTAAATTCATAATTTTGCTCGACACTAAAATTATAGTCCGAATAGAGACACTGGATTTACGTCTTATTACAACAACCTATAACCCACAAATCCACCTCCAGCTTCTCCCTCCCCATGACTGGAGAGCTGTTAACAGGTCACTTTACTTTAAATGGTCCCTTGAAATATGTGTTAGCTATTTATGTAAACAATCTGTTCCACCTTGTATTTAGCTCTGACATTTTGAATACATTTCCCACACAAGAAGAAGAGCTCTATGTAGCTCAAACCCTGTCTCTCTCACCTACAGATGTTGGTCCAATAGAAGATATTACCTCACCCACCTTGTCTTGCTAATATTCTGGGACCAACACAGCAACACCACCACTGCATGGGTTGTTTACATATTTCTTTTATATGTGTTACCCCAAAAAATGTTTTAGGTGGGCTTTTGGAGTGGAAAGTAGTACTTGGAGCTGAAGTGGGTGGGAGGAAGGGACTGTTGGTGTTGGACAGCGAACAGAAAAGAGAATAAAGATGAGATGGGAGTCAGAGAGGAAGGGGAGAAGGAGGGACAGAAGCACAACGGCCGGGAGAGTGAGGTTGGGCAGCTGAAGGATTGCAGTGGCAGGAAGGGGTGGTTAGAGGAATGAAGAACGGCCACTAATCAACAGCAATACAGAAGAGGAAAAGAAAAATCCAGAGCCCAAGTTTCACAGTTGAGTGAGTGAATAAGGATGACAGGAGGCTAGAAGGCACCTCCTGGCTACTCTGCTTTTCCTTATATAGAAGAAAGGCTGCTGGGTAGCTTCCTCTGAAACCATGATTGTGAAAAGGGGTTACTAGGAATAACTTTTCTTTAGTATTTTGTCTTTGTGGAGCCACACTCTTGGAATACATGTGCCCTGGGCAGCCAAGAGCAACAACAGTAACACCAGTGTAGACAAAGTGATGACAGCTGCCAGCCTTTTAACCAGCACATCACCGAGGTCTGGGCAGAGCTGCTCTTATGAATGCAGTTGCCCGGTGGCAGCGACAGTGAAAAACATGAGGGGAAAAAGGCTAATATAGAGACACCCATTGAAGTCAACAACAATGGATCTATTCACATGAGTATATTCTAATCATAGTCAGTAAGAGTTGCAAAATTAGGCCTAAATAAAACATGTATGAGGATTAATATTTTGTTTATGAAAATCCTGAAATGAGGGAAGCCACACACAGGCCTCTGAACAGAACACAAACAAGCATCATGTCATACATACCTAACAATAATGCAAATCACTGAATAACCAGAGCAGGCAGAACATACATTCCTTGGCTGGGAAGTTACTGGAAGTTTAGAGCAATGGAAGAGATAGTTTAGAAGAGGGGATTTTCTGAGCCCTTCTTCCTCTCACAAATAAATCACTGTCCAAGTAAACAATGATAGTCTATTTTAAGATTATGTTTAGAATGGGCAAATGACTGAAAACTCTCTCCTTCTCATTTGGGAAAGGCACAATAAATAAATAAATAAATAAATAATAAAAAATGTGGTATGAGTTACCAGTTCAGTCTTTAAATCTTCTATTATGGCTCTCTCTTTCTGTAGTTCTTGCATCAAGTTTGTCACTTTCTGCTCTGCACTTTCTCGAAGGCTCATTTCCTCATCATACTTTGCCTTAATATCTAGTTAAAAAGGAAGTTATGCAAAAGATCATTCATTCAGGTTTTAATTAAAAGAAGAACCGATTGCATAATAATTTTATGTACTTACCTACAATTTCAGTAGCCAGCTGTGCGGCTTTTTGCTCAAACAGGTCTTTCATCTGCTTAATATTAAAATTTTCTACTTGGGTCTCTTCGAGTTGCCGTTCTAATGTTTCTACTTCAAAAACAGCAGTATATATTGAAAAAACTAAAATCAGAGGTTATACATAAACTCATATTGATAAAAGAGCATTACAAATGAGTAACTCACCAAAGCTCACTTAACCTTCAACAGGACTGGTCATAAGCTTAAAGTTAAACATGCGCTCAAGTGCTTTGCTGGAACAGGATGGTGAGCACAGCATTTTGAGGAATGAGCTCATAATCTAGCTAACCATTGGAAATTAGTTTATCCATTTTGGTCACTTTTTGTACACTGCTAATTTCTAAGCCCTGAGGTGCAATCAGAAGTTATTTAATAAGGTCAGCCAGAGATTGTGTGTGTACATAAGAAAAGTTATTATTTCATGAGTGTCTCATGCAAATATAACATGGAACAAAAAAAATTATAAACATGCAGATTTTAAAAAAAGTGTTTTCTTTGGCAGCAAGCAGGGAAGACTGGCACTGAAGTCAACAGAATGAGCACTGACAACTGGTGTAATTCGAATGTCAACGATCACTTAAAATGATTAAGAACATGTTCAGAAATCAAAACCATGATCAGAAGTACTTTTATGGTCACAATAATTTCACCTCCTTAATCCTAGAAATGGTGGAACCAATCAACCTCTTTCTAATATTTCTTTATTCTAAAAATGAATAAGGCAACCTTACATGTCCCTATAAACTTATTGAAAAAAATTTAGGCAACAGAAGACATTACATAATTGCACCATTTTAGCCTTTCATATAGGAAACAGTATTTTTCATCCAATCTGATGTTTCACTTAACTTAATTTTTCTAACATACAGTACTGTAGTATTTCAATGCAATGTAGAAACTTCTCTATTAAAATATTTCTCACCTGTAGATGCAGACGTTGTCACTCCATCAGGCTTAGATTCCTTAAGAAAAGAAAAAATGAAGAATAAGTGTGTCACTAAACAGTAAAGGTAATAACAAAAGTTTCAATAGCAGACATTTCCTGAGCATTTGAAAGAATTCCATACTTGAAGCCTCTAGAAAGTTTACGAAAATAGACTTACGTGCTTCAATGCTGCAAAGCAATTTAGGACAGAAAAGGCCAAGACGACTTTCCATCATCTTATCTTAGCTGTCACTTAGCTGTCATACTGATGCAGAACAGCAAGACTCCAATGCTGAAATCTGCCTTTACAGCAATATATGTTGTTATACACACTATTACATGCAAAAGGAGCAGCAGCAAAGAATGGAAAGAGAGATTTTCCCAAAAGGTTCAAGCAATTCTATACTTTTAATCTTTCACATATAGAGCGAAATCCATCCCTAATTCCTATTTCTGAGGTTTGTATAAATCAGTTCTGAAGTAACTCTTCTATATATGAAAATAAATTAGAGTTCCATTGTTTCAGGAGGGAAGTTTAATACGGTGAAAGAGGCTACAATTAACTTTGTTTGGTGGATGTTTTTGGAGAAGATTTTGGGGGGGTTTAAGATTATATTGCCATTTTCAGAAATACTTTGGAAGCAATAAAACTACAGTTTCTCAAATAGATGCAATAACAGTGAAGAGACAGATAACCTAGGAATGGTCTGAATGAGCATACTGTGAGGAAAAATCTGACTGGAAATTAAAGGGCATGTAGTAATGGACAATCATAGCACCTTTAACATCCCTTTAACCTCATACACAGTTATTTTACTGTATATACAACTGATTTTTTAAGACACCTCAGGAATCAATTTATGGAACTAACTGAATTGGGCCACGTGCCTTACAACAAGGTATTAATCTTCAATGTCAAAGATGATAATAAACTGCTTGTTGTAAACCTGCTTCAAGTATTTTAAAGCAATTACTTGCTGCCGCTGCACTTTTTCTAATTCTTTCTTCAGCTCTTCTGAGTACCATCTCTCCTCCTAAACAAGGGGGGGGGCAGGGAGAGAAAGTGTATTACAAACTCACAATTTAAGCTGCTAGCACACTTCACAATTTGAAACCAGGAACTATATTCAAATAAAATTAATTTCCAACCTTAAGTGAAGCTTGCAAGTCTTGAATTTCTTGTCGGAGTAGTGATATTTCATTGCTGAATAAAGATCCGGGAGTTGAGAAATGAATAAGTCATGGTTAAATTTTTTTGATTAAACTTCCAGTACATGTAATAGTTCCTATTCAGCTTTATTATTACATAAGCTGGATACAGGACACCTCACATTTGATCAGTGTCTTAATACAGTCTTACATTTTTTATTTTTTTTAATTTAATGCAAACTGAACTGCCATATAATATCTCATTTTCACACTAATCACCAGATTTTAAAAGTGCTTAGTCACCTTAAATATCTTAATAATTTTTAGTAATGTATTTGGTCTATTCTCAGAATGAGTAATTGCATTACAGTTTATGGAATTTTCTTTTAACCCTTGTATTGGACCAAAAATAACCCAACTATTTCCATATTGGGGTCTTGGACACCCCTAATATGTGAAAATTGGAGATAACACATGGGATGCATTTCAAACTGACTTTATTTGTAACCAGTGAACTATAAAATTATGAATAAGTTAAAACTTTCTAGATTCAGAAGAAGAAGTTACTCACCTTTTGCAGTAATGATGGCTCTTCGAGATGTGTGTTTCTATGGGTGCTCCACTATAGGTGTGCTTGTGTCTCTGGGCTGCTGATCAGAGAACTTCGGTAGCAGTGTCCATTAGGCCCACACATGCACTGTCTTTCCTTGTGCCACACCATGAGGCTAGTCAGTGTGCTACGCCCCCTTGACTTCCTACTCCCACATGGGACTTAAACCTGGTGTTGAGATGACTGACTAGGCCTCCTTTTGAACCCAGGGCCACCTATTCACTTACATACCTCTCAGTGAAAACGGCCTTCCTGACAGCAATTACTTCGACCAGGAGAAATAGCGGCTCCAGTGCACATCCCCCCTACATGGTATTCTTTCGGGACAAGGTTACACTCAGGCCACATCCAAAATGCATTCCTAAGGTAACCTCCCCGTTTCACATGAACTAATTGATTCATCTCCCAACCGGTCAACAGCACAGAGATGCAAGCATACCTGCGGTGGAGCAGCCCTAGAGACATTATTCAAAGAAGAACCACATTACACAGTACTTGTGCTGTGGTCTAATTGACCCCATGATGAAACACGTTTTTAAAAAAGGAACACACTCTACAGGTATTGGGGGCTAACTGACTCCATGTTTAGACAATGAAAATAGATAGCAACAGCAACAATATAAAAGGCACAAACACAGCAAAGTTGCAATAAATGACCTACTTCTTTGAACAAATGGAGCTAACAGGTGACATATGTTCTAAAAATAGTAAGTTTTTAAACTTCACACACTTTTTGTGTGTTTTTCTATCTCATTTCCTGGAACAGATGCAACATTTTCCCCATTAGTCTCTGGATCAGTATCCAGGACACTGGACACTACTTCCCTAGAAGCCTTAGGAAAGGCTGGAATGTTCCTTTCATGTACCAGTGCACTAAAAATTTCTGTACCCAGGTCCCTGAGAAACATTCATCTCTTATTCAAGGATGTATTATGCCACTTGTGATTCAACAAAATCTAAACAACATATGCCTTCAGACATGCAATGTGCATGTGCAATCCAATAATGCATCTTTGCCCCAGTCACAGCATCTGTCAAGCATGGATTTGTCAGAAAATGTATCTGACAGTTGTTGCTTCCCCAGAAATTCTTCCTAGCAACAGAAAACCAATTTGATGGCATTATCTTCAAAGAAACTCAATTTGCTGGACAACTGTGATGATACATGAGGCAAATGTTATCTGGAGTCTCACAGATCCCCAAGAACCCTTTGGTACTTTTGGGGGGGGTGGGGGGAATGACAAAAAACACTGAAACAGTGAAGATTAAAAACAATGCTGAAAGACTGATATAATCATATCATAACTGCTGCCTCAACATAAAAACCATCTGTGCTGGAATAGTTGCATAATTAATTTCAGGTCTAACTGACCCCAATAACTTTTTAATGACCCTTTTTGCTACACTAAAACCACAATAGAGTATGAAGATAAAACCAATGCTAACAAGCTCTCCTTATCATACTTTGAGAATACCTAAAGAAAAAAAGAGTCAGTGGCTTGCCTGTCATGTTTTATTTAATTTTTGTTTATGTATTTGGGGTGCAGGAGATCCCCAAAGACCTTGAAAATGTAGTACTTTCATTTTTCCCACTGACTAACATTGAGGCAGTCTAACTAGGAGGTCCTGGATGATTGGAAAAAGGGAAATATAGTGCCCATGTTTAAAAAAGGGAAAAAAGAGAACCCTGGGAACTACAGACCTGTCAGCCTCACTTCAGTCCCCGGCAAAATCATGGATCAGGTCCTCAAGGAATCCATTTTGAAGCACTTGAAGGAGAGGAAGGTGATCAGGAACAGTCAACATGGATTCACCAAGTGACCAACCTGATTGCCTTCTATGATGAGACAACTGGCTTTGTGGATATGGGGAAAGTGGTGGATGTGATGTATCTTGACTTTAGCAAAGCTTCTGATACCATCTCCCACAGTATTCTTGCAAGCAAGTTAAAAAAATATGGAGTGGATTAATGGACTATATGGTGGATAGAAAGCTGGCTAGATTGTCGGGCTCAACGGGTAATGATCAATGGCTTGATGTCTAGTTGACAGCCAGTATCAAGCAGAGCGCCCCAGAGGTTGGTCCTGGGGCCGGTTTTGTTCAACAACTTTATTAATGATCTGGATGATGGAATTAATTGCACCCTCAGCAAGTTCGCAGATGACACTAAGTTGCGGGGAGAAGTAGATACGATGGAGGGTAGGAATAGGGTCCAGAGTGCCTAGACAAATTGGAGGATTGGGCCAAAAGAAATCTGATGAAGTTCAACCAGGACAAGTGCAGAGTTCTGCACTTACGAAGGAAGAATCCCATCCACCACTACAGAATAGGGACCGAATGGCTAGGCAGCAGTTCTGCAGAAAAGGACCTGGGGATTACAGTGGATGAGAAGCTGGATATGAGTCAGCAGTGTGCCCTTGTCGCCAAGAAGGCCAATGGCATATTGGGCTGTATTAATAGGAGCATTGCCAGCAGATCGAGGGAAGTGACTATTCCCCTCTATTCGGCACTGGTGAGGCCACACCTGGGAGTATTGCATCTAGTTTTGGTTCCCACACAACAGAAAGATTGTGGACAAATTGGAGAGTGTCCAGCAGAGGGCAATGAAAATGATTGGGGGCTGGGGCATATGATTATGAGGAGAGGCTGAGGGAACTGGGCTTATTCAGTCTGCAAAAGAGAAGAGTGAGGGGGGGTTTGATTACCTGAAGGGGGGTTCCAAAGAGGTTGGAGCTAGGCTGTTCTCAGTGATGGCAGATGACAGAACAAGAAGCAATGGTCTCAAGTTGCAGTGGGGGAGGTTTAGGTTGGATATTAGGAAACACTATTTCACTAGGAGGGTGGTGAAGCACTGGAATGGGTTACCTAGGGAAGTGGTGGAATCTCCATCCTTAGAGGTTTTTAAGGCCTGCCTTGACAAAGCCTTGGCTGGGATGATTTAGTTGCTGTTGGTCCTGCTTTGAGCAGGGAGTTGGACTAGATGACCTCCTGAGGTCTCTTCCAACCTTAATATTCTATGATTCTAGCTGACCCCGTTACCTTTTTGGTGACTTTTTTTTGCTACACAAAAATCACAGTAGGTAATATAATAAAACCAATGTGGGAAGATTGACCCCATCCTAATTTGAGCATATTTAACATATGAAGAAGTACAGGTTTGTCATACCAATTTTTATTTAAATTTGTGTGTGCACTGGGGTCAGACAGACCCCAAAACAGTGGAACAGTTAAATATGCAAATAAACTTGATTTAGTCCTATATTCTGTTTTACTGAATTGTATCAACTAAATAATAGAACTTTAGAATTGCAAGATAGTGTATTAAAATGTTTAGCTGTGTTATAGTCCATGTTATTAAAAGTGCAGGCTAGTTCCCCCTCATTTCCCATATAGTATCAAGGGCCAATGCTAGGAGTATGCTATCCTATTTGTTCTGAAATATGCAGTTATATAATATTTAACCCAAGAAGCAATTCAATATGCCCAATAGTTACACCAATTTGAGGGCCTGAATGCGCTGATGTTCAAAACCCTGGGGCTTGTAACTCTCAAATTTCACTCAGAAGCCTGATGTTCTAGTTGCCCAGGAAAACGAAATATGAGGAGGAAATGATTATTAATCAGTTTGCATAGCACTTTTCTAAAATCTCAATTCACCTTGATGAATTACAAAACTATACACATAAGGATCACATCACATCACTGAAATGCAGCCACCCTTAATGTGGAATGAAGCAGCCATATTACTGCCAACAACACATTATTTCTTTCTCTTATTATTGGTATGCAGTAATAATCTGAGGCCCCAGTCACAACGAAAGGCTGATACAAAAAACAATACACAAGAATTCAGGGTCACTATATAAAAAAGAAAATCTCTGATAAATATTATTAGTGTCTCACTAGTTATGTCTATATTGTAAGTTATCCATTTAAAGCAATAATGGGATTTAGGTCTTCTCTAAGCAGGAATGTTTGACCAGTTATACTGACATATTCATACAGATATAGTTATATCACCATAACCACCCATGTGGACACACATATTCTCTATAAAAGTGGCTTTTTTTAGTTTAGTTTGTGTCAGTTGGGAAGAGGTTTAAGCTAAACTGAAAAAACTCTCTTATACTTGAACAAAAGTGTTCACGCAGAGGGGTTATACTGATATAACTATGTCAGTTTAAATTCACACCTTGGCTTTCATTAGAAAAAATGACACTTTTCACAATACTGTGCTTTTCCTGGCCCGATTCCAAAATAGTTAGCTATATTTCATCTTTCTAAGCCTTGTCTAAATGGAAATCTTTATTTGGTATAACTTGAGGCACGAAGTTAAACCAATATATTTATACCATACCATATAACTCTCTGTGTGGACACTCATTTCAGTAAAAGAGAGTCTTTTTCCTCATTTATGCTTATGTCACTCTGGAAAGAGGTTTATGTTAAACTGAAAAGGCCACTCTTATTCTGCACTAAAAGGGTGTCCACACAGGGAATTATACTGGTATAACTATATCAGCTTAAGAACTTGTAAATCTCTCCTGTGTATACAAGCCCTTGTATATAAGAACTCTTATTTCTTTTTGCTCCCCTTGAGCTACATGACTCCCAGTCCTTCTCCCACTTCTGTCTTCAATCCTTCTTCTATGCAGCCCCCCTAAATCTGATATATCATCCTTGATCCAGATATACTTTAAGTTCCTCTTTTATGTGATGTGTGACAATGACTATAAAAACATTATCTTACTCAGCAAATCTGTTCCCAATGTGTACTGAGGGGCACATCTACTCACGTTAGTGAGCAAAGTAAATTTGTATTGTTCTTTGTCTTCTTTCCCCGCAAAACAGCAAAACTAATACTGAGTGAGCTGTGGATGCAATCCATCTTATGTATCATCGACAGAATTGTTTACTGCATTCCAGTCAGTTACACCTGTGCAACCTCACTGAAGACAAGGTGTTACTGAAGGCACAATTTGACCTATAGAACCTTTATTAATTACTGGTGATGATACACGAGATGGAAAGGACTCAGCTTGACTCTCAGAGACTATGCTGAATTTGCAGGGCTGGCACGTAGACGGGAAAAAAAAGCGAACAAAAGATTCCCCATCGTTTTACTTGCAAACTGAGCACATTTGATAAGCAGATGAAAATAAACATGGAAACCTACAATGCCAATTGTACAGACTCACTTTTAAGAGTAGACTCACATCTTAAAGTACACTTCTTCCCAAAGGCCTAATCCCCAGCCTTCACCCCTATGTTCACAAGTCTTAACTGATGAAGGATTGGGGAGGGTATTTAATATTAGCCCTACCTACTTCATTTTTAATGTCATCATTAAGTCATGCTACTTGTTACTTTCTAAAAAATATCCTAGAAAAATCATTTTTATTAGTTTATTTGAATGGTTGTTTCACCAATTTGAGCAGAAATAATTTGTTTTACATGTAATAAGAGAAATATGTTAAAAAAACATTCAAAACATTAAAAGACTCAAATGTTAATGTGTACTCTTTCCTTTGCTGAGCTACAGAGAAAGACTCTTTGACAGCTCCACTACAGCTATCGAATTTAGTAGAATGAGCATGTTCAGCTGAGTGAAGTCATCAAGATCCCATGCCAATTGGATAACTCTCAGTCAGGAAAAGCTTCCAGATCAGTATGTGAAAAGAAGATCTCCAATGGTCACTGGCTGTGAGCAATGGGGTTTTGATGGATGTCCTGCCCTGCCATTTTGTGCCCTGCTGCTCTGCTTCTGTCAATGCCCAAGATGGCTCTTGGCCTATCCCAATTGCAATTGGAAAGAAATGGGAGCGCCTTCTTCCTACAGACAGTCACAAATAGGTTTTGGATTTTGTTTTATATATTTTTATTTTCCCACAATGGACTCTAACTTAATAGCCATTGCATGTTAAATGTTATGTTCTTTTCTTTACAAAAACCCTATCCTTCATCTTTATGAGTTCAATAGGTTATCGATGTTTTAATTATATTATTTATCATTTTTGGCTTATTATTTTTATCAATCACAGAGGGTTTGCTCCACGGTTAAGACAACAGCTAGTCAAGATATTAGTTGAACCCAGCAGAGTTATACAATCTACACCTTTATTATATTAGCATCACATGTTCTCACACAGTATGTGACCACACTCAAAAGCGGCTCACCATCTTATTGCTATGCACAATCAAGACGAGAGTTATGAAATGCATAAAATGGAAGTAATACAGGCTGAAATGTACAACAGCCCCATATATCCATTGAATCAAAGGGGAAACAAGATGGAACCTTGCATGAACAAATCCTCAGGGACAAGGAACAAGATCCCAAAATCAATTTCTGGGAATGCTCAAATAAGAAGGGAATCAAGCCATGAGCTACCCCCATCAACTCCAGCTACAGACATAAGAGTCAACACCACCTCCTAATCAACAGGATTATAGGCAACCAATGGAATTAACAATATCAATATGTAAATCCAGTTTTCATCTATCACCAGTCTAGTATCAGCTAGCATAGTATTAAACTAATATTTTAATTGGTTTTAGAAATGGGGCATTATGATTTAAATACTTCACTGCATAATTAACTGTTCAGATTAGTACATACTTAAATGTAATTAGACAGAAGACTAAATGCACAAATTAATATTGTTCCACCTTTTCAGTGAAGGATGCTCTTCTCCTCCATGACTTGAATCGATGCCAGATCCGTGAACTACTTCATAGTGCTTGAAAAGTTCTTCAGCAGATCCATGAGATTTCATACACAGAGGACAAATAAAGCCCTATTATAAAGGAAAGAAAATTCAACAGTAGTTTTTGCCTTTTCCAATCCTTTTCATCCTAACCGAGAGTTTCATTGGTACCGTTTAACAGGAAAAATAAAATGTAGGAGAGTAGTTATCTTAAAAAATACCACTTATCTATTTCTCTGACATTATGGAAAGTAGAGAAGACTAGAAAAGCATAAAATAAACACCCTGTTTCATTATGTAGTGCTGTTTTCCAGTAAAACTGTACCTATTGCTAAATTTCACTCCCAGAACTAGTACACAGAATTGTAATAAATTATAAGAAATGTAGCATCACAAAGGACTCAGTCACTATTTTTAATGTTTGAAGAAAGGCTGTGTTAAAAAGGCACATTCACAAAATTGTTATTAAAAAAGGGGTTCTGTTCCTTTCAAAGATTTTCCTAGGATGGAGACCTTTTGAGAACCACACTCATAGTAATCAGACTGAATAAAAAATTGCAGAGAAGAGCCAGCCAGAAACTCCAGCCAGCAGGGGCAGAAGCAGCCAAAGCTGGGGATGCTGCACTGGGGGAAGAGAGTAAAATGGGGCCCAGCCGAGCCCATCCCTCTCCCCAGTAACCCTCTGAACACAGAACTGTGCAGAAGAGACACCCCCACACACACAACTTTTGGGGGCACTAGGACCCAGGTGTAGTCTCCCCACCTCCCTCTTATGTGGGCTTGGGAGAAAACTGAAGAGAAAAGCCAGTCAGAAACCCCAACCAGTAGAAGCAGAAGCAGCCAACGCAGGGACCTTGGGACATTCAGAGAACTTTCCACAAGTTTGACTCGACTTTCTCTGCCCTGTGCTGATTGACTGTTTGCTGCAACCCTCCCCTCCCTCTCAGTCTCAGCTCTTCACTGCCCCCCTACGCTGAAGAAACCATCGGCAGGGGTGCTCGCGAAAGGTAGGTGCCACCCCATCATCAAGAACAAAGAAGCAGCAGCTCACACCCGACCAGAAGAGGGGCGCTCACAAGAGGTGGGTGCCGCCCCGTTTCAAACTCAGAGATTTCAGACACTGAATCGGCCAAAGGGAGCGCTCACAAGAGGCAGGTGCCGACCCCGTTACACCACTCCTTTCATGGACAGTAGGGGCATGCAATAAATAGCTAAAGGCTCAAAGAGGGGGCCTTCTTAGCACTGAGAGAAAGAGATTCAGGTTCCACTGCGGTGGAACCTTCTAAGTAGGCAGGAAAGTCCTTATTGAGCCTTTCCATAATCTATTGACAGGTTTCAGAGTAGCAGCCATGTTAGTCTGTATTCGCAAAAAGAAAAGGAGTACTTGTGGCACCTTAGAGACTAACAAATTTATTTGAGCATAAGCTTTCGTGAGCTACAGCTCACTTCATCGGATGCATTTGGTGGAAAATACAGAGGGGAGATTGATATACACACACAGAGAACATGAAACAATGGGTTTATCATATACACTGTAAGGAGAGTGATCACTTAAGATAAGCCATCACCAGCAGCGGGGGGGAGGGGGGGGAGAAGGAGGAAAACCTTTCATGGTGACAAGCAAGGTAGGCTATTTCCAGCAGTTAACAAGAATATCTGAGGAACAGTGGGGGGCGGGGGGAGGGAGAAATAACATGGGGAAATAGTTTTACTTTGTGTAATGACTCATCCATTCCCAGTCTCTATTCAAGCCTAAGTTAATTGTATCCAGTTTGCAAATTAATTCCAATTCAGCAGTCTCTCCTTGGAGTCTGTTTTTGAAGTTTTTTTGTCGAAGGATAGCCACCCTCAGGTCTGTAATCGAGTGACCAGAGAGATTGAAGTGTTCTCCAACTGGTTTTTGAATGTTATAATTCTTGACGTCTGATTTGTGTCTATTTATTCTTTTACGTAGAGACTGTCCCTTTTGGCCAATGTACATGGCAGAGGGGCATTGCTGGCACATGATGGCATATATCACATTGGTAGATGCGCAGGTGAACGAGCCTCTGATAGTGTGGCTGATGTGATTAGGCCTTATGATGGTGTCCCCTGAATAGATATGTGGCAACAGGCTTTGTTGCAAGGATAGGTTCCTGGGTTAGTGGTTCTGTTGTGTGGTGTGTGGTTGCTGGTGAGTATTTGCTTCAGATTGGGAGGCTGTCTGTAAGCAAGGACTGGCCTGTCTCCCAAGATCTGTGAGAGTGATGGGTCGTCCTTCAGGATAGGTTGTAGATCCCTGATGATGCGTTGGAGAGGTTTTAGTTGGGGGCTGAAGGTGATGGCTAGTGTATTGGTTAGAGAGTGTGGAAAATCAAGTAGTCCTGAGTAGTTGGGATGGTATGTACTGATTGCAGCTACATGCATTCGTAAGGAGCTGGTGGACAGACCGTATGTCTTTAAAGATAGGATATAGTTAAAATGACTAAAATATCTGTAAGTATGTGGTAGGCTGCTACTGTGTTGCACCCAAGACGAGAAGGATTTCCATATATACTCCTGGGGGGGATTCTGCGTGACTGTGCACCCAAAGAAAAATCCCCTCCCCCCACAGAATTCCTATGCTTCCCTGCAGAAAACGGCAGGGAAGCAAAGGGAAGCTGTGCGGGGATGACCATGGGTGCAGTTTTTTTTGGGGGGGAGGATTGCACCCTTCCAAACAGAGGTGAGGCATGGGGGGGGACCACATGGGGTTATGTGCCCCCCCTTCCAAATTTCTGCAAGCGCAGAGCTGCCCAGCCTTCCTTTTTTCTGTGCAACAGTGAGTGCCCTCAGTGGGGCTGGGTGTGGGTGGGTGAGGAAATGAGGGAAGGCAGGGTGAGGGGGTGGGGACAGAGGCAGTGGGGAAAGAAGGGGGTGGAACAGGGCAGGGAGAGGGGAATGTGGAAGTGAGGGGAAGATGGAGAAGAAAAGGGGATAGGGGAATCGCGGGAGGAAGCAGGAGCTTGGAATGTGGTATCCCCTCAGCAGCAGCAACTGGGGCTCCCACATTAAGCAGGTCCATTGAACCCTCACCCTGACAAGCCCTACCCCCCTCCCCCCCAGACAAGACCCACCCACAGCCCCACCGATCCCCAGACAGCTGCACCTGGGACCCCCCCCCATCAAGCCCCAATCCCCCAGCACCCGGACTCCCCCACTGAACCCTCCGCCAAGCCCCATCTCCCGACACCCGGACCTCCCCGCTGAGACCCAACCACCTTCACCTGGATCCCCTGCAGAGTCCCATTGCCCTTGCACCCAGAACCCCACCCCCAGTGAGCCTCTGTGCATCCAGATCTCCCACTGAGCCGCCCGCACCCAGATTTCCCCACACAGAAACCTCTCATCCCACACCTGGATACCCCCCCACACTAAGCCCCTCCACACTTGGATCCTGCAGGGCTGAGCCTGCCCACCCACACCTGGTGCACCTGGCGCAGAGGGGCAGGGTCCAGGAGTGTTTCTGGGGCAGGCCCGGCCCTTGCACTATGTCAGAGTCAGGTACAGCCTCACTGCCAAGTCCCTGTACGAGGGGAGCTGGGAGCTTCCGGGTGATCTCCCAGCTCAGTGCAGCCTGTTGTCTGTGCTCCCCACTGCCATGCTGGAGCCACATTTGTTTACTGACAAATAAAATTTGCAGAATTTTGTAGAATTTTTTATTTTTTGGCACAGAATTCCCTCAGGAGTGGATTTAGCTAGGTAGCATTTCTTTGTGGAGTCCTTTCTGCTATTAGAGAGGATCTCTCATACAGCTGAGGAGCATGAATGTTCTAGAGATGATACCATCCAAATATGAGGTGGAGCAGTCACGGATTGTGGTGTCTGATCTTGCCATTGCACTGGGTCAGGAGCTTGGGGTATGTTGGGAGGATAATCGGTGGGCACGATGAGACACACAAGAGGTTGGGGAACCAGAATTATCTAGGCCAGAAGGGGGCGATCAAGATGACCCTGGCTCTGTCCGGTTGGATCTTTTGTAGGACTCACAGCAGGAGCAGCGGTGGAGGGAAGGCATAATTGAACTGGTCTGACCAGGAAAGTAGCAAAGCATCACCTGGGGAGCGACGACCTAGGGTTTTTCTGGAGCAATTTGTGGTATATCTGCTGTTTGTTTGAGAAGTGACTGTGGTTGGGGTTCCCCATAGAGCAGTAGTGGGCAACCTGCAGCCCATCAGGGTAATCCGCTGGCGGGCTGCCAGACCCACTGGCCAGGAACGGCGAACCGCAGCCACTGGGAGCTGCAGGCGGCCGTGCAAATGTAAACAAATGGTCTGGCAGCCCGCGTGCAGCCCCCAGATTGCCCACCACTGCCATAGAGTGAAAATGTTATGAAGTTCCCACCCATGGTTCAGTGTAAAGTGTCTGCTGAGGAAGTCAGAGAGCACATTCAGCTTTCTTGGAAGGTAAGCAGGTCATAGTGTGATGTGATTGCTTATGCACCAATTCCAGTGGTGGATTGCTTCTGCACACAGGGAGGCCGATTTCACTCCCCCTCGCTTGTTGAGGTAGATGACAGTCATAGAGTTGTTGACATTACAAGGACACAGTGACAGTGGATGAAGGGGAGAAAGTATTCTCACACCCTCCATACTGCTTGTAATTCCAGGATATTGATGTGCATCCTGGATTTTCAAGGTACACTAGCCCCTAGAGCTGTGTGGCTGTTCATATAGGCTCCCCAAACTAGGAGGGATGTGTCCATAATTATGGTTCTCTCTGGAGAAGAGAGGAGAAAAGGGACCCCCACATATACATAATGGGGATGTGTCCACCACAGGAGGGAGGACAGTAGCTTGGTCGGGACTGTCACCACAAGGTTCATGGAATGGCAGCTCAGGGAATATCATGACTGTAGCCAAGTCTGCAGGCACTGAAGGTGGAGTCTTGTGAACAGGATGATGCAAGTGCACAAAGCCATGAGGTCAAGTAGGGAAAGATATGTTTTGAACAGTACCTGAGGGTTGCTTGTGATGAGACTTAGGGAATCGCTGCTGATAGTCTGGAACCTGTCTGTGGGCAGGTATGCCCTTGGGATGACAGAGTTCAAGACTGCCCTGATAAAGTCTAGAGACTGGGGGGGGGGGCAGATTTGTGTGTGTTTATACTGATTCCCAGTGAAGAAAGGAGGTGGAGCATCATAGAGGTTGATACATAGGCTTCCTGGTGCGATTTGTCAGCAAGGAGCTAATTGACAAGGAATGAAAACACAGGGCGGCCATGAAGTCTGACATGAGCCACTATGACTGAAAATACATTGGTAAAGACTCCGGGGGGCTGCTGCATCGAAGGGCAGTACTCTATATTGAACATGGTCGCAGCCTAGCTTAAATCCAAGAAAGTGTCTGTATGTGGGGAAAATATCTATGTGCCACCAGCCTCCTCATTGTTTTTGTGGATACAGACTAACACAGCTATGCCTCTGATACTATCTACATTAAAGTAAGTGTCCTTCATATCGAGAGCCATGAACCACATGCCCTTTTCTAGAGATGAAATTATTGCTGCCAACATGACCATGCAATATCTAAATTGCAAATGAAGCAGCTGAGATGGCAATTGTTTTGTAGCGTGAAGCCAAAGCTGAGGACACTAATGGTTCCAACCCAGACCATGCAGCATTGAGAAGGAACTGGAGGCAGTCAGTCCACCCTGCCCTTTATCACCTCGGTCAGAGGCACAAGGTGAACCAGGACAGGTGCATGGACCAATGGACACTACTTTCAAACTCTCCAGCTTCATAACGTATGGTATGCATGCATAATCCACAGTGGCATACAGTAGGGACCATCATTCAAAGAAGAAATTATGGATAGTCTCTGATATTATGTTCTGGAGACTAAACAGATAAATATGCCAAACCCCCTATTTAAAGGGGAAAGAAACTATGGTGGCAGATGCCCTGTTCAGGAAGGAAGGCTCTGACCTGCTGCCTCTGGGTCAGTCAGTGACTAACCTTCCTGCAGCTTTTTAGGAGAGGGGGGTCTGACCATAAGAGCATCTGAGTGCCAGAGTGCAAGGAGTTCACTGGTATCAGTTAATGAGTTTCAGCTGGCCTGACCAACTCCATGTACCCCAACTCACTATGGTTATCTGTATCTAAAAGATGTCATGTAATGTGACATTGGAAAACCAGTAACTCACTAATCATTAATATTCTTGTGTGATGCATGTGCATGCCATGTGTAAAGAGTTATGGATAAATGCTGTACTGATGACTAAAAAGTATTTAAACCAGGCATGTTGGAGGAATAGGTAAATAGGTCTGCCCTGGACAAAGAAATGTGTATTTGCTTCTCTGAGCAGTCCCATCGTCACCATGAAGGTCTTATTTATATACCAGATAAACAAAGCCATGCAGGGGAGGAAACAGCTTCCGGCAGGGAAGAGAAACTTTATCTGGGCTATAAAGACCAGGGGTCTGAACCTCAGGTGATAAGTAATTTAATCAATTGAGGGTATATAATATTGCAGTATATGCAGTTTATCAAGTGTAGTGTTTTATGAAAGCCTATAACACACTGGTGATCAACAGCATTGTGAACAGTATGTATTAACATTACATAAGGAATTATGGATACTTATTTATATTATACTTTACAGTCTGTGACCAAAGAGGAAAAAGGTCTCTCCCAGAGGGAAACATCACAGCTATCTACTTGTATCAAAGAAACTGAGCAAGATGTGATGAAAAACAATGGAAGCCCTATTTACATAAAAATCAGGAGGATAGGAACAAGGGAAGAACAGCATGCGGTCATCCTGTCTCCTAGAACCAGGTCATTGAATTTAGGAAAATATAAACAAGAATAGACGCCATTTTGGCATATATCACTAGATGAACACTTGGGGCCAGAACTCGTGTAAGCTGAGAAAGATCGGTCCTTCAGCCAAGGAGGGTTGAAGTCTCTGGGCCTGAATATAAGTGAGAAACCTACTTAGGCAAAGATCTTTCCACAGGAAGACAAGGAAAGGCAGCATCTTGTACTTCTATGGAAGATCCTGACTGAGGGAAAATCAGCAATGGCTGGGAAGAAGGAAGATTGGTGAGAGAAACCATCTTGAACAAAGCCTGTACCTTGCTAGATCAAGTTTTAGCCCTTTAGGTGCATGCTTTTACTTTTATTTGCTTTTAATCATCTCTACTTTTATTTCTTTTACTTGGCATCACTTAACCTATGTCATATTGTTAATAAATTTGTTTTATTTTTACTATAAACCAACTCAGTGGTGTGCTTGAAGGGAAGAGGGTATCTACCCCAGTTCAGTTAATAAGCTGTAATGCACTTTTGTCTCTATGAAGGAGCAACAAACCTTATTTCTCTGAATGGTTCAGGTGAGGACTGGACATTTCGGGGCACACTGTTTTAGGGAGATTCAGGACTGGGAATGTGTTGGGGTCACCGTGCTGATTGGTGGGCTGGTGGAAGCCAGAGTGGGGTTGCAGACAGGCTGCTGGGGTCAGAGCTGCTGAACCAGAGCTGTCTAGCACACGGATACTCAAGGTGTGGCCTGCATGTTTGTAAGCTGGCTGTAAGTGTCCCTTGCTGAGAACGCAGCAGCAGGGCATTTCAGGCATCCAAAATACCTCAATTTAACTGACAATCAATTAATTCACTGTAAAAAATAACAGTGTAGATACACCCTCTTTCACTCTGGGCCTGATTCTCATTTACACTAAAGTACCTTTACACTACTCTAGCAACATGAAGAGGCCCTAAAGTGGAAGTAAGTGTAATTTATACCCAATTTAAAGTCCTTTTACAACGTCAGACAAAGGCCTATTTGCATTGTTCTAAGTGAGATCAAAGCCTTCTGCCTTTTTTGTTCTCTATTCACACATGCTATATTTAAAAATCATGTTACCCTTCAGTGCCTTGCACCGACACGAGCTCACTTCATATTTCTGTAACATTCAGATAACAAACTTCACTATATGGAAATTATAATGCCCCTGAAAGCTTTGCCATTTTATATATAATTTGTACTCTTCTGTAGCAAAATCAGCAATTACATACCATATAATGACAAGATTACATAATTAGTTTTGCCTTTTATACTTAGTTTATGAGCTAAACAGCATATTGTGTACTAAATATTCTCAGCTTTATCTGGTAACTTCAAATATAATCACCTAAGTAGTATATACAGTATGTATATATTGTTTAAAATGGCATTTACCCTGTAACAACACACCTGTTATATGCTTATTTCCTGACTTGTAAAATAAAACACTTAAATCTGATTTAATCTGAGGGAATTGACTAGTCTTTTTATTGACTTAGTGAATTAGGGTATTTATAAAAAGATTGGGTGGGAACCTTTAATAATTTATTAAACTCCAGATAAACAAACACCTTACTTTTACTATCATATTAAGTTCCCAAAACAAGCACACCAGATTGTGGATTCAGTAGTTGTGCTAAATGAGGCTTTAGATGAACAACTTCCCCTTTTGTGATTATTCTCCTGAAAGCAAACATTTACACCCAACTAGCATGCTTATTTGCCAGGAAAACTTGATTTTGTTTGTAATTATTTTCCCAAAGAAAAGTTGTTTCTCATTTGATGGTAACCTTTAAAACATGTTGATATGCAACTAAATATAGCCTTTACATTACACTTGGTGCAGGGTTGTTGGTGTTTTTATTGTTGTTTTTTTTCCCCGCCTCTCTTTTGGCTAACTAGAAGGATATACTTTTATTTAAGCAATTATACTGCTTACCTTACACACTTATTCAGATTCTTAATTTTACATACGTTAAAAATAGTGAATGGTAAATTTCTTATTTACTATATGATAAATTTTTTACTTGCAATTTGTATCAAGCTCTATTTGGATGGAAATCCAATTAAAATGTACAAAACCAACATTTTAATTTTTTAATCATCATTCATAAATCTACCTTACATGTGAATACATAAGAAAAATTTTTCAAAGCATATTTTGCATTTAAAACAAACTGTCTTACTAAAGAAAGAAAATATTAACTTTAGCTAGTGAACTGATTGTTTCTGGTCACCATGTGCTTCAAGATTTCAGATGTAACAGAACCCGTCCGCTCTCAAATTTTAGTCACAGACTGGAAAAGGGAAAACAAGATTTTCTGCTTTTTCCCCATTTGTTTCTTCACTTTGAATGAGCTAGTCATTGAACTGAAATGAAGAAAATATTCTCTCTGCACCTGCAGAAAAGGTTACTACTGTCAAAAGCTGGTTTAGTGCTTCAACAAACTCTACTTCCAGGTGTTTAGCTAGTGACTTCCACCAGTTCAGTGGTTTAACTTTCTTTAAAACTCGGTAGCAAGCATGTACTGCTTAATACTAGTTTTAATATTTTAATAGCTATGTTTAAGCCTTAACGTAAGTGTCCATTTAAAATTTTATATTTTAAATAGATTTTTTGGAAAGTAAACCCTGTTTAATCTAAATTTAAAATCTGATTTTTTTAAGTCATCGACTTTTATCCTCCCTGTGACTTTCTTTCTAAACTATTCCAAATTCCCAGCATTCATCTCCATGGCACTAGTACATTCAGCAATTCACTTAGGATTTTTTTTTAAGTGAGCAAGTACTTATAGATAAATTTGTTAGTCTCTAAGGTGCCACAAGTACTCCTTTTCTTTTTGCGAATACAGACTAACACGGCTGCTACTCTGAAACTTGTATCTATCTAATCTTCAAGCTGCCATGAAAGGTGCATCTAAAGTTGATATATTCTCTACCTACCTTACTAACAATACTTTTATTCATCTAATGCATTATAATTAGTAGATTATAGAATGTACTTTTCACTGCAGAGTGGAAGAATGAGAAATTCTGGGAAGCTCTCACTAAGACAATGACAACAGGCTTGATCTCGCTATCAGAAGCAAAGGTTTTATTCTTTTTTCACTCGGCATAGACAGCAAGCAAATGTACTGTAACAGCATCACATTTTGGGGGTGGGGCAAAATTTAGATGCAAGGCATAAGGAGGATTTAGCTGTGCACCTCCCATTGTGCAGTTAAATCCTCCACTTGCATATGTGGGCATCCATGACAATTGTTGGCCTCCTTTAGAAAAGTATCTTCAAAATAGGTCACAAAAAAGATAAAAATGACTTGCACTTCGTGCTGCATGTATACAGAAATCAATTATGAATCCAACTGAGATAGGTTGTAAGTCAGTCAATTATCACAACAAGTGGATCAACTGAGTGTCCTGGAGAACTGCTCAATGCCTTCCCGCACAGAAATATATATCACCTAGTTAGATGAGAGGTGTTTAAGTGCTGACCACAATACAAATGCAGTTTAATTAGTTGGATTTTTATTATATACATGTCTTATAGTGCATGATACAAAAGCTAAAGCAATCATATTCATGACCAAAAGTTACTTCTCAGATATATAGATCTAGGGCGAGATTTCATATTGGGATAGCGCCATTGAAGCCAGAATTAACATTTGATTAACATCCTGCCCCATAAGGCTTAAAATCAGCAAATACTATTTAAAAAAAAAAAAAGCAGCAGCAGCAGCTCCCAAGCTGACACTTTGATCAGTAACTTGCAGAGGCTGAAGACTTAATGGGAACTATGCCAATTTATGCCATCTGAAAATCTGGCTTCTTTTTCAGAGAGCTTTTCTAACAAACCCTTTTTATAAGGGGGTTTTAGTTCAACTGTAAAATCTCAACCTCTAATCAAGTTACTGAACAAAATGTCAGCTTGGGAGCTATTTTTTAAAAAAATATGTCAAGAAATATTTTTTGCCAATTTAAAGCTGAAAGTGGGGGCAAGAAAGATAAGGATCTGAGACCCTTGATGTTTATGTAACAGAGGCTATGCCTACACGGCAATATAAGCCTAGGGTTAGTGGGACTCAAGTCAGCTGACCGGTATCAGGAGACCCTGGGCTTGAGCATCTACATTCCATTTTAACCCTAGGTTGAACATTTTCTGGCCACTGTTCAAACCTAGGGCTCTGGCACCCACACTGCAGTGCACAGATCCGAGTCAAAGTAACCATATCCCAGAGATCCTAGAGCCTCCCCCAATGTCAACGCTCTAGCTCTAGGAACATGATGCACTGTGGGAAAGCTCTACTGCCCACCTGTTTCCTAACTGTGGTGGTGCTATTGATGGGACTTGTGACCCTAAGGTGCACAAGTACATAAACTGCATAATTAGTTCCTTTGATGGCTGTCTCAATAGAATGACTGCAGTTTGAGAAGGCATTATATTGAACTACCATCTAAATCTGAAAATTGAGCTCTCCAGCTCTAGGCTGAGTCACATGAGCAGGAAAATGCCTGAGTGCACCAGTTATGAGGGTAAATAGGGCATCAGTATCCAGAGCTGTCAAACTACCAACATGAAACTTTTCAATTCTTAATTTTTAAAATGAGATGTTCAATGAGTGTTTTGTGTTTTATTTATTACTGTCTGTTTTGAAGTTTGACATAAAATGTAGGTTTCAGAAGAAAGGCACGCTCACCTGGCTGCTGCCGTTGCGGAGCAGTGAAATGCACCCCCTGGGGATCCCTTATTCCCATCCCTGCTGCCCACCAGGAGGCAGAGAGAAGGGATTTCCAGGAGGTTGCATGGAAGTCTTGGGGCTGGCTCCTGCTCACTGCCATCACAGTGCACACTGCCCTAGCTCCCCTGCACAATCAGCCCCAGGGAGGACTGGAGGCCTGGAGGCAAGGGCTACCAAGCAGAGCAGGGACTAAGCGGCTGCCCTGCAGGGAGGGGGAGCAGCCCTGCCAGGGGAGAGATGACTCCAACATCCTGGCAACCGGGAGCCACCTCCTGTCTGTCAGCTTTTCTCCCTGCTCCGGATAAGCTCCATGCAGCAGCGAGGAGGAGCCAGAGCCACCGCCGCAACTGTCATGGGAGGAGGAAGGGGGAGCATGCTCAGCCAGACAATAATGGTGCTTCCGGTATGCTGCACTGTCTGCCTGCAGCACTGCTGCTCTGCCGCCAGGAACTGTGAGATATAGTCAGAGGACTTACAGGACCTGAGTCAAGCTGGGGCCACATGTACATAGGAAATCAATAGGGCTCAGATCCTAGGTGCCAGCTTAACACAGGCTTCGACCCTCCAACCTGTAGGGTCCTGGGACCCTGCATTCAAGCCCTTGGTTAGCACATTTGCAGTGTGGATGCAAGAAGGGCTTGGCTTGAGCCCAGGCCCAAACCTGGGCTTAAATTGCTGTTTAGACATACTCAGGTCTGATTTTCATTAAATTGGCTCTTTTGTATATTGGGGGGTAGGGGGAGTAACCAAGTGGTATCTTGTGCAATACCTATAATATTCCTTATGAAACACATTTGCCACTGGGCACTGACTAAATATATTTTAAAATGTATGCAGTATTTTAACTCCCAAAAGATAACCAAAGCAATCTGAAATAGATTTAACATTTTTCATCCCATGATTACACAGCAGACAAATTTCAGAGTAGCAGCCGTGTTAGTCTGCATTCGCAAAAAGAAAAGGAGTACTTGTGGCACCTTAGAGACTAACAAATTTATTAGAGCATAAGCTTTCGTGAGCTACAGCTCACTTCATCAGATGCATTTCCATCTGATGCATCTGATGAAGTGAGCTGTAGCTCACGAAAGCTTATGCTCTAATAAATTTGTTAGTCTCTAAGGTGCCACAAGTACTCCTTTTCTTACAGCAGACAAAGATTCCATTTGCCGTTAGGTATGCAATGGTGTGGCATGGCAACTCTTAAAAACTCCTGTAATTGACATTTCTACAAGTCTGGGACTTGCTCTTTAGGCAGAGGGAAAGAAATTCTAAAGAAACTGAGTAAAGGAGGGTGCTATTAAGGCCTAAACTTCACCAAACATTGTGCTCTCCAGGGAAACAGTTTAAGCTACCTTATCATCTTTGGAAGAGAAATCTTACAACAAGAGCTATATCAGAACATCCTGCCTACGTTTATAGCCATATATTTCAAAGAGTAAGATTCAGCCTTGGTTACCTAGTTGAATTTCCAGGTGTCTTGTCACCCTCTCGCAACTAATACAGAAGCCATTTGAATTAAAATGTCAAATTCGTTTTAGGGTAGCATTAATATTCTCATGCATCATTGCAGCGATGGAGTGTCCTTTGGGAAGTAAGCCAGTACACTAAAAGCAGCACTGGGCAGAAACACTCCTTGTGATCAATTACAATACATATATTTTCAATTGTATCAATATAACTTGCAATGGTTCCACAATCTTCACCATCCCATACACATATACAGACCCACAAACAGTTCCAGTGTACAGACTGAAATAAACATTGTATAAAACCCAATGAGTGTTACTGGCAGAATACTATTATAGAAGCCTCCTAATCTCTAACCATTCCAAAGAACTATTTTAATGTTGATTTAGACACAGTTTACATAGCACAGAAAGACCATTCACAGAACTGAATAGCTTCTGCTTCTCTGCTACTTTTTCTGCTAACATCTGGCTTTGGAGGGTAGGGGGAATGATGTAGATAATGCTTTCAGTCTTTATAGAGGATCATCTCCTATCTTTATACCGGAATTTCATAGCCACTTGCCCCTCATTGGAAGCCAGACCTACAGTGAAGTTTTCAATGTGGCCTTATCTTTTCAGGGGCAAACTCTTCCCCACTCAGACTTTGTCTACACTAGCAATTGAATGACAAAACTTTTGTCTTTCAGAGCTGTTAAAAAAACACCCCGCAAAAAAAGAGAAGTTTTACCGACAAGCGCCAGTGTGAACAGCACTTTGTCGGCAGGAGCGCTCTCCTGCTGACAAAGCTAACTCTGCTCGTTGGGGGTGGAAGTTTTTTGTCGGCAGGAGAGCCAACAAATAGTGGCTATACTGCATGACATTTAGCGGCACAGCCGTAGCAACACAGGCGTGTGGCTAAAAGCTGTGTAGTGTAGACATAGCCTAAGCCCCTTCTCAAAAAGAATTTCAGGGATATAATAGTAGGGTTTTCACAGGATGGAATTCAGGTGCACTGGTATGGTATATGGAGCACTGGAGACGGGTGCTGCTCCAACATCTTAGTTCAAAAATCACTCCAATTAGTCCCCCATTTTTATAAACACCATATTTTAAAACAAAAGCAATTTCTATTCTCTATCCCCTGATATTAGACTAATAAATATAACTGAACTGGTTTATTTTTTTAATATGCTATACAATTTGGTATTGGTTACTACAGCTACACAGAATTTAAGAGCTATGCTAAATTACCAAATTTCAGATTGTAAACAGTACTCTTACTCCCTAATACAAACAGCAATTTTTGCAACAAATCACAATTAGATGTAAAGCAAATTTTTATTAGAACATAAGAACGGCCACACTGGATCAGACCAATGGTCCATCTAGCCCAGTATTCTGCCTTCCAACAGTGACCAATGCCAGATGCTTCAAAGGGATTGAACAGAACACAGCAATCATCAAGTGATCCATTCCCCTGTCATCCAATTCCAGTATCTGGCACTCAGAAGCATAAGGACTCCCAGAGCTTGGGCTTGCATTCCTGACCATCTTGGCTAATACTCATTGAGGGACCTATCCTCCATGAACTTATCCAATTATTTTTTTAATCCAATTTTACTTTTGGTCTTCACAACATCCCCGGGCAATGAGTTCCACAGGTTGACTGACTTGTGTGAAGAAGTACTTCCTTTTGTTTGTTTTAAACATGCTGCCTATTAATTTCATTGGGTGACCCCTAGTTTATGTGTTATGTGAAGGGATAAAACAACACTTCCCTATTCACTATCTCTACACCAGTCATGATTTTATAGACCTCTGTCATATACCTCCTCAGTCATCTCTTTTCTAAGATGAACAGTCCCAGCCTTTTTTCTCTCTCCTCTTGTGGAAGCTGTTCCATACCCCTCATCATTTTTGTTGCACTTCTCTGGACCTTTTCCAATTCCAATATGTCTTTGTGGAGCTGAGGCAACCACAATTGAATGCAGTATTCAAGATGTGGGTGTACCATGGATTTCTATAATGAATGATGATATTTTCTGTCTTATCTATCCCTTTCCTAGTGGTTCCTAACATTGTTAGCTTCTTTGACTGCTGCTGGACCTTGAGCAGATGTTTTCAGAGAACTATCCATGATGACTCCAAGGTCTCTGTCTTGAATAGTAACAGTTAATATAGAACCTATCATTTTATATGTACAGTTTGGGATGTTTTCAAATGTGCATTACTTTGCAGATATCAACAATGAATTTCATCTGCTATTTGTTACCCAATAACCCAATTTGTGAGATCCCTATGTAGCTTCGCAGTCAGCTTTGGACTCAACTATCTTGAGTAATTTTGTACCATCTACAAACTTTGCCACCTCACTGTTTATCTCCATTTCCAGATTATTTATGCATATGTTGAGCACTGTTCCCAGTACAGATCCTTAGGGACCCTGCTATTTATCTCTCTCCACTGTGAAAACTGACCATTTATTCCTATGCTTCGTTTGTATTTTTTAACCACTTACTGATCCATGAGAGGCCTTTCCCTCTTAAGCAAAGTAAGCAGTCACAGGATAAGAACCTTCAGTAAAGGACCTTGTCAAACACTTTCTGAAAATCCAAGTACGCTATCCAACTGGATCACTCTTCTCCCCATGATGGTTGACAACTCCAAAGAACTCTAATAGATTGGTGAGGCATGATCTCTCTTTACAAAAGCCATGTTGGCTCTTCCCAACCATACTGTATACATCTATGTATCTGATAATTCTATTCTTGTCTATAGTTTCAACCAATATGCCTGGTACTAAAGTTAGGCTTACTAGCCTGTAATTGCGAAGAACACCTATGCAGCCTTTTTTAGAAGTCAGCCTTCCATTAACTCTCTGCCAGACATCTGGTAAGAGGCTGATTTAAATGATAGGACTACATACCACAGTTAGTAGTTCTGTAATTTCGTATTTGAGTTCCTTCAAAACTCTTGGGTGAATACCATCTGCTCCTCGTGACTTATTACTGTTTAATTTCAATTTGGTCCAAAATCTCCTCTATGGACACCTCAATTTGGGACATTTCCTCAGATTTGTCACCTAAAAAGATTTGTCAGGTGTAGATATCTCCTCAAATCCTCTAGCAGTGAAGACCACTGCGAAGTATTCATTTAACTTCTCTGCAACGGCCTTATCTTCCTCTAGTGCTGCTTTAACACCATGATCATCCAGTAGATCTGCTGATTGACTGGCAGGCTTCCTGCTTCTGATGCATTTTTTTTTAAATTGCATTCTTCATATCCACTTGTATTCTAAAGAGATGGAGGAGTTCCTGACTTTACTCATTTGTGATCAGAGAAGTTACATAAAAATGACACTTACTCAACATATATGCACCATACTTTTTTAAGCATCTCATCCATTTAATTTTCTAACAAAGGTAGTTCCTATTACTTTTTACTCCTGGTAGCACTGCAAAGTCAATGCAGCTTCAGAAAAAGTAGATAGATTCTATTCTGGCAAGCACTTAAACATAATTGTTAACAAAGTTCTTCTTGTAGAGTTTGTATTACTGGTGATAAGGCATGAGCCAGAAACAGCTGAGTTTGAAATTCAAATACCAGGTTGAGTGTGCAGGGCTTGCCAATTAGAAGAAAGTTATTCTTTTACTGGTCAGCGACTCACTATGGAGTAATTGACAAAAAAAACCATACACTGAATTCTATGAAATCATTTTTACACAGTTACTTTTCAGAATATAACCACAAGTTAAGCAGGAAACCTACTAATTTATGCATGTAGCTACATTGTTTAAGGTTCAGTCTACTGAAGTTCCTGGCTACTAAATTCAATCACTCAAGGTCTGGTTGCTTCAGACATGCCACAGGTAAGTGGTAATTTACCAAGCATGCCTTAGCGAAGACATCTGCATTTTGTCTGAACAGCATGGTACACAAAGGCCTCACTTTATTTAACTTAATCAACATTGATATGGAAATAAAGAATAGTTCTTGCAGTAAGGGCAGCCCATCTCCTAATCAAAGGCAACACCTAATTCCAACTGATAATTAGGAGTATCCTTGTTCTTCTCTTGCTGGTCCATGGACCAATTTGGCCATATGACTTACAAAAATTTGGTCAGCTCACTTCAACAATAAACCAGCATACACTTGATCCTTGTAACGAGATCTAGAGAAATCTCAGGACAATGCCTGGAGTCCCAACTAGTGAGTTTCACTGTCCTGAGACATCACACTCCCCAGACATCCGAACAGGGGACAAAGATCACTTCCCCTAATTTAATTGTCATCTGGCTGTAAAGTTTCCTCTGCAAGGACTGTCCTACAAGCACTCAATGTTGCAAAGTACCAATAAATTAATAAAATAACTTAAATTACAACATTTCAACCATAGTATCAACTTCCCAATGGAGAAATAAAAAGGGCAAAAACATACAACTTCATATAGTTCACACCACTGAAACAATCGATCTCTTCACACACATGCAAAAGTGATGCTGGGAGAAGGGAGGCAAAAGGATCCTCCTCTGGCCTCCAGTCTCATTTAATAAGTGGCAAGCAGCCCATCCCCAAAAGACAATCTAGCTCAGACTCTCTGAAAGCTGGGGTGGGGAGGACGACAATCAGATAACCTGACAAAGCCTGGATGTTATTTGCTTGTGAATACACACATCTGTTCCATCTTCCCCAGGCAGCCCTGGCAAGAACATCCTGAAATTGTAACAGGAACAGTTAAGGTGATTCCCTAGTTTGCAGAGGTCCTGCTGTATGAAACAAGGCTCACTTGGCCACCATGATCTTCCTAGAACATAATGGAATTGGAGAAAAACACATTAGCTCGTCTAACCCCAGGAAAAAAGTAGTAGTTCACCCTCAATGTCCACTAGTGCCAATATCTGGAGCCAAATGCTATAATTTTCTTGATGCTCCACGTTGTAAATAGGTCCACTTGTGTATCAAACCACATAGCTGTCAGATGGCCAAAAACCACCTAGTCCCATTCCTTCACAGCAGTTCTGTTTTCCCTGAATGGAAGTGATTTTTTTTTTTAAAACCTTTAACGTTTTCCAGAAAGGGCAGAACCTGGGTGGCTTGGGTGCTTTTCCCCTGGGGGGTGTGGAAGAGAAGAAGAGGAGGGGCTGTACCTTTCTGATAATTTAGGCACATGACTAATTGCAACTGATCATTTCAGTATCTGATGTCCATGAGTTTTGAGGAAAAATGACTTGATTTACCAGAAGATTGACCAACATAAAATTACCACCACACTGAAGGATGGAAGAATTATTAAATATACTTCTAAACACAAGAGCTACTTAAACAAAAAGCTTTTACATTTTCTCAAAGAGATATAAAATAAAATGATTGTGTTCTAAATCTCAGAACTGTTTTATAGGAAGTTTTTTATTGTGATTTTGTCAGTGTACTTGGAACTTCTTAGTAAAATTGTTTAAAGGGAAAATTCTGAATGGTTTTTAAAAGTTCCTATTCCTCCTACCCTGAATATTATTGAAATATCTCCTCCTAACTAAATTATAACTGTACTTCAAAACCAGACTCCCATTAAAGTCTGTCTTAAGAGTAAAGTAGATAGTGTGACAGGGTCAGGCCAGATGGCTATAGGAGAGTAATAGAAGGCAGATATATTAGCCCCAGGCTAAGCAGGTCCCTTTTCCCTGGGTAAGGGAACAGGGAAGGTTCCAGAACAATCAGGAACCTTCTGGAGACAATTAAGACAGGCTGATTAGAACACCTGCAGCCAATCAAAAAGCTGCTAGAATCAATTAAGGCAGGCAAATCAGGGCACCTGGGTTTTAAAAAGGAGCTCACTTCAGTTTGTGGTGTGCGTGAGGAGCTGGGAGTAAGAGGCACGAGGAGCTGAGAGTGAGAACGTTGGCTGTTGGAGGACTGAGGTGTACAAGCAGAATCGGACACCAGGAGGAAGGTCCTATGGTGAGGATAAAGAAGGTGTTGGGAAGTAGCCCAGGGAGTTGTAGCTGTCGCACAGCTGTTCCAGGAGGCACTCTAGACAGCTGCACTCCACAGGGCCCTGGGCTGGAACCCGGAGTAGAGGGCTGGCCTGGGTTCCCCCCCAAATCCTCCCAACTCCTGGTCAGACACAGAAGGAGTCGACCTGGACTGTGGGTTCAGAAAAACGGCCAAGCTGAGGCTGCCGTGAAGCTCCAAGGCGAGCAAATCCGCCAATAAGCGCATGACCCACCAAGGTAGAGCAGGAACTTTGTCACAATAGCTAAACAGAAATTCTAAAACATTTAACTGTATAAATGATTTCCCAAATCTTATACTTAGGTTCATTATTGTGACTAACGCAAAAGTAAAGTACATTAACTAATGCAAAAGTAACGTATATTAATTCAGAGAACAATCATGCAAAAACTGTTTTTAAAAAAGTGAATGCAAATTTCTGATATTACAGAAATTCCACATGAAAGACAGCTGCAAACCAGAAAGATAACAAAAGAAGGCAACTCAAGAGATACCTTCTTGTAAACATGCATAAAAAGATCAACCCATATTTCCTTACAGCAGGGAATCACAAGAAACAAAGTGAAAGAGGCTGGTACCCAAGCAACCAGAAAGGAAAGACATTTATTTTAAGCAACCCATTATCAAGGCACTCAAACAAAATAAATAAGACCCACAGTAACAGCGGGCAGGTCATGATGCTCCTGTCTTCTTGTCTCTGTCCCAATGTGTTCATTCTGGTAATGTTCAGACAGACCAGTGGCACTCACACACATTTTCATACATAGTGGACAGATGAAGCCCTGTGAAACAGTAACTTTTAGGTATGTACATTTATTTTAAATTAAGAATATAAACAGAAAGAGCACCTTAATTGTCAAATATGTATTCAAATTCTTAAAAAGCATGCTACTGCTTATATGAAAGAAACAAAGCTGGTGCTTACTACTTTTCAGTAAGTTTCTTAAGATGAAATTTTGCTGATCATGAGTCCAAAACCCAGAGAAGACAAACAGAATGTTGTTAAGTAAATGAAAAACAAAACATATCTGAGACACTGAGCTTTGACAGTAGGCAGTAAATTCATTCTGTTAATTGTTTTCATCAGTTTTAATAGGCCTTTGATACTGCTCCACACTACAAAGGGGCACATTATGCATAATGTATCATGACATAGTCATTGTAAAATACCAGGGCTATGTCTACACTACCACTTATATCAGTACAACTTATGTCGCCCACGGTGTGGGGAAAAAAGCATACCCTGAGCAACGTAAGTAACACCAACTAAGCGCCGGTGTGGACAGCGCTATGTCAGCAGGAGAGCTTCTCCTGACAACATAACTACCACCACTTGTTGGGGGTGGTTAAATTATGTCAACAGCAACAGAGTTGCTACACGAGAGATATTAAAGTGGCGCTGCTGCATCAGTATAGCTGCACCACTGTAAGCGCTCTAGTGTAGATATAGCCTTGGTCAAAGTTCTGTACAAAGGTCTGACATGAAATTTTGTAACATTGCTTTTAGACCTTTTATAAAAATAAACTGGGAGAGGGTGTGAAACAGCCGGAATACCATAGTACATGAACAAGAGGACTCAAGTCAACATTTGCAGAAGAGTGATGACAATTCACACATTTTCTAGGGGGGGGGTTCAGTCAAAGTTTTTCTGGCAAACATTTGTACTATACTTTTTTTTTCTTCTCATTTCCTTCAGTTACAGTAATGTTAAATGCTCCTTGTGAAAAACAGACGGTAAAAACAGTTTCAGGGAAAAAAAATTGAAGAAAGTGTCCCTTTGAAAAGAAATCTGTTGATGTGGAGCTATACAAAGTATATCCAACTATTTTTCTCCTAAGTTATTTCTTAAATGGCAAGCAGTTTTTTAAGGGCTTTTTAAATTTATCTCAGTACTGTTAGCAAAAGCACTATTATTATGGATTCAGAACAGTGAGGCAATAATATGCACGTGGAAGTAAAAATTTAAATTCTGAAGAAACTGTAACCAAGGTAAGAGTGCACTTTACACAAATTGTTAAAAACAAAAACAAAAAAACCCTAGTAACCTTTCTTTTTAATTCAGAACAGCTTTAACCAATTAGCAACATTTACAACACATTTGTCACCCAAAATGATCATTTACCTCAGTTTAAAGGATCACCTGTTCACTGCACTACCGTGTTCAACAACGTAACTTACGAAGTTAAATCCACACAGCTATAAGAAAATCTTGCAACATCAGAAGTACCTTTCCTCTGGCCCCTTGTCTGAAGTATGTGCTAACAAGTCTGCAGAAGAGAAGAATGAGGGGGGATTTGATAGCTGCTTTCAACTACCTGAAAGGGGGTTTCAAAGAGGATGGCTCTAGACTGTTCTCAATGGTAGCAGATGACAGAACGAGGAGTAATGGTCTCAAGTTGCAATGGGGGAGGTTTAGATTGGATATTAGGAAAAACTTTTTCACTAAGAGGGTGGTGAAACACTGGAATGCGTTACCTAGGGAGGTGGTAGAATCTCCTTCCTTAGAGGTTTTAAGGTCAGGCTTGACAAAGCCCTGGCTGGGATGATTTAACTGGGACTTGGTCCTGCTTTGAGCAGGGGGTTGGACTAGATGACCTTCTGGGGTCCCTTCCAACCCTGATATTCTATGATTCTATGATTCTAAGTCTATCAAAAAGAGTGCAATGCCTTAATAATGAGTCTCTCTCACTGATGAAAGAGGAAAATAAGAGTAGAGATCCAAGATTCAAATTGCATTAGTTAAACCTACTTTTCAGTTTATTTTGCTTTTGTAAGCTTTATTACAGAATCTGTTTAAAAAAAATAGAAAGCTATATACGCAAGCTAACTTCTGGAGGTCAGTTTTCAAAACTGTGCATGTCTCTTGTTTGCGTAAAATGGGAAATGCATGTACACATAGTTGGCATCGTTTCGTCTGCAAGAGATGGTGGGATTTGCAGCCTATGATGTAGATGGTTTGCAATATCTCATGTGACTGAATAGTCCAATCCGAGATTTGCATGACCTTTGGCAGTTGTTTCAAATATATGTTTCTTGGTTGGGAACTGCTTGCTTCCTACGGGTTCTTTTTTCTTCAAGCTGTAAGAGCCAGCTCCTGTCATGGACTTTGACGTCCTGATGGGAGACGTTGGCGCCACTTGTTACAATCACTTGCCAAGGTTTCCCAATGGTCAGGATCAATTCCAAATTCCTTCATATCTCGCTTGCATGTGTATTTATAGAAAAGCTTGAGACGTCCTGTTGTTCTTGTTCCCTCTGATAGCTCCCCGTATAGCATGTCCTTGGGTATGCGTCCATCTTCAAACCTACTCAGATGGCCCAGCCAGCGCAGTCATCTGTGCTTGAGCCAGGCTGTCACACTTGGTAGAACATGGATAACTGATGCTCATCAGGAGAAAAGGTTAAATAACTAGTCTCCACCTACGCTGTTTACGCCAGATAATCAACACCAAATGGCAAGATAAAGTCACCAATGTATACATGGGCATTCGGATAGATGCACACAGAATCAAATGTCTTACTAGTTTTAAACCAGGACCATGTAAATGCACAGGTAATGTTTCACAGCAGAAAGAGTGTGCTGGGCTAGAATACATCTGGCATTATCATTTAACACATGGGAAGGTTACAAAGATGGATATGTATTTCTGCATAAGTTAATTACATACTTGATACACTAATCTGATTTTCTGTTTAGGGTTTTCACTGCACAGTGTACCTAGCACATGAAGAAAAGAACAGAGAGAATTACAAGGGTGTTTCTTTCTTACACGATTTAAAAAATTCTACATATTCATATCAGAATTACCTTAAGCATAAGATACTCAGACATATTGATTTGAAAACAGCTTCCTGACCTCAGCCCTAGTCCTAACCTGAAAAAGTAACTCCAAGATTTGGATCCATTCAATTAAATTAACTCTTCCTCCTCTTCCAGCCCCCTTCAACTCAATCCTGATATCTACTGAAGACTCGTGAGATCTAAGGCCTTGTCTACACGACAGAGTTTTGCCGAAAAAAGTCAGCTTTCATCAACAAAACAGTGAAGGTGTACACACAACACTCATCCCACTGATTTAACTTTCCTGTTACTGCAACAAAATAAAACCACCTCAACGACAGGCGTAGAGTTTTTTGCGACAAAGCTAGATCAATGCAGTGTCACCGTAGACACTGAGTTTAATTATGTTGCTGTAAACGGCCTTCAGGAGGTGTTCCACAATGCCCAGCTGACCACCGTGGTCAGCAGTTCAAACTCCGCTGCCCTGCAGCCAGGTACACAGGTATCCACCCCTCTCCTTTAAAGGACTGAGATTTTTTGAAATTCCACTTTCTGTTTGCTTGGTATCAACAGTTAACATTGCATCTTCCCATCTGATCATGGTGGCTCTCTGCAGCAAACATGCTTCCGTTTGGAGTACACCAGAGTTGTTGGACCTGCTGGGTTGGTGGGGAAAGGGGGCTGTGCAGTCCCAACTCCACTCCAGCTGTAGGAACTTAGATACCTACTATCAGATTTCTCTTGGCATGTTGAAGAAGGGCCACGAACAGGACATGCATCAGTGCCATGTGAAGATCAAGGAACTGAGGCAGGCATACCAGCAGGCAAGGGAGGCAAACCATTGCTCTGGAGCTGCACCAAAAATCTGCCACTTCTACAAGGAGCTGGACGCCATCCTCGGCAACAACCCCACCTCCACCAACAAGAGCCCCGTGGATACTTCGGGGGGAATTGGAGACAGTGGCCTGAACCCTGAAGACAAAATGGTGGATGAGGAAGTGGAGTTGGAGGATGAGGTGGGACAGGTGACAAGGTCGTCCGGTAGGCGTGGCAAGCTAGGACCTCTTCTCGAGTACAGAGGGTTCAAGCCAGTCCCAGCACTCCAGCTCTGGTGTGCATGATGCACAAGAGGCGAGCTCTGGTAAGCGCTCATTTTGATTTGATACTACTCAGTTACATGAGATAGCGCTGACCTTTCTTTCGTTTAGTGTGGTAGAAGTGGGTTAAGGGATAGAAATATACAGGACTAGCAGTGCTTGCATCTGCTTCCCATTCCCCTATAGCTAAGCAGTGTGGGCCCTGCAGAAAAGTTTGTTAATTCACACTGAGATTTCACAGGAATCCTCCCGAGAGATCTCTAGGAAATTTTCCTGGCGGTACCTGCAAATCCTCTGCCTAAGGTTCCTTGGCAGAAGTGCTTTGTTTCTTCCCCCACTGTAGGAAACACTGTCACGTCAATCGGCAATCACTTGTGCAGGGACCAAACTGACACACAGACAAGCAGCATAGGGACCTGGTCTGAAGCCGCATGAATGCCGGAGATGCACCCTTGCATCCTTGTTTACCCTCGGGAGTGAGATATCGGCTTCAATTACCCCTACCTGTAGAAAATGGTGGCAGAATTTATAATAGCGTCCCTAGTCACTTGCAGTGATCCTCTTAAAAAGCCACATAGACCCTTTGTCCCATCTTGGACCTTCCCTCCGCCCTGGGCCGAACTCACCATATTTAGGGTACTCGATGAGCTGTATGCTTGCCAGTGGAGAATGAGTGAGAAAGAGGTGAATTTAACTATAATGATTCAATGCTGTGAGTGCTTCTGTTTATTGCTGCCTCTCTTTATTGCTTCTTGTGCTTCTGCAGATGTGCCCTTCAGGGGAACCCCTTACACACCAACGGAGTGCCTCCATCAGATAAGGAAGCAACGCAGGAGGAGCAAGGAGGACACGTTTAGGGACAGCGCATCGTCAGACACCGCAGATGAGCACAGGGCATGAAGAAACACAACTGATGAAAAACTGAAAATAGATAGCCTGGAAAGGAAGCACAGCTAGGAACGTATTTTAGTGGGCCAGGAGCAAATGATAAAACTGATGGAGGACCAGAGATGCTGAAGTCCCTGACTGTGCTGCAGTCAGAACACGTGTGCTCACCTTCCCCTGCAGCCTATACAGAACTGCTTACCATGCCCTTCCCACACACGGTCGTTGCATCTCGCAGTACCCCTTTCACACCACCCCTTCGGATACGTTCCCTAATGACATCTGGACTTATACACAGCTATGAAAGCCTCCATTAAGGGAGTGCTCCTCAGTGTCATGTCCCTTGCATGACATGGGACAGCTACCCACAGTGCGCTGCTCTCTTTCCCTATGCTAGAGCACCAACTGTGGACATATTCCGCCAACACAAGGAGCGTTGTGTGAACATGCACAAGTGCTGTAATTATAGCAGTTTATGATTGTCGGCATAACTTGCGTCAATTTAATTCTGTAGTGTAGACATAGTTTACATAGATCCCCAGATCTTCTGTTGGGCCCAGGTTATTGTCTCCATTCAGATCTTACAATGATCTGGATTGGGAGATTTAGAAAGATAAACCTGCCTGCCTAGAACAGAATGAATGATCCATTGCGACTCAATTCCACATAACACTAGATGATCAAATGGGATTATAAATGAGAAGCAGATGTCCTACAATGGGTCTGGCTATGATAGGCATGGGCAGCAGATCACAATGTACATGGAAAGAAGGATCGCAGGGAGGGAACATTTTTGGCCAGTTGGGTAGGAGACCACAACAGATTTTGAGGTTAGATATTGTAAATATCTAAACTTTCTGAGATTCACCTATCATTAACTTAGACTCTTCAACACAAAGGAAACATACTTTATTGTAGAGATTAAATTCACCACTGCACTTAACTACATGCCCACAGAGAATTTCAAACATACTATATTATAGGAACAATCCAGTCTGCCACTAGTCACTGCATTAGTCAACTTATTTAAGCATTTCTTAAGACAATTAGAGAATAGCTTGAAAAAGCAAGTGATGCATGAGCCCTATGCCTGAGTTTTTTATCAGTTCTCGGAGCAACTTGACTGCATAACCACAGACACCACACAATTCTTTAGCAATTCTTGATGTATCTGAAGAATAATACACCAATATGCAGGTTCTTTTTTATATCAAATGTAGAATCACTGATGCCTCACTCAAATTCACAGGATCATATTACCTTACTCAAAGTTCTGAGATGAAATTATTCCATATTAGCAATATATTTCATATATTTCTTGTTCACACTTAACCGCATATGGGCTAATATTTCACTATGAAGCCTATTGAGAATATGTCTGCTCATGTTAAGCTAGCAAACTTCACAAATTCAACTCACTAATGTATGCATGCTATGAAACATTTTTTAATTTCCTGGTACAACACATTTGTCCATTTACACAGATTTTGTCTAATTAAAAGTCCCTCTCAAAGAGAGGTGAATCAGGTGCCAAGTGTAAGAACCTAATCCCATATATTGTTATCCGACAGTACCTCTGAAGTACTTTCATTGTTCACATCCACTGCATTTCCTGGGGTTGCAGAGGAATCCGAATCCGAGCTCTGAGACCCAACTCTGCCTGGAGTCTGAAATGGAAGAAATATAAATTTTATTAAACCGAGTCTGAAGTCTATGTTGCAAAAAAGAATCTTTTATAAATGTGTTTATAATTTTAAGATTTTATATCCACAGTAAATTGAACAAACTGACAAGAACACTGCATAAATAGTCAATGCAATAGCATACAATCCAAATTTACTGCCAAGCCCTTACATCATCACTTGAGTAAGAAGTATTTATTAGATAGATCAATACACAACAATATATAAGAATTTAATACATAAAGAACTAAGTGAAACTTCACTTATTCAAATTACAGCTAAATACAGTTAAATGGTTATTCAACAAAAAAATCCTAGAAATTAAAATTTAGCCTCTTAAACAATACTAACATACTACTCTTCAAACTGTGGAGTTTGGATAACTAACACAACAATGTTTTTATACTTGTCAGATTATTCAGTAGAAAAGCTGACAAAAGTAGACCCATTGATATGGTAGTAAGTAAATAAAAATACATTATTTTACAAATCACAAATTTCAATATAGAGGAGAAGTAGAAAACTAAAGTTAAAACTGCTTCATATACCAAACTTCCAATTAAATTAGACTAGCTTATTTAACAAGGAATCTATAAAATTAAGTTGTATATTTTCATTTGCTTCCAGTATAGGTTTCTTTCCAAATTACAATTTCAAATCAGTAAATAAATTAAGTAAGCACTACTTCATTCAAAGTCTCATGAAATAGATTCAGGTTACTAATCCTCATCCAATTCATCCTACTTTTGAAGTAGATAAGAGAAGGAAAAATGAATCTCTTGCTGAAAAGTTCCACTGCTTCATCAGAATCATAAAAGAAAGTTAGCATCCTCAACAAGGCAAACTTCCTCAACAAGAACAACGAGGAGTCCTTGTGGGACCTTAGAAACTAACAAATTTATTTGGGCATAAGCTTTCGCTAGCCCACGAAAGCTTATGCCAAAATAAATTTGTTAGTCTCTAAGGTGCCACAAGGACTCCTCGTTGTTTTTGCTGATACAGACTAACATGGCTACCACTCTGAAACCCATTCCACAACAAGGAAAACTATTGAAACAGCCAATTAAAAAAAAAAAATCTTCCATCGCATAAAATTTTTCTCCCTCTTAAATTCTGTGTGAGTCCAGATTGTTCTGAAAAAACAAGGATTTGTTTACTCTTATAGTCAATTTTTACTTTTGGTCTCTGAACCATTGACCATCAATTACTCCCAATCTAGAGCCAAATCAAAGTTTACTTTAAGAATTGCATTGACAGGGCTAGAACCCAAATGAAGTACTGATGTTGTAATTTTGTAGGCAATCTGGAAATATTTTTGATCTTATATAAGGTATTCACACTTTATGCATACAGAATTTTAAAGTAAAGAGAGAGAGCTATATGAATAAGTTCTGTCTACAGACTTCAGAAACGGAAAAATCCTAGCATTATTTGTCTTGGAAAAATATTTCAAAATCTTAAATTTTAAACAAATCAATAACTAGTCCTTTATAAAGATGCCTCAATGTAATTTTCTCCCTTAGTTTGAAATTGAAGTATAGATTCTACTTGTATTGATAAATAATATTCTATTTCCTTTTTCCCCCACCAGGATTACAGATTTGTATTTGTAATTAAATATAATTTTAAATCTATCTAATCAAATCTATCCTCTAATTACTGTACTGCTGCTAACATACAGTACACCTTAAAGAAGTCTTTGAAGATCAAATAGGATGGGGTTGTGGGAGGGGGAGATTAGCAGAATGCACTGCACCTAACAGAGGTGGGCATGACAAGAGATAGGAGAAGAGAGAACCTCTTCTTGTTGCATCCTCCCCCTTTAGTTGTTGCTGAAATGGCCATGGCTACAAGTTTATCCATTTTGTGTCCTGTTCATTACTTAGCCTATTTGCTGGAAACATGAAAGAAGACAAAAAACAACATGAGAGAACAATATAGTCTCATTCTAGCTATAAAATTATTATTTAGAATGCAGCAGCATCCATAATATGGTAGAAGATTTCTAACCACAGAAGATGATGACATAGCCCTTACCTCTAAAAGTTTTTAATCTAAAAAGGCAAAAAATGGATCAAAGGTGGAAGAAAGAAATATGATATATAAACACAATATATACATCAAGGTGATGCCTGGCACTTGTATTGGTATTTCTCATAACTTTTTTTTTTTTACATTGTATCAGCTACCATCCATTGCTTTCTTACCAACCTGTTAATTTCCTATAGATTTCACAACAGAAGTAGGTCTTAGGATGGGATTTAAAAATGAGATTAGTATAAACAAAGAAAGGGTATTCCACGGATAGGGAGTAGGATGGAAGAAAGTACAGAGACTGTTATAGGAAAGCAAGGTATCAAGGCTGGCAACACTGGTGAAACGAAGGGGACAGGGAGCAACACAAAAATTGAGGTCAGATAAGTCGGGAGGGGCAAAGGTATCATGCAAGGCCCTGAAGGCAGACACAAAAGCTTCATGTGGCAGATAAGCTGCACTGAAGAAGCTATCTGAAGTTCATAACACAATAGCACCCACAAATTATGAACAATTTTACATATTCTTCTGTAACAGCAGTGTTCTTTATAGTAACTAATATCTTTTGTATAAAGTTCTGCTAACACGTGGCGATTCAGTGGAGGTTTCAAAGTGGGGAGCAATGTGATAATAGTTCGGGAGAGGAGGGTTAGGTATATTACATTTTTCAGAGTAGCAGCCGTGTTAGTCTGTATTCGCAAAAAGAAAAGGAGTACTTGTGGCACCTTAGAGACTAACAAATTTATTAGTCTCTAAGGTGCCACAAGTACTCCTTTTCTTTTTGCGTATATTACATTGTAAAAGTAATGGGCAAGATACTCAAGGAGGGCTAAATTGTTGACATCACTGTTCTCTAGAAAGGTATGAAATATCCAGCAGCAAAGAGAGCAGGAAAGTCTCCTTGTATTCCTGGGGAGACACCCCATGCACAGGAATATTAGCACAAGATTAAATGATATAACATGTGATGTAAGAACATTTCTATACGTTTAAGACACTAATTATCCTTTCCTTTCTTGATGACAAACAGCTTCTAACTCACATCCACACCCTTTGAGCTACAACTACATCTACAGTCAGTCAATAGTCAACCTTCACGTCAAACTACTGCAACACTCTTATGTTTAAAGCATATGTCTTCCATGTGAAGAACTGGAAACTTGCTAATAAATTTTACTAGATTTCATCTAAATATAACTCTCCCTCAACTAAGGTCCAAAGATCCTAATTGCCAGGTTGAGAGTCTAAGGCCACGTCTACACTACCTGCCGGATCGGCAGGTAGCGATCGATCTATCGGGGATAAATTTATCTCGTCTAGGGTAGACACAATAAATTGATCCTTTATCGCTCTGCTGTCGACTCCGGAACTCCACCGGGGCAAGAGGCAGAAGCGGAGTCAACAGGGGAGCAGCTGCCATCGATCCTGCACCACAAGGATGCGAAGTGAGTGATTCTAAATCGATCTAAGATACAAAAAGAAAAGGAGTACTTGCGGCACCTTAGAGACTAACAAATTTATTTGAGCATAAGCTTTCATGAGCTACAGCTCACTTCATCGGATGCACGAAAGCTTATGCTCAAATAAATTTGTTAGTCTCCAAGGTGCCACAAGTACTCCTTTTCTTTTTGCGAATACAGACTAACATGGCTGCTACTCTGATATCTAAGATACGTCGACTTCAGCTACGCGATTCTCGTAGATCGATCCTGCCCCCCAGTGTAGACCAGGCCTTAGTGATTCTCTCCCCAGAGCAAAGAGATCTGAAAACAAGAACAGACTTGCCCAAATTTGGGCTCCTAGAATTAGCTGTGGTGCAATAAAGGGAACAAAGGGTAAAGGCATAGAAGCACTGACTCCAGTGTACCAGAAAACCTTCTGACAGGGATTTCTGAACCACGCCCAAATCTCATGTTGTGGTAATAAGCTCTAATACACCAACTGTTTAAGTATGAATATTCCTGAAGTTGTAGATGACAGAGGTGAGTAAATTCCACTAATAAAGAATTGGTGAAAGAACAGTGTGTCCAAACAGGAGCAACTTGTACGTGAAATTATTGTTGCCTAACTTGAACCTTAGATATCTCATGTGTGTTAGTTAGCCTTCTTGATATGGTGAAGGATCATCTTGAGTGTCCAACTCCAAAGCAATCTTGTGAAGAGAAGGAATTATGTTACTATATTATACTATACTAATTTTGTTTTATTTAAACATTTGTTGAGATCGGCATTGGAAACAGACCTCCTTTTCTTCATGGGAATGAGAAAGCAATGAGAGTAAAAACCTATAATCTAAAACTAAAAGATCCTAACACCCACTTTATTGTTCCTAGTTAGAAAAAGGGAGGACTTCTCCCCTCAACTTCACATGAGATGGATGTGGGCAGAAGGGGATTTAGGTTTTTATCAGAAGTAGAGGTGGAACCATTTTTTATAACCAAGAACCCAATGGCCCATAGTAATAGCCCTTCAAACTGTAAACGACAACAAAATGGAGTCCTTGACAGCATGGATGAGGGGGACTAATAGAAAAGGTTCTCTGTACTTGACCAGCAAAATTGCTACTTGGACCAGATTGTCACAATGTGTCTGACTGTCCACTTATACTGGTGTAAACAAGAAGTAGCTCTGCTAAAGTCAATGGAATTCCCCTTGCATAAGCAAGAGGATAATGAAGCCCAATGTCATCATGGGTGTTGAGCAAGATTGGTATTGGCACTCCTTAGGCTATTGAGCCCTCTGAGATTGACACCCATAAGATCTGTAGGGTCTAATAGTCAGGATCTGATTCTATGTGAGACTAATGTGAAAAGGAAAGGTGCTTTGAACGAGTTATGTATGTGTGCATTTTTAAATGGCTAGCCTCCAAGTAATGGGCAATAATCCTTGGCTCCATTAATGTGCTCTAGGTTTCATCTGTTTTTCAACTAATGAAATCAGGACTTTGAAAAAGGACTGTCATACCGCTTCCAGCACCTTTGTGTTATCCAGAAACGAGAAAAAAAAATCAAAAGATTCCACTGGGAAGAGAGAAGAAATCTCTTCAATTCTAATAATTAAGAATTTGTTTCCGGTAATACACACAAAATACTAGATGTTGTACATAAAATAAAGGAAAACATGGTCCCCTCCCCAAATAGCTTACAGGACTAAAATGCTGCTGGTTTCACCTACTCCTATTGCAAAATTTCATCTCTAACGTGCACATACCCAGACGAAGACTTATCTATCTTAGACAAGTGGGAGGAAGGAGGAATGAGAATACACATCTTGTTATTACTCTACTTTTCCTCACCTTGAAACTCTATGAACTTGAGGCAGAACGACCTTGCCACACAGTACATAAAGGTTATGCCCAAATATTATTCTTGTATACCCCCACCCCCTGGCACTGAGGAACCCCAAAGAAGATATATGCATGTTCACACTGACAGAGAGGCTCAGATACTAAATTTTTCTCCCATAGAGAAACAGCAACTTCAGACTGTCAGATCAGCTGTTTAACCCATTTTTTATAAGGGAATTCTTAGAACCACAAGCTGCTCAACTCTGAGGATGATGGAGAGACTTTCCTACAGGCCCTAACAACAGAGAAACTTTAAATTCTCAAAACCTCAGAGCCAAATAGGGTCCCGTCTGTTCAAATGTCTCCAGTACACAATTTATCCCAAGTGGTAACAGACCTGTCTGATATGAAGAGAGCGTCTTCACTAAGGGATGTACCTTTTCTAGACCCCTTGAATGACCCCTTTACTTTGGTTCCATCCTTCAGGATCTAAAATTCAAAGAATGCGCCTTCATGTACTTTAGCAATGAAGCCTTAGAATAGAAAGATGGAAGTACAGAAAAATGAGCAAACTTGCTAACCTTGGCAGTGATGCAAGAAGACTGTTCTGCAGCCCACCTACATAGAAGAAAAGAAAGGGATATGGGAGGGTGGACACTTTTAGATCCACACTTCTGGAACATGCGTGTCCAAGCCAGAGATCTGTGCCTCCACAACAGAGGATGAGCTAATGCCAAGAGCAGGGATCTGAAGAAGCAACTAATGATAAAGAAAATGTTATTCTCTTTCCGTTGTAAATTCTTACATAATGTTACTGTACACGGTTAAACAGCTGCCATGCTTCACTGCAGACATGACTGCATTTCAGCATGAGTTATGCATATTAAATATTGATAGCTTAGAAAACACCTATTGCTTTAAAGCATTTGGCCCTGCAAATGCATGGTTATTGCAATGTTCAGGATGAAAGGTGCTATATAATGTAAGATGTTATTACTGCTTGCTTGAGTAAAGTCCCTACTTTATGAAATACTTTAGATGTGCTATAGTCACACTGAAATGCACTGCAGGTCATGTCTTATTCCTGGTGTTGTGCAAATACTAGCCAAAGTTATTAAACAATAATGGTAAAATCTTTTTAACCTTTTGAAAGGAAAATGCTTATTTAAAACAGACAGTTCCAGCCTACAACACAGGAAAAAGCATGCTACAAAAGGGATTTGTGTGTGCTTTTTTTAAAAAAGCAAGCATTAACCTTCAAAATCTGGAGAAACGTACATATCCATTAGCAATATAGCAGAGACAAACTACTTACTATCATGAAAAATTTAAATGCAAATTTAGTAGGCTATTGTGAAGACACTACAACTTTCAAAGTTACACTGTACATGGACTTTATCAGTAAACTGGGGAATCAATTAAAAAGATTCTTCTTTCCATTACTAAATATTTATGAATACACATATTTAGTTTAGGGTTCAAGCATAAATACCGCTGTACCATGCACCATAAACATCACAGTGTATATGCCCAGCTTTTATAGTATGGACCATACTATATAACCCAGAAGAGGGTGGAAGAAGGCTGATGCCTTTTTGGTTTTCTTGTTTGTTTGTCTTTTAATTATTCTCTCCTGGATAAATTTCTGTGGTGTGGGTGGGAGGGAGAGAAAAGCCATATACGTAAAATATACATAGAACTATTACAAACAGTTTTATAAGATTAAAATTCTGAAGCACTGAAATATGGTTAGCGTTGGAAAAATGATTATGTAAAACTAGCACCTTCTTATTCAACATATCTGCTTCCTGTGTGCCTGAGTCATATTTGTTTATTTTAACTACAAGTACACGCTTACTACTGTTAGCACTGAAGAGCCAATACAGCTGCTGAAAAACAAGGTGACCTACACAGTATTCTTCATGTATCATCAAAACTGGAAGTTAACAATGCAGAAACATCACCACCACCAACAAAGAAAGCAAGGGGAAGAGAACAGTTTCCTTTTTGAAAATCAAGTGATGCTTTTTATATATATATATAATGTGTGTGTGTGTGTGTGTATGTATATATATATATATATAGTGACGGGGCAAGGCGAGATGGCTATGGAAGAGTAGTCCTTTTGGGATCCGGGAAGTGGGCGGGCAAAGCCCGTCCACTGCTAAAGGATCCCCCCCAGCCTAGAAGGGGGATCCACAGGACCTAGATTCCAAATAATTTCGGGGGACTACTAATGAAATAACAGGGACAGAAGTGTGGTCAAAGGGTCAAACGAAGGGAACCGGACGGGGACACCGAGCAGAGAACCCCGGACAGCACCCACTGCTCCTCAAAGGCATCAAGGGAGTCAGAGGACGCCGCCCAGAGGAACTCTGCCCGGATACGTGAACGGACCGAGGATCGGAAATAGGCCCCACAGTCACAGGAGACTCCATCGGCCAACCTCATCACTCTGGTTTTATAGATGGCCATTTTAGCTAGGGCCAGGAGGAGGCTGACCAGGAGATCCCGTGACTTTGTGGGGCCACGGATAGGGAGTGCATAAATAAGAAGGCGAGGGGAAAAGTGTAACCAAAAGTGTAATAAAATATTGGTGAGGAGCCGGAATAGGGGCTGCAGCCTGGCACACTCCAAGTATATGTGTGCCAGGGTTTCCCTCACGCTGCAAAAGGGGCAGGTGTATGGGATTGAGGTGAACCGTGCCAAGTACATGCCCATGCTCACGGCTCCGTGAAGGAGCTGCCAACTGACGTCGCCGGAGGGCCTCAGGACTAAGGTGGAATATAGGCTGGCCCACTGGGGCTCCTCACCCTCCAAAGGTGGCAGGAGGTCCTGCCATTTTGTATCGGGGCAGAACACGAGGGTGAGGGAGTGAAGGGTGTGGAGCACGAGCGTGTATAGATGTTTTCTTGGCGCGGTTTGAAAGCAGACCGGCTGCAGCTTGTGCAGCCGGCTTACAGTGAAGGGGTGAGGGGGTGGGTTGGGTCCACGGGGCAGGGGTCCAATTAAAAGGTCCGGCGGGCCTAGGGTAGGGGGTGGGGGGCGCGTGCCCTCGTGCAGGACCTGGTCGAGATAAACCCGAGCAGCAGGCGGCAAAGCGACCTTCACCTCCTGAAGTATGCGCCGGGGAGTACAAAGTCTGGAGAGCCCCATGCGCTGAGCGAGCATCAGGGGATCCAGCCAGTCTCCTCGGTCATAGTCCAGGAGGTCTCCGACTCTTGTGACCTCTGCCAGGACCAACCTCTGGCGCACCGAGTGGGACTCCGCCACCTGCACACGGAGCTGGGGGTTGTGTAGCAGGGGGTCCGCGAGATCTGCCCCCTTGGTGGCCGCCACGGATCTAGTTATTGAAAGCAGTTTCCAGGTCTGGAGGAGGTGCTGGTAGAAAAGACCAGCAGCCCGGAGAGGTCTCGCAGAAGACCTCTCGGATGGAGATAAAGGAGCTGTCTGTCGTATCGAAGCCCTCGGAAGCGGCGCAGGAAGGCGTGTGCCCGTATGCTCCATGCTGGACTACCTGCACCATAAAGGAGCCTCTGCAGGGCCTGGAGGCGGAAAACATGGACCTGAGTAAGCGGACATTTCAGACCCTGCCCTCCTTCTTCCAGAGGTAGATGGAGAACCCCTCCAGGGACCCAGTGCAGTCCTGACCAAAAGAACTCCAGAATCGATGTCCGGAGGTTGGCCCGAGGTCGGGACCAGGGTGTTGAGCCGGTACCAGAGCATGGACAGAACAGTTGATTAAGCACTAGCGCTCTTCCTCGAACGGAGAGGCACCAGAGTAGTCCTGTCCATTTCTGGAGCCGCTCTGGCACCCTGCCCTCTAAATTCTGCCAGTTCTCCGGCGGAGAGGGATGCATGGCAGGAAGGTAAACGCCGAGATAAAGCAGCGGACCCGTGCTCCACTGGATGGCCTGAAGCGTGGGTGGGAGGGAGCTCACCTGCCGCCAGTCCCCTACCACCAAGCCAGAGCTCTTGACCCAGTTGACCCACGCGGAGGAGGCTGCCGAATAGATGGCCTGGCAAGCCTCCACCCGCGCCAAGTCACCCGGGTCCTGGACCACGAGGAGCACGTCATCAGCTTATGCCGACAGGACCAGCCACAGCTCCGGCTCCCGCAGAACCAACCCTGTCAACCTCCTTCGGAGGAGACAGAGGAAGGGCTCGATCGCCAGAGCATACAGCTGGCCCGAGAGGGGGCACCCCTGCCATACTCCTCGCCCGAAGCTGACCGGTTCGGTCAGGGTCCAGTTGAGCCTGACCAAACACTCTGCGGAGGCGTACAGCGCCCGGAGAAAACCCACAAACTGGGGTTCGAAGCCAAACGCTTGCAGAGTGCTCAGGAGAGACCCGTGATCCACGCTGTCGAACACCTTCTCTTGATCTAAGGACAGGAGGGTCAACGACAGACCATCCCTACACCCGAGATCCAAAAGGTCCTGGACCAGATATAGGTTGGCGAAGATGCTGCGGCCCGGGATGGTGTAGGTCTGGTCTGGGTGGACCACGTCCGCCAGCATGGACCCTAGCCGCAGCGAGATTGCTTTTGCCACGACTTTGCAGTCCGTGCTGAGGAGCGAGACAGGACGCCAATTTCGTAAATCGCGGAGGTCCCCCTTCTTCGGCAATAAGGTCGCCTGCACGAAAGAGGGAGGACCCCGCTTTGCAAAGACTCTGCCCAGACGGTGACTAGGTCTGGGCCGAGAACGTCCCAGAACATGCTGTAGAACTCCACGGTCAGCCCGTCCATGCCCGGAGATTTATTGGTGGGCATGCGACGGAGGGCTTCCGAGAACTCGGCCAGAGTTATAGGCAGCTCTAGCCGGTCTCGGTCGCCCGCACGGACCGTAGGGAGCTCCTCCCAGAGCGCTCTGCAAGCGTTAGGATCGGTCAGATCCGGGGAGAAAAGGCTTGCGTAGAAGGCTCTCGCCCTCCCACACATCTCCACTGGATCCATGGGGGGGGGGGTGCCATCTTCTGCCAGAAGGCAGATGACATGTTTCTTGGCCTCCCTCTTTTTCTCCAGGGCGTAGAAGAAGTGGGAACCGAGATCCGTCTCCCGAAGGAGACTGATGCAGGATCGAACAAAGGCACCCCGGGCCCGATGGTCCTCAAGGGCCCGGAGCTCCTCCCGCTTCTCCCGGCACACTCCGCAGAGGGGAGGATCCTCGGGACTGGCAGCCAGACGCCTCTCCATCTCTAAGACCTCCCGTTCCAACTGCTCTATCGCCGCATCCCTCTGTCGGCTGGCGCCCCGGGTGTAGTCACGGCAGAAAAGCCGGGCGTGCACCTTCCCTAGGTCCCACCACCGCCGCGCAGAGGGAAAGGCACGCTGCAGCCCTCGCCAGGCCAGCCAGAACTCCCGGAAGGACACCACCAAGCTCGCATCCTCCAGCAAGCTGTTGTTGAAATGCCAATAGGCCGGCCCCGGCCTCTCCGCGCATACGGAGGCTGTCACGGTGGCTAGATGATGGTCAGAAAATGGGGCCGCCGGATGCTGGAGGAGAGGGCTCGTGAAAGATGAAAGCATGATAAATAAATGCGGTCCAACCAGGAGTGGCGCGACCGATGGGCCTCCACCCGGACAAAGGTGAACGTGGAAGTGTTATCCGGGTGGTGGTCACGCCAGACGTCCACCAGGGAGTGGTGTTCGACTATCTCCTGGAGGACGGTGATGGCGGCCGGGCTCTGCTCAGTCCCCAAGTGGTCCTGCTTCTCGAGGGTGATGTTAAAGTCCCCTCCCAGGACCAGGCACTCATGAGGATCCAAGGTGCCGAGAAAGGCGGACGCCTGCTGATAGAATTGCAGCCGCTCCGGGCTCGCTGCTGGGGCATAGATGTTAACGAGGTTGACTATGAGCCCCTCCATGCGGACCCAGAGGTGCAGCAGGCGGCCCGGCACAGCCTCGGTGACCCCCAGCACCTCGGGCCGTAGGTCGGGGGAGAACAGGGTCGCCACTCCAGCCGTACGAACTGTGAGATGGCTAAAGTAGACCCTGTCCCCCCAATCCAGCCGCCAGCTGTCTTCGGCGGTCGGATCCGTATGGGTCTCCTGCAGGAAAACCACAGAGTACCCCCCCTCCCGAAGGAAGGGGAGCACCTGGGACCTGCGGAGACCCATCCTACAGCCGCGGGTGTTCAATGTTGAGATGGTAAGAGGTGCCATGAGGAGGGCTGGGGGGGATCCTCGCCAGCAGGGACGCTCGTGGCTTCCGACGGGCCGCACAGCAGTCCGTGACCTACCCCGTAGGTGAGTAAGGAGTCACGGAAGAGGTGGACCCGCTGGTAGGCCGCGGCGCCCTGCCTCCCAGTCCTTTTATCCTCCCCCATGAGGGCCCTTGCGGCCCGGAAGATTTGATGAAAATCACCCCATCGCTGGAAAGCAAGCTGTACTTTGTTGCGGGAGCCACGGACGTCTTCTAAAAACTCCCGCAACTCCTCTCACAGCGCATGGGGAGGTGGGGTTACGGTCTCCTGGTTACTCCCCGACAGGGCCCTTGGTACAGCCCCATGGCCCACCGAGACGGACAGACAGGGTGCGGACCCCCGACGGGGCTCCTGATGGGTTGGCATCACTAGGCCCGCCTGGAAACCTGGGGCGATAGGGGTCGGCAGAGGGAGGATAGCAGCCCCTAGTGAGTCAGGACAGGTAAACACAAAGGCTGCTCCCTGGGGTTCATCTATTGCAAAAGGGAAGGAGCTCCAGGGGCGGCAATAACGGTGGATGGGATAGGGGCAGGGGCAGGGGCGAGATTCTGGGCAGGAAGAGGGCTCTCAGTGATGCCGGGTGCAGGCTCTATGGTGGATTTGGCAGCCACTGCATCAGGAGGTGGACTCTCTTCTGTAGGGCCCTCTCCCGGGAAGGAGGTCAAATGCTCCTCACCAATGAGGGGTGCCCCTGGTGGCTCAGGTCCCGGCCACGTAGCACTGGCCGTCGCCTCAACAGGATCGGCGGCTCTCAGTGGGGTGCCATCCGCAGCCGGGTTGATGGAGGAGTCCAGGGGCTCCTCGGAGGTGGGAGTGGAAGCAACAGTTAGGGGGAGGGAGCACAGTGAGAGTGGGTCTGGAGTGAAGTCGCCCAGATCGAGGCCCGCCGGCATAGGGTCAACCTCCCCCTGGGTGACCAGGGTCAGACCCAGGGCCTCGATCTCCTCATATATGGACGGGAAATCATTTTCCGCCACCCCGGGATTCTCCCCGCCGGCACCTAACGCAACGGTCGCCTCAGGGCACGCTGAGGTTTCAGATGGCGCCTGGGCAGGGGGGGCCTTCCAGTGCTGCCACGTCTTCCCCAGCTGGCACTGGTGGATGGAACACACCCGTGGGTAAAGTGGAAGGCTCAGCATCGGTGCCCCCCTTTCTGGTCTTCCAGGGGGCTTCCGCATCAGATGGGAGAAGCGGAGCTCAAGCCTTCCGCTTGCCCCGCTTCCCCTGGACTAGGGCCAAGCCCTCCATGGCATCATCCGGGGGCTGGCTAACAAGGGTCGTGTCAGGGCGCAGAGGCAATAGCTCAGGGACTCAAGAGGATAACGGTGGGGCAGCACAAGGGGAGATTCCCCTTGGGGCAGGCCCTCTCCCATGCCCGGCGGTGTCCCTGCCACACCCTCCTCCACAGGCCCCACCAGATTGCAAGCAGCGGGGGCGGGGCTCTCCCGCTCGTCTGGGCATAGTTGGGGAGGTGCCTCTTGGGCCCGAGCGGGAGCAATGGTGGACTGGGAAGGAGGAAGGGTGGTTTTGGGCGCCGGGCAGCCCGGGGCGCAGGCGATGACAGGGCTGGTGCCCTGCCGGAGCTCGGGGGTCCCAGATGTCCCTCCTTGCCTGGCCAAGGCGCAGTCCCTCCGGACGTGCCCCATCGCCTGGCAGAGGTAGCACCGGGCCTCCCCCGTGGAGTAATGCACCCGGTAATGGGCCCCCTGGTAGGGGACTAGGAAGGACACCTCCAGCGCCTCTCCGTCACGCGCCGCCGGCGGCAATTGAAGCTGCACTTGCAGGCGGAAAGAGAGGACGTGACGGAGGGCGGGGTCTTTGCAGCCCAATGGGAGAGGGCTGATGACAGAGATGAGCTTCCCCAGGGTAGAGAGGGCGGGTAACAGGGTGGCATTGGGAAGAAAGGGAGAGACGAAAGTCAGGACCAGGCGGACGCCCAGGTCCTCTAGCGGCTCCAAGGGGACAAACACACCCCCTACTGCCAGGCCCTTCTCCACCGCCTCCTGGGCGGCGGCCTCCGATGCTAAGACGACGACCTTGCCATACATTTTGGAGGCCGCCACAATGGCTGTGGGCCCCACCACCCTCGCCAACGCCCGCACATAGGTCTCCACGTGGGGCGAGGCAGGCACCAGGAGGCAACGGACGCCGTGCTTCCTGGTCATGGTGGGAAAGGGGCCCCGGCCGTTATAGATGGTAGCGGAGGCGGTGGGCGGGAGAGAGGACATAGCGGCAGGCGGGGAGGCTGCTGCCACCTGGGCGTACGCCCTGGGGGCCGGGGGAGGGACACCTGCAGAGCTGGTGGAGGGAACAGCGGGGAGGGACGCCCCAGCCAGTGGTGGGGCCGGGGCATTGGGGGCAGCCCCGGGCATTGGGGGCAGACCCTGCCATGGAGGGCCTGGTCTTTTTAGCGGGGCCCTTCCCCTTCTTCTTCCCCTGGCCCTTCCCGCCGGCTGGGGGGGCTCCCCCAGAATCTGAGCTGGGGAAGGACGTGGCAACAGCGGAGGTCATCCCGGTGGCCGTCGCTGCTGGCACCCCAGTGGAGGCGGTGGCAGATGGTTCGGCAGCGGAGTTAGAAGCTTGGGGGGGGTGACGGAGGGGCAGGCGGGGGAGGGGTAGCTGGGGCTGCTGGGGGGGGCCCCACCCATCTCATCCCCCAGCATCGTGAACAGGGAGGGAAGGGGAAATATCAGAAGAAGGAGGGGAAAGGGGAAGCAAGTCGACCACTCCTCCCCGCTAGGCTGCAGGCAGGGGAGGAGGGCGCCAAAAGGGGTGGGCTGGACGGGGGGCAATCAGGGGGTCAGTCGCCAACACAGGGTGGAATTCTGGCTCCTCTAGCTACACTAGGGGAGGGGGGGGATACAACAACATTGGTGGTGCAGTGAAGAGGGTTGAAACTAAAATGGGGAGTAGCACAAGCGCATGGGAGGGGGCATGGGCGCACTGAGCAAGGGGCTAAGCGGGCTGGAGTTAGGGCAGGGAAACCAAGGGGCTAGCTTCAGAGGCTGGGGCAGGGCAAACAAACAAAGGCTGTAGAAGGAAATGGGTGGGGCAGGCGAAAAAACTGAAGCTAGTAAGGGGGCTGGGGCAAAAGAGGCGGGGCAAAAGCTGCAAGTGGCAAATGAGGCAGGTTGCAAGGGCAAAGCTGTGAGATAGGCAGTCTGGGGGGGGGCACGTGCACCCACGGGCGCTTGCAAAAGTCAATTTGGGCTGGTTACTGCTTCTGGCCCTCGGGTGGAATCAGGGCGTGGCAAGCCAAGCAAGCAGCTGAGTCCAGAGGCAGGAGCTGAGGCAGATGGTATACAGCCAGTGGGGGTGGTGAAGGGGCCGCAGTGGTGGTAGTAGTGGTGGAGGTTGGGGGGGGGACACACAGATGGATCAGGGGGCAGCTCCACACCACACCCCCTATGTCCATGGAAACACACTCAAGACCCCCACCACAAGAGCAGTTTGAAAGTTACTCAGTCTTAGGGCCCCCTTCACGGTGGTCTGCAAAGTCTCTACATGCTCCCCCACTGGTAGATGGTCCTCTTCTTCTCCTCCTTAGGGCTTCAGCAGCTCCAGGCAGCAGCTCCGCAGCAGCAGCAGCTCCAGAAACTCCAGGTGGTGGTGGTGGTGGTGTCCACAACAGCAGCGGCTGGGGTCCCTCACTCCTCCTCTCTAGGGAATGGGCTAGCAGCCCCCCCCCAGGCTGCAGTTGGAACAGTAGCCGCACCCGAGAGTGGGGGTCCAGCAACCAGGTAGCAGAGAACGAGGGGGGGGGGATGTCTGGCCCAGCCAAGGGAGCAGCTGGAGCAGCAGGGAGAGCTTAGGGCCTAGCAACAGGAGTAGCAGCTTCCCACCTCCCTCCAAGCTAGAAGGCTATGGGAGAGAGATAGATTAGCTCCAGGCTAAACAAATTCCTGGTTCCAGGATAAGTGAAATGGCAGCTGCTTCAGGTCAATTAAGACACCTGGGGCCAATTAAGAACTTTCCAGAAGGCAGGGAGAAGGCTAGGTTGATTGGGACACCTGAACCCAATCAGGGGCTGGCTGAAACTAGTTAAAAGCCTCCCAGTCACTCAGGTGGGAGTGCATGTCAGGAGCTGTGGGAAGAAGTTGCGCGGTTGGGGAGGCTGAGTAGTACACATCATATCAGGTACAAGGAAGGAGGCCTTGAGGTAAGGGTGAAGTGGAGCTTGAGGAAGTGAGGGCTGCTGTGGGAGAAGTAGCCTGGGGAATTGTACATGTCATGTTTCTAAAAGCTCAGCTACCACAGCTGATACTATTAGGGTCCCTGGGCTGGAGCCCGGAGTAGAGGGTGGGCCCAGGCTCTCCCCCCACCCCACCTTTGCTCCTGATTAATCACTGAGACTGGGAGACAACAGAGACTGTGCAAGGAAGGATAACTTCTCCTCACCTCCCTCGCTGGCTTATGATGAAAATGGCTCAGTAAACTTTGACCCGTGTCTCTAGAGAGAGAAGGGTTACGTGGAGGGTCACAGTGAGCCTCTGAGGCTAGCGAAATCTGCCAGGAAACGCGGAACCCACGGAGGCAAGGACAGAGCTTTGTCTATATATATATTTATTTTAAATTTTGGAAACCTAACACATTTTATGAAATCACTGACAACATAAATATGGGTTACCCCGATGTCACTTTTACAGTCACTTCTCTGTGTATAGCTGTACTCGAACTTATCAGCAGTGCCCTTTAAAACACTTTTCAAATTAGATTTAACTCAACTTTTTTAAAAAATGGGGGAAAAAAAACATTATGGACATGAAGTTACACAATTTTCCCAGCAGAGATTCAAATACAGCATACAGCTACTATTGTTCATTCTGAATTCCCTAACAAATATTAAATGCAAGAATCAAAATATAAAAAGACAGCACTGCTTGTTTAAGTCTCTGCTCCTGAGCAATTTTCAGGATATTAGCTTTGTCCCTTTCTTTTATTAGGGGTGTGTGTGTGCTATTTAAAAAAAGAAGCAGCAGCAGCCTACTCACAAACTAATTTTTCCTTCAGAATTTTAGTGAGAAAAGGACTTTTTTCAATTATTAAAAGATAATTTCACATTTCAAATTAACATTATGTAAGATCATTCAAAGCCCTCAGTACACCACTTTTTATCCACTGAAATTGATTACACAATACTATTAAACTAATTCACATACTTAAAACACAGTGTACTGTATAATAATATTATTTACTTATTTTGAAGAATACCAGCTGCTTTACAGACAGGTAAAATGAAACCGCTCCTGCCTCAAAAGACAAAGTCTTCACCCCCCATCTTGCAATAAGATCCACGCAGGCAGACCCTTGCATCCACATGGAGACCCAAAGAAGTCAATGGGGCTCCATATGAATGCAAAGGTCCATCCATCCATCCAAATCTGACTGCAGGAACGGAGCCTAATGGACAATATATAAAAAATAGATAAGACACAGGATGCAACACACAACAGATAACTAAACCATTATATTCAACACATCATCTTGGTTAAAAAAAGAGGAGGGGAATGAAAAAAAAAAACATGCATCCCTGATTGGTTACACCAACTTCAAAAACTGAAATGAGCTATGATCAATAGTAAGTATTTGGTTTATTTCTATTATGAAAAAAATATTGAAAGGATATTTTTCAAAGAAAAAGATCACAATTGTGAATGAAATGAAAACGGTGCTTTTCAAGCTTCAGTTGCTGCTGTCTTATAACTGCTATACAAAGTGAGGGGTTACAAAGGTGAAGATTTCCCTATGTTACACACTTTCAGGATTCATGATATACTGTTAGCCGTGACTACCTGTTGGTTTAGGAAGAAGAACGTTAACCGAATTCAAGTTATGGCCACAAAGAAAAAAATATTACAAATATACCTGTCTCAGTGGCTGCAAAAGCTGTATAATTTTCTTCATTATTAATCAAATGTGTACAAATATCACATGCTTAAAAGCACAGAAGAAACCAATACATGTTTAAATTAGCCATTTCAGAATATAATCTCACTTCTTAAAGTTTATATTCCTAGTATGTATTCATACAATCTAAGCACAAAATTATGGATAGTTATTAACTTCAGTGCAAGTCAGGAGTCTTCCTCATATTTTGTCAACTCAGTAGAGGGCCCTACCAAATTCATGGTCCACTTTGGTCAATTTAATGGCCAGGGTTTTTTTAATTAGTCAATTTCATGTTTTCAGCTGCTTACATCTGAAATTTCAGGTGTTCTAACCACAGGGGTCCTAACTAAAAAAAGGAGTCAAGAGGAGGGGGGTCCACAAAGCTACTGTAAGGAGATTGTGGGATTGCCACCCTTACTCCTGCCCTGCTGCTGGCAGGGGTGCTGCCTTCAGAGCTAGGCAGCCACCCAGCTCTAAAGTCAGCACCACTGCCAGCAGCAGCGCAGAAATTGGGGGGGGGGGGCGATTTTTACCATATGTCCAGTTTTCCCAGCAGCATGGAGGGTTGACAGCTGGAGCTGCAGCCTCTCCACATGGGGGGGGCGGGAGGGTGTGTGTGTGTGTGTGTGTGTGTGTGTGTGAGAGAGAGAGAGAGAGAGAGTTCAAGTCACAGCCTCTCCGCATGGGGGAGGGGGGACAGCTCAAGCTACAGCCTCTCCCCTGTGCTGGGTGGCGACAGCTCAAGTCGCGCAGCTTCCTGAATCTCAGACAGGTTGCCAGAGGTGGGTCTGACCCACGCCAGGAGTGGTTCATGTAGGGAAAGAGGAAGTCTTCTCTCTCCCCATCCCCTGCTGGGACTAGCAGCTGAAGTGCTGCGCAGGGTAGGAGCCCCAGCTGCATAGGTACTGTTTCTGTGTGTGCTCTGGGGCTGGAACACCCACGGGGAAAAATTAGTGGGTGCTCTGCACCCACCGGCAACCAAGCTCCCCTCCCCACCCCACCTCACCTCCTTCTGAGTGCGCCGTGTCCCCACTCCTGTGCCTACCTCCCAGTGCTTGCCGCCTCCAAACAGCTGTTTGGCGGTATAGCAAGCTCTGGGAGGGAGCGGGGAGGAGCAGGAAGTGGTGCGCTCAGGGAAGGAGGCAGGGCAGGGATCTGGGGAAGGAGTAGGAATGGGGCAGGGAGGCAGCGGAGTTGAGGCAGGGATTTTGGGGAAGGGGTTGGAATGGGGGCAGGGCGGGGGTGGAGTCAGGGTAGGCTCAGGGGTGGGGGGGAATCGAGCACCCACCGGTGCGAGCAGAAGTCTGTGCCTAGGCCCAGCTGAGCACCAGATTTCACAGGGGAGATCAGATTTCACAGTCTGTGATGCATTTTTCATTACCATGAATTTGGTACAGCCCTAATCGTATACGAGGAGCTACTTCTAATGTAACCCATGCAAACATACAACTGTTTGTATAATTTTAACATAATTTTCTGTTAAAGGGACACTGAACTTAATCATATGTTGTAAGCAAACATTTCTTTGTTACTAATAACAAAGAAAAAAGGTTTTTAAAGTTCAGTCATTATGCCTTTTGTTTATATTTTGTATTTCCTTCTACTTGAACAATAAAAAATTAATGAAATCAGTTTCATTTTTGTTCAGTTAGTTCTAGTTTGAGTTTCAAAAAGGACAAGGAAATGTTTATTTGTTTAAAAACAACTGTCTTCACTGAAATTTTAAAAATGTGGGAACATTTATATTGGCCTTAGATTTTATAAAATATCATAATTAAATTTATATTTTCAGCCACATATCCGACAACTGTGTAAGTTTTTTCTAAACAGCAGCTCATTTCCCAGGATCAATAAAAAAACAACTAAGATGATCAGCACTGAAAGTAAAGTTTCCCTGTTTTTTGCTGTTCCCAAAGAATTAATACAGTAAGTCATATTTCAGGCAGGAAACTATTCCTTGTAAACAGTAACTTTTAAATAAGCAGAGGGGAAAACTTTGATTAGAAACTATGGCAGAAATACAGCCTGAGGCACAAGAAAAAAATCAGTCCCCCCCATACTTCAAAATACACCAATACTGTATGTACACAGATATCCTTCCTTCCCACACATAACGATTTATTATCATTGTTTCAACACATGTTCCTTACATAGAGTATTATTAGAACAACAATTTCAAAAGCCTTCAAAGCTTTTCACAAATATGCTTGTGAAAACAGGCAATTTTCAAAGGTGGTGTCAAATCCCAAAGTTGGTTATTTTCACCACTTATACATGACTAAGTTCTACATGACACAGATATTGCATGAAAGCTATGCAGGAATTAGAGCACACCCTTTCAACTAGCTGGATGACTCAACTCGATTCTGTACATCCCAATGCTGAACACTAAAGAGGAAGGCATTCCCTTTGCACTTTGAACCAGTTATCCAACTCCAGTGGAAACCAAATGTTTTTGACAACCATGTTTGTCATTTATGTTTTGTTGCACATTAATATTGCATAGTCAACATCCATGTAAACCACAAACAACCTATTAGAAGGACAGTTAACACACCAACGTAGTAGCAAGGTAAACAACTGAGATTTTTTTTAAAGGCAGATAAGGAGAGCAGAAGGAGAGACGGGGTTCAGAATCAAATAGCACAAGTCGATTTTTAAACCTAGCTAAAGTTACACAGGAACCAATTCCTAAAATAGGCGACAGCTGGCTAGTAGTTTTTGGTGTCCTGGCTTGCATTTGTATTTGAACTGACATGAGAGTTTATTTATTAATCAGAGCCCAGAGGGAAGTAGGATGGAAATATACTACCCAGGATTACTGTGGGTCGGAGTTACAGAATTTGTGGGACTTGAGTTTATTTTGATCTTCTGTGAGTGTGAGAGCGTATAATGGCTCGGGGAGCTGCAGAAGGAGATGTAAGAAATGTATGTTTAACACCACCAGGCTTAGGAGCGTGAGTAACGTCTCCCAGCCCAGCAGCGACACCCCCCTGCCATTAACCCTCTCCTGACACTAGAACGGGCCTCCAGCCCAGCATCAGGCGGACACCCCCTAGTGCCGCACGAGTCAGGGGTCCTGGGCCTGCATCCCTCCGCTCCCTCTCTCCGTTGGATTCCCCGGCCTCGGCCTGCACCAGGCGGGGCAGAAACATTCCGGGGCACACGAGGGGGCCCTGCCCAGCCCAGACTACGTGTGCGGGAGGGGGACGGGGGGGTGATCCGGGGGGCTCTGCGTGGATCCTGCCTGGCCCTGGACACTGGGAAGACAGGAACCGCCCCGCCCCGCCCCGCCCGCAGGCTGCCCCACAGCTGCGGGGAGGAGGGCCCGGGCTAGCAGGCGACGGGCTGCCTCCCCCACGAAGGGGCAGGGCGGGGGCCCGCAGGCAGCCGGGCCGGGGGGAGAGGCGGCCGGGGGGGTGCCATGCTGCCACACGCGCCGCCTGCCGCCTGCCGCCTGCCCCCTGCCCTGACCCGCCGCCGCTGGCAGCGGGAAGCGGAGCCGCCTCCCCACGCGGCTGCCCGGGCCGGCCGCTGTCACCCTCTTACCCGCTGCAAAATCCTCCTCAACATGGCTACGGCGGCCCGCTCCCGCCGGCTGCCTGCGGACGCGGCGCCGGGGAGGGGGGCACCCGCTCTCCGCGCCGCCCGGCCCGCGCGCTCGGTGACAGCGGGGGCGGCCCGCCGCGAGGAGGAAGAGCCGCCGCCGCAGCAGCCGAGGGGCGGGAGGGCGGCGCCAGCCTCCGCCACTGACGGGCAGCCGCTGGGCGGGGACTCTCCTCCGCCAGGGAGCGGCGGCCTGTCCAGCAGGCTGGGCCGGGAGCGCTCTGGCCTCCCCGCGGGCCGCGGTCGGCTACCTCCCCCCGGCGCGCTTGGGTTGGCCTGCCCGGGCCCTACGGGGATGACCCCCCCCCCCTCCATTGCCCTTCCCCCAGCGCTTCCTTGGACCCCTGCTGGGGATCTGGCTGTCGCCCCCCGGGACATTCAGCAACCATTAGCTGAGCGGGACCAGGCTGGACGCTGCACTGCAGGTGGTTGCAGGGCTGCTGCTGCCCTGCGAGGCCCAGGATAGCAGACAGACAAAGTTGGCGAGGTGATCGCTTTTATTGGACCCACCCACTTCTGTTGAGAGCCGGGCCAGAAAAGCTCCGTCAGCTCCAAAGCCTGGCTCTCCCAGCAGCAGAAATGGGGCCAATAAAAGCGATTATCTCACCCCCCCCCGTGTCTGTGTAGTACTAAGGCCAAAGGGGGAGTGAAGCAGGACAGGGGGGTGGCACCTGCCCTGAGCCTGTTCTCATTAAGCCAGTTGGGGCCATTAATAAACTTCCTCTTTAGAACACTGGATCCCAGGACCATACCTCGTATAACCATGGCTATAAATGCTGTGGACACACGGAAATAGTTATCAAAAACCATACCGTGAGGACATGTTGAACTGTTGCAGTAACTAGCGAAAAGAAAAGGAGTACTTGTGGCACCTTAGAGACTAACAAATTTATTAGAGCATAAGCTTCGTGAGCTACAGCTCACTTCATCGGATGCATTTGGTGGCATTTTTTTCCACCAAAGGCATCCGATGAAGTGAGCTGTAGCTCACGAAAGCTTATGCTCTAATAAATTTGTTAGTCTCTAAGGTGCCACAAGTACTCCTTTTCTTTTTGCGAATACAGACTAACACGGCTGCTACTCTGAAACCAGTAACTAGCGACACAATCAACTATCCTGCAACTGAGGAATGAATGTTCTCACTTAAACTAAATTCAAAAAAAAAGTTAAACATGCACTTAAATCTCATTCACTGAGATTTAAATTCATGTTTAAGTGTTCAGTGACTATGGATGGTTTTTTCTGGGGTGATCCGGGGGGCCCTGCGTGGATCCTGCCTGGCCCTGGACACTAGGACCCCAAATCCGGGTCCTAATGGATTCAATGGCAAACTACCACTGACCCGCAAAGAACCAGGATTGTCTTAAAAGTAGAAAATGCAGTTGTACTAACCCAGAGAGAATTTGGAAGCAAAGACTACCAGCCTTGAATCTGTTAGGTTACAGGATTGATAGACCACCAGCTCCTAAAGAAAGATAAAGTTGTAAGACTATTTCATAGTATGATAATTTAGTTAAGTAATTAGTATTTATTTATAATAGATATAATAGAATTTTTTACCTCCTGGGTTTTTCATTATTTTTAAACTGCTTCTTTAACACTGTTTGATCATTACTTTTGAGAGCTTGGTTGTTATTTCTTTTTCTACATCTGTAAGTAGTCCAGATTTTTTTTGGACTTGCAAATAAATTTGCTCTTCACTTACCTGATGGTTGCTGTCTTATATCTCTGAAGCAGCAAATGGGAAAGCAAGGAAATCTAATTCTAGTTTAACTGCTTCCATGCATACTGCTAAACCCTTCAGAGAGAATTTGAGACGTTACACCATAGTCCAGAGTCTGTTGTTCAAGAAGAGTAAGTGTTAATGTGATGGCACATTCTCTAGTTTGTAACTAATCTGTCTCAAATAAAATCTTTGTTGCACTTGGCTAATAGGCCTTCACAGTAAAAACTACAAGGAAAAGACTGCAATTCGACTTACTATAAAATTTTTGATATTCCTTTAGTTACATCATTAATGCTCTGTCTCTTGCTCTGAATACAATAGTGCTGTTCTCCCAGTCAGGAACTTTGCAACAAGTGAAAATGCTGTGGCATTCCATGATGTCACAGATGGGAGGGAGGGAAGTCTAGAATATTCTGAGTCTTGCTTTTGTCATGTTCACGTCTCCTTGGGCCCAATCCTGCATAATGCTGAGCACTAGGGTGACCAGACATCCCATTTTGGCCAGGACAGTCCCTTTCTTAAGCCCTGTCCAGCCATCCCGACTTCTTTTTCCAAAAGGACGAATTTGTCCGGTTTGCTCTTGCTGATTTGATCAGTTGGTAAGCGAAAATGGGACAAATGCTCACTTTTGTCAAAAAAGTAGGGTGTGGTGCGGAAGAACATGTGGGGGGCGAGCAGAGATGCCAGCCCCCTGCAGCAGGGGAGGCAGGGCTGGGAGGGAGAGGAAGTGTTCCAGCATGCAGGGGCCCCCCACTTTGTTCCAGTCCCAGGCAACAGCTTTGCTCCAGGGGGGAGGGGCCTACAGGGAGGGTTCCAGCGACCAGCAACAGCATTGTGGGGGGCCTTGGGTGAGCGGCTGGGGCTGTCCCATTTTCTCTTTGGGAAATATGATCACCCTAAACCAGTGGTGGGCAACCTGCGGCCCATCAGGGTAATCCGCTGGCGGGCCACAAGACAGTTTTACATTGACTGTCCGCAGGCACGGCCGCCCGCAGCTCCCAGTGGCAGCAGTTCACCATTCCCAGCCAATGGGAGCTGCGGGAAGCGGCGTGGGCCACAGGGACGTGCTGGCTGCTGCTTCCCACAGCTCCCATTGGCCGGGAATGGCCAACTGCCGCCATTGGGAACTGCAGGCGGCCATGCCTGCCCACCAATGCCCTAAACACTCTTAGCTCCCATTGATATTAGAAAGAGCTGAGGATGTTGCGTTTACAGAGGAGGAATCTAGCATCTTGCTGGATCAGGCTTCTACTTGTCAGGATACTTTAGGGTTTTTTAAAGATTGCATTGATCTCAAATTAAGAATTCAGGAAATTGAAAAAAAATGTACTCTCTCACCCAAACCAAGTCCTGGCCACAGAAAGAAAAAAAAAATCAAATTTAAATCTATTTATTATTCAGACACTTTCCCATTGTGTGTTGTGGTCTTCCCTTTGATGCAGTCTTTCAAGCTCAACCTTATAAACAAATTCTCAAACTTAATTTTTAAATGTACTCACTAGCCTGGGTTTTCTGCATATATTGCCTTGGCAGATTCACAGTATGTAGAGTCATATGGCTGGGTTCGCATTCCACCAAACTGTCACTAGTAATTGGAGAGCGCTTGCTTCACCTACCTATAAAACACTATAGAAACTGAGCACATAAAAGGCCCTGCCTACAAACAATCCTTCTCAGCCTCCCTTTCTTTTTCATGGAGGAGATCTTTATAAACCCACTCAATTCAGTCCTGTTTCTAATTTTCTTAGGGCAAATCTTGTGGTCCTTACTTAGGCAAATTAGCTTCAAATGAAGTTTTGGATGCACAAAGAATGCAAGATCTGTCCCTAAAGTATAGTGACAATTCTCTTTTACTTTAGTACAGTACTTTCTTCCCTCTCGTTTCCTAATATTGTTTACTTCAAATACTTTATTTCCTCTTTCAAGGAACTTTTTTTTAAATCAAAAGAACAGGTCTGTGCATCTAACCAGGAGGCACAAAACACCTTTTGCCCCCAGAATGGCCATTCTCACCTGTGTCTGATTGGCTGATCTGTCCATTTATCTTCAACAATAGCCAACAGGCTGCTCTTTAGCCTGTGATAAGTTTCAAGATTCCAAAAAAATCTAGTTGTGGGTTCTAATTGCATCAGCACTTTTGCCCAATCAGAAGAGGATTGGAAGAGGGTGGGACTTTCCCCACAAACTTCTACAAGCAAGTACTACATATGACTCTGTGGTACCTCCTGTGGGAAATTTTCCCATCTTGTGGATGAGACATGCTGTGTAAGAGAAAAAATAAATTTAAGTAATTCCCTATTGGTTTTGTTAAATAAGAAATGATGTTGGTGTGAAAGATAGCAAGGCTGTATATTAAGCACTAAGTATGGTACAGATGCTTGAGCAGTTGCATGCTCAAATAAAAATATTTTTGTATGAGTAATTTAAATAAGAACTAGTACTACTGGAAATGGAAATTTGCATGAGCAATTGCACACTTAATTGAGCAGTCAATTGAAAATTCTACATTGCAAAAATACCGTCAGGTTTTCAAAACACTCAGAACAAGTTTTTTTTTCCTCTCAGTTACACCTTGATCCATAGTCCTTAACATACAGGATGCCTCTTATCGTAGCTGCTGACTCTGGGGCTATGAACACCCATGGGGAAAAAATTGTGGGTGCTGAGCATCCTCCAGCACTTCCCTCTCCGCCCCACATCCAGCACCTCCTGCCTGCCAGCGAGCCCTGCAGATCAGCTCCTCTTCTCCCTCCCTTCCCCCCCCCATGCCTCCTGCAATCAGCTGTTTCGTGACCTGCAGGAGGGTGGGAGTAGGGAGTAGCAAGGATGCGGCATGCTCAGGGGAAGGGGCGGGATAGGGGTGTAGCAGGGGGTTAGGAAGAGGTGGGGCAGGGCTGGGATGTAGTCTTAAGGGAAGGGGTGGGGTGGGAGCAGAGCCTGGGGTTGAGCACACCCCGGCACAATGGAAAGTTGGTGCCTGTGCCTCTTATTTACATTTTTTCATAGATTTTGAGGCCCAAAGGGCAAATTATGATAACTTAGTCTGACCTCTATAACACAGGCCACAATTTGTAACAATTTTTCCCTTTCTTTCAAACAATGGCCTATAAGGCCAAAAAGAACAACAAGTAGAAAGAAATCTGAGGCAAAACACACATAGGGTGCTCCTGGGAAGGGGTCCCCTGAAATGGCAGTGTAACACAGGATAAATTACTCAGCATCAACCAATACCCCTATCTGTTCTAAAGCTATCATTTTTCCATCTAGAACACAACATAAAGAGGATACAAGTAAGCTACTGACACAATAAAACTGTATTTAGCTAATAATTAAGTTGAGTGTAATAAATATTTACTAACCAAAGCTAATTAGTTAGGTGATCTGTGATCATTTAGTTGACATCATATACAATTTAAAATCCAGCTCTCATTGCCAAATAGTTCAGCAGGAACAACTGATTGAAATACAGGTTTTGCCATACTAGATCAAATCAATAGTCCACCTCATAGTCAAGTATTCTGTCTTGTAGCAGGGTGGACACCCGCTCAGACCCAGAGGGGTTTAAGATAGCCCTGGGAGAGGTCTGGGGCACGGGAAGAGCTGGGCTGATTGGCAGAACAGCTGCAGCTCGGAGCCATGCCCCAAACAGACCCAGTGGGCCTAATAAAAGCCAGGGATGCCAGGAGCAGAAGAGAGATTCTCTCTAGCTTCTGAGAGGGAGGGAGCTGGCTGTAGGGACTGAAGCAGAATACCTAGATTGCAGCAGGGCTGGGGAGGCACCTGAGGAGCGAGGGAGCTCTAGCCAGGAGAGCCCCAGGCTGTGGCCTACTATTAGGCCCAACAGGTACTGGGGTTGCAGGGAACAGCCCGAGGTTAGGCAGAGGTAGCAGGTCTAAACAAGTTTGCCTGTGATGAGTGGCTCCTACTGCAGTCTGCCCCAGGGCATGGGGGCTAGCTGGTGACTGGCAGGAGCCTACAATTGAGCCAAGGTAGGGTTAGTGGGTGGGTGGTTCCCCCTAGAATGGGAACACCCAGAACTGTGAGGTACTGATGGGGGCATCACCCAATGAAATGGGCACTGGGGTGCTGGGAGGGACATGGGAGCCAGCAGCAAGTTGAGACTCTGGCCTGAAGAGGGTGCTCCAGAGGCTGGAACACTAATTCCCTGAGACAACTAGCAGGACGTGCTGCCGGTGAGTCTGTGCCTGGTTACATATCTCCAACTATAGCCAATAGCAAATGCTTCAAAGGAAGGTGAAAAGAAGCCCCATAATTGACAATTATGGAATAATCTGCCTGTGGAGGAGACAGATCTCCTAATTAGTTATTCATTATCCTCCTCCTCATTGTCTGTATTGCAGTAGCGCCTATAAGTCCCAGTCATGGAACAGGAACCCATTTTGTTAAATGCTCTACGAAAATCAGTGGAAGTTGGGAGCCTAAATACCTTCGTGGATCTGGACCTTAGTATTTGGTGCATGCCTGGATGCAATGGAGTTTGTCATCTTTTGTTTTTATCCTACCATATATAACCATGGAGGTTCTCATTATCCATTAAAATTTCTAATACTTTATTTTGTTCATACTAAGCTCTTGGTCTCAATATTTTATGGCAACAAGTTCCACAGGTTAAGTATATATTACATTAAAGTATTTAGCTTATCGGATATAAAATTATCTGTCAGTTTCTTTGAATGCCCCTTTCGCCTTGTGTTATGAGGAAGGGTAATCAGATATGCACAACTAACCTTCACTATACCCAAAAAGAAAAGGAGTACTTGTGGCACCTTAGAGACTAACAAATTTATTAGAGCATAAGCTTTCGTGAGCTACAGCTCACTAGCTCACGAAAGCTTATGCTCTAATAAATTTGTTAGTCTCTAAGGTGCCACAAGTACTCCTTTTCTTTTTGCGAATACAGACTAACACGGCTGCTACTCGTCACTATACCATACATTATTTTACATGTCTCTAAAAAGTCCCCTGTTATTCATCTCTAAGTTAGAGTGCTATTCCTTTCAGTCTCTCTTCAGTGAAGTCTCTTCCTGCCTCTAATCAATTTCATTGTCTGGTTTTTGGACCCATTATATTTCTCTTGTATTTTTGAGTTGGCAACAGCACTGAACACAATATTCCAGATGAGGATATAATATTTATTTATATAAAGCCAACATATTTTGGGTTTTGTTTTCTAACCCTTTCTTTATAAACCCTCACATTTTGCTTGCTATTTTGACTGTCACTGTATATTTAGCAGATATTTTTATCAAGCTGTTTTCAATGACCTCTAGTTTCTTTTTTTTCTGTGTACACTTAATATACAACCCAGGAATCTAAGTTAAATAGATAAACTTCTAGTTTAAATGGATTGCCCATTATAAAAGATTTAAAACGTATAACGTGCAGCATGCAACAAAGATCTTTTGCATTCTTTTGATATTTTTTCCTCACACTAACAAAGAACTGCAATAATGGATTTCTATAAAGCAATAAAACAGGTGCACTTTTGATCAAGTCAAAGTTTCTTCCCCATTCCACATCTTAAAAAAAATACAAGAAACCATACAATTTAGCATATGGAAGTTATTGACCCTAACAAGGATTATATCTCAGTATTAAAACATTCTTCATGCTAAGATCAGCACAGTCAAGACATTAACTCTTGCAAATGTTTATAAAATGATTACATCAACTATTGTATGTGCTTATGAAATACCAGTGAAAGGAACAACAGAGAAATCTTTATGAATCATCATCTACAGTTATTAAGAAACACATCTTCTAGAAACTGGATTCTAAAAAAATAGAATGACAATAGTAAAAGGGACTACCTATCCTAAACTATTCATTAGATAACTTGGCAAAAGAAGAACGCATTGCCAAAATTTCATAAATAAGCTCAAGTAGGTCAAGTAGTGACTAGAAAAAGAAACAAGCTTTTGCAAATTAAAGATTGTAATCAGTAGCCATGCAATACAAGTTAACACAGCACTAAAATATATTGAAAATATTCATGAGATGGGGGAGGGATAGCTCAGTGGTTTGAACATTGGCCTGCTAAACCTGGGGTTGTGAGTTCAATCCTTGAGGGGGCCATTTAGAGATCTGGGGCAAAAATTGGGGATTGGTCCTGGTTTGAGCAGGGAATTAGACTAGATGACCTCCTGAGGTCCCTTCTAACCCTAATATTCTATGCTTCTATTCAAAAGCCCCTAAGTGGTTTAGGAGTGGAAGCCCTATTGAAAGTCAATGGGACTTGTGCTCCTAAATCACTCAAGCACTTTTGAAGATCCCATCTCATGATCTTAAATCATTTCTTCAATCTGGTATAAATTATGAAGAATTAGACTGACACAAATTTAGGAAGGAAAAAACTGCCATGACTAGAGGCATTTCAGCTATAGATCCTCTTTGTCTCTAAACACACAGTTCATATATATTGGCTGATAAACTATGTAGAGAACATCTTGGGAGCATGTACAATCATTTAATCAAGAAAATGAAACAAAAACTTGCCATTCTTGCAGACATCACTATTCCTGTTTTCATGATCCCCGAATCTGGAGATGCCAATGGCAGAAATCAGTGCAATACAAGAAACTGAAATAATAGACATGACTGAAAATCAGAGGAAATAAACATTAATGGCTACGGTATGATACCATTAAGACACAAACAACCTCAGTTAAAATAGCTTTAAATGAGAAACAAAAGTGAAAATCACAAAAAAGGTGGACAAGATATCTGACTTCAGAAAATTCTAGTCTAATTTTGTTTGTCTCAACTTTTGTAGCCTTGTGAAGACAAGGGGCAGGTTTACACAGGGTGTCTACAGGTTTAACTTTAGTTTGTGCACATTACAATGATTTGCGTCCACACATATATTAACATACTAGTGAACTAACTGGCCATTTAATACAAAGGCAAAAAAAAAAAAAACACTGTATGACAGAGCTCATAGGACTTTCAAAGTACATGTCATCCCTCATCTGTACTAAATCCACAGTGGAACAAAAATAATGCCCAATTAGGAACAAATGGAAAACTTCTCACCATTAATGTGAAAATAAGTTTTTGCCAAAATACGAAAATCTACATC